>NC_044562.1:91093742-91425531 GCF_007565055.1 Rhinopithecus roxellana | reverse complement strand
GAAGGCTGAGGCAGGCCAGATTTTTTCCTTTGATAGGATGAGTTTTCTTTATCAGAGGAGGCAGGCCAGAATTGAATTGGTTTTGGGTTGCCCTAGTATATTTTAAACTCCTACCTAATTTGCCATCCGGTATTGCACCTGGGTCTCCTCTGGCACCAGTGTGGTCCAGATTTCTTTGGCCCAATGAATATCTGCTTTTTGAATTATTTTTCCCCAGATGTAGTTTCCATCTAGCCAAATTTAACCTTGTTTTATTATTTCCTACTCCCCATTTCTAACCTCTTCGGGGACATTGTGTTCTGTCAGGTGCTGACAATGCTGCCTAATTTAGAAGCATCTGCAATTTGCATCAATAAGTAAATTCCTCTTCTCAATTTATGAATAAAGACACTAAGAAATAGTATTTCTATCAGAGATCATGCCCCATATTTGAAAACACTGGCATTTCTCATGGACAATTTCATTTATTCATTCTTAGCCTATTTCCAAACCACATTCTTCTCCAATCCAATTGGATTTTGATGCCAAGCAAAATATTGAAACACTGGTTTGGAGGGAAATGGTTTGCTCATCTCCAAGCACATGCAACTTTGCCTTCATTGCCTGGTGGTTGGGAGAACACCGCTACTGAAATAACTTTGTTTGAGTCAATCTGGCATGACCAGTACTCTGCACATGGCTCATAGCTCCATTTTCCTTTTGGATTTTACAGAGCTTTTCCTTCTATACTCTGGGACTATTTTCCAAGTGGAATATAAACCTAGCATATCTGTTCTTTTCTTATCCCCTGGAATTGTGGAACTCCCACAATAAGGATAAGAAAGAGTGAGTGTTCACTTAACCTTTTTTTGTTAACAATTTATTGGACCTCTATGAAGTATTGGGCTCTTCCTGGAACCCATTTATAATAAAGTATATATTCTCTATATAAATTTTCAATGGACATGGTTTCTCCCTGGAAATCATCTTAGCTTCCTTTCTTACTTTCACCCCATCCCCACTGTTACCCTGAGACAGGCCACCTGGTTTAGGGTGATCCTCTCCTAATGGGTCTCCCTGCTTTCAGGATGACACCTTCCTAATCCATTCTCTACACCCTCAACACTGATCACATCACTGCCCTATTTAAATTCTTCTGTGGCTCTGTGATTGCCCTCAGAATTAAGTCTAAACACTTTAGTACTTCCTACGATGCCCTGATTTGACTCTTCAGCCTCAGGGCTTGTAGCTGTCTTACACACACACACACACACACACACACACACACACACACACACACACACTGAGCTCCGGTCATGTTTGATAGTTTATAGTTACCTGAATATGCCCTGCTTTCTCTCACCTCTAGATCTGTGTGATGACAGCCCCTCCTTGTAGAATCATCTCAGGTCTTCTCTACCCACTCTCTTATTTCTCTTCCAGTTGCCTCCTTTGTAACATGGCAAACTTCTATCCATCCTTCAGATTTCAGTTCATCCGTCATTCCTCTAGGAACCTTGACAAAGAGTCACCAAGTCTGGATTCTGTGACTGGGATCAGCCCCTAACTCATCCCAAGCTAAAGATCTTACCATACAGTTTTGGCCCTACCAAATTACTGTATTTTAATCATCTGTTTCCTTGCAAACTACAAATTCTGTCTCTCCCAAATGTCTGTAGCTGTTTCTTGGGCTTTGTGCACATCTGGAACAGACAAGTAGGAAAATCAACATGAGTCAGATGTGGGCGCTACTATGCAGAGGGTCTTGCTGTCTGAATTTACGCTGCCACTCTCCCTAATGCAGAGGGGCACTAGGTTTTAGACAGCTGATTAACTTTTCAACTTGCTTGTGTTCTGGCTGGGTGCATTGAAAATCAATTCCACAAGAAATGGAAGGTGCTCCATGATCCCAGGTGACTTCCCCCATATGGCAGAAATTCCTGAAATGAAGAGAGTGGCCTGACTTTGTGGATGAGAGGTTCTTTTAAACATATGTGGCAGAACGAAAGAAAATGTGGCATCTACAGCCGAGGGTAGGCATGCTTGACCTTCTCTTGGGCAGAAGAGGAGAGGGAAAAAAAGTGTTCCCATTTCTTGCTTGGCCTAATTTTTGTTCCTCAGTTTACTGGCCAAAACTAGCCTTGGGAATGAGCGTAGTGCCCATATTTCTCAATGTACCCTCCTCATTTGCAGGGAGGTTTTCTCTCTAGTCTTTGTCTATTCCCTTGGTTTATCTTCACCACGGTGCCTCTGAATACTAAGGTAAATGCTTTCTTATTCTTCTAATTCCCTCTGCTGGTATGCTTTTGGGCATCCATTCTATCTGCCTGGAATGCTTTAATCAAAGCAGCACATTCTTGTTTGGCTTTATTTCCAGGAGGTTTCTGTCTTCTTACTTCTTTTTTCATCTTCTTTCCCTTTGCCCATAAACTTTTATTGGACCTTTGTGAAGCCAATTGAGAGAGCAGGGAATATACATTATAATTCATTTGAAAAGGAATCAGCTGCATTTTGATGAGAGGGATCATTTAGCAAGCCGTGTGGGAAGGGTGGCTATTATTGCCCCCTCCCTGTCTGCAGGGTTGAAAAGCACCGGCTAGCACTTGTCTGTTCTCACCTCGGCTTAGCAGTCCAGTCACATAGGCAGCCTGGCACCAATTGCTAGCCATATCTCACCCTCACTATGGCAGGAGGCGATCAATAGATGGATTAATCACACTTTGGGGAGCTCACACCCCGGGAAGGAGAGAAAATGAGGATTGGAAGAAGAGGCTGTTGCCAACGTGTCCTGCCTGGAGTTTGCAGACTGGTGGTGTGCATAATGCAGGACTACAAAGAAATCCACTTTGTCCAGAAGGATGACCAAGACTAGTTGCATAATGAGAGTTTCTAGAAATTTACCATCAGCTTGATTTCAACTCATCAGCAATGCTTTAGAAAAATTAATACGTGCCAAAGATGGTTCAAAGCCTTTATAAAAAAGCATAATGAGACTTAAGTGATACAGTGAATAAGATATGCTTTTTCATGCAGACTAATCCCCACATATGCATACTTTTCCATATGAAAGGAACTGTGTGCATCTATGTGTGTCTTTTAATGTATTTATAAAGTCTCTGAAATTTCAGAGGGTATTGGGTTTTTTGTGGGTTTGTTTTATTTATTTGTAACTGGGAGATTTGCAATGAAGAACCCTAGAGAGTAAAAGTCACGGTGGAGTGGAGCTGGAGGAAGCAGGATGACGAAGCCCTGATTATTGACTAAAAGGCCCTGATGGTTCAGGAGCCCAAGATCTACTCTCATAGAAAACATTGTATGTGCAAAGAGCACTGCATTTTGGACCAAAAAATTTTGGTGTGAGTCTTCCCTCTGCTACTCACCAGCCAAAGGAAAGAAACTGAATGTCTCTGAGTCTCAGTTTGCTTATCTCAATAATGGGTTAAACTTGTCTTGTGAAGTTGCTGCAAGGAGCAGATACAATGATGCAAACTGAAGTGTTTTACAAACTGAAGTGCAAATTCAAGTATTGTTATAAAGGCGTGCACTCAGAAAGGGTAAGGGGGGAGAAATGTCTGCAGGTTTGGACTATCATCCTGTAACTGGCCCTCTAACATGGTTATTCAAGGTAAAAGGGAAGTCATAGAAAATGATGTTATTTTGTACTTAAAAGCATTTTTAAAAACCCTGCTGCTGCTGATTTCCTTCCTCCTAAGTAAAGGAAGGTAAAGGTATTTGCTTTTACCAACACTTATTCTCAAAACCTACTCGACTTCAAGAGGACTCAGGGCTACTGCCCTTGGCCTTCAGACTGTTCTTCCTGACACCCTGGATGGAAGGATCATCATTTACAAAATGGTTTGATTAATGTTTAATTAAGGAGTTCTGACCCTTTTGGAATTAGTCTCATCACTCCAGGGCTGTGGATCGTCTCTAGCTTCTCAGCAGCTCCCCTAGTTCAGACCTCTTTTCAATGACAGTGAGTGACAGGCATTGAGGAGCAAAGCCCCACTAATTCTATAATCACCAGGTACCATCTAAGTGCAGCTCACATCTTTGCTCCAGAGTAGACAGCAAATGAAGCTGCTGTTGGGGGCTCAGTTTCCTTTTCCATGTGTTCCTTTTGGCTTTTAACAGCTTTGTTAATTCAATCACCACCTCCATCCACACAATAGCCAGAGGGGGCTGGGGGAAGGTAGAAGACAGTTTGGAGGCTGAGTCAAAGCCTTCATCACACTACCCTGAAACGGCTGGGCTGGGAGAGGGGACCAGCTGGGCCAGTTGGCTGAACAGCCCAGGACACAGAATAGACAGCAGGTGTTCCCTGTAACACGACACACTCGAACCAGGCGTCACATGAAATGTGGAAAAGAGGCCTTCCACTGCTTTGTAAGTATGGCTCCCTTTGGCCTCCAGAGTTTTCAAAAGCATAAGGGAAATGAGACAGAATGTGAGAATCAGCCTGTTTGGTGGGAATTGTCATGTTTCACTACTCTGTTTTATCCCATTGGTGAGATATGATGAAGGAGAAAAAACAGCACCACTAGAGTCCCGCCAGCTTCCTCCACCACTTGTAGGACCCTTCCAACTAATGGTCCATGGCTTCTGCTCTCAGAAGCAACTTGAGGAGAATTCCTGCCCAATCAGCACTAAGTCTGGTCCAACATTTTCCCCTGAGTGTGTGGATTGCAAATAGGGGTCATCTGAGACACATGTCCTGGGCATAAATAAGTTTGAAAAATTACAGATCAAATAAATTTGAACAGGTTGCTTTACTGCAGGACTTCTCAGAGCCTTAAATTAATTAACTTACCTAGTGAATCTCTGAAAGGAAGGTTAAGAATGCAGAATGCCTTAAAATTGGTTGACTTATGAAACTCGGCTGACTTATGAAACTCTTACATAAAATACCACTCGGAAAATGGTGGTCACGTCCAGTCTAACCTTTTTTTTTTTCTTAAGAATGCAGGTTTTCTTCACCTTTTGTCTGTGGATGTTTTCATTGCTTTCCTGTGGGTGTGCTTTAAAGCATAGGTGCGTTTAAAAGCATTGCACATAAATGTTACCAGCAAAGCATTCCAGTGACCAGGATTTGTTTAATTTACTTAATGTAGAAGCACCCTGATGGTATAATCAGTACTGAGATTCCTCCAGTATTAGCAGCTTAAGTCCAGAGACCATTGGTCTCTTAAGCCCCACAGACCTTCTCTTGGAATGTAAGCCCCTGCAGGGAAGAGATTCCCTGGAACACCAGGTGCTGTGGACCTTTTCTTCCTCTGACCACAAGTTTTCTTGAGGGAAGAATAATATAGTGCAACCATGCTGGGTTAAAATCCTGGCCCTGCCACTTATAAACTACATGGCCTTGGATAAGTCATTTCATCTCTCTGTGCCTCTATTTCATTTATAAAGTGGGGTTAACAATACTACATGCATGATAGCTTGGTGTGAGGATGAAATAACACCATCTCTGCACAGCCCTGAGAAGGTCTGGCTCCTCACTGGGTACCAGCTACTTTTATGACCGATGACATCCCAATGCCTAGCACGATGCTGGGTAGAACAGGCAATCAATATTTGCTTAAGTGGATACTCAAAATCTGAACCTCCAGCTACATTTCTTTTGAACCCTTTCTTTCCATGCCTGCAGAAATCCGCAGATGATAGGTGTCCAATGCTACTAAACTCAAGGAAAAGAGAAAGAAAATTAAACTTTCCCCAGGGTCACTGAAGACGTTACTCTTCATAATTTTATACTTTTTTTGAAGCTTCAAGTGTGATTTTGTCATTGGGAATATAAATAAAGAAATAATCCAATTAAAAATATTTTACAAAGGAAGATGTTCATCCACTGCATTATTTATACTAGTAATAAACCAAAAACAAACAATTTTTAAACACAAATTCTCAAGAAATTACCAAGAAATAATAAAAAAATGACCAAGTAAATTATGTTAGGGTTGTATGATGGGATATTGTGTTTCTGAAGATTTTTATAAAAAGAAAACTGTTATAATAGAATATTAGTGAAAAATGAGTAAAATAATATCAATAATCTGATCACAATTACGTAAAAATAAGGATAAAAAATGATCAGATGAAAATAACCAAACTGTAACAGTGATTTATTCGGTAAAGGATTTTTTAACTCTAAATTTTCAAACTGTCTATAGTAACTATTAATTATGTGTGTATTTTTAAATGATGATTTTGTTAACAAGAGTAAGAAGTACTTATTCCTTCTGGAGGGTCTTTAATTCTAATCCATTACTAAGAAATAGTTATTTCCTTAGTTTGGCACTCAGAGCTCTCAACAAGCTAGTTCCAAAGCAGGATCACCTCCCACTACTTCACAAGGCTTTTGCAACAATTAAACTGGCTTATTTACCAGGCCCCAGAATCTCTATGAAAGATCCTGCATTTATGAGCATGGCAGCATTATAGTTAAAACATCTCTTACATGTCTGCTTGACCAAAGTTGGGCACTTGTGGAGGAGAAGGTTAAGATAGAGATGATGATAGTTCAGCTGTGAAATATCCAAATAAAGGGAACAAATGGGGGCAAAATGGCAGAGTAGCTTACCTATATTTTGTCTCTGTGTAGAACAGCAGTCCCCAACCTTTGTGGCACCAGGGACCAGTTTCATGGAAGACAATTTTCCACAGAACCAGGGGTAAGGATGGTTTGGAGATGATTCAAGCACATTACATTTATTGTGCACTTTATTTCTTTTATTATTACATTATAATATATAACTAAATAATTATACAACTCACCATAATGTAGAATCAGTGGGAGCTCTAAGCTTGTTTTCCTGCAACTAGAGGTTCTCATCTGGGGGTGATGGGAGACAGTGACAGTTCATCAAGCATTCGATTCTACAAGGAGCACACAACCTAGATCCCTCACGTGCACAACTCACAATAGGGTTCACGCTCCTATGAGAATCTAATGTCACTGCTGATCTGACAGGAGGCGGAGCCAGGCAGCAATGAGAGTGATGGGGAGTAGCTGTAAATACAGAGGAAGCTTCATTCACTCGCCCGCTCACCTCCTGCTGTATGGCCTGGTTCCTAACAGGCCACAGACCAGTACCAGTCCATGGCCTGGGAGTTGCAGACTCCTGATCTAGAATATTTCCTTTTACTTCTTCAAATATCTAAACTATATTATAAAGCGAAACTCCTAGGTATTTATCCAAAAAAAATGAAAATGTATGTTCACACAATAACCCATATGTAAATGTTTGTTGGTAATTGCCCCAAGCTGGAAACAATGCTAATATTCTTAACTGATGAACAAATGAGCAAACTGTGGTATGTCCATACGATGAAATGCCACCCAGCCAAAGAAAAGGAGCCACCCACAAAATCAACAATGGGAATGAATTTCAAAAGCATTTTGCTAAGTGAGAGAAACCAGACTCAACAGGCTACATACTATATGAATATATATATATATTGTATTAATTAATATCATTACCTATCTCATCAGAAAACTCTAAGTATTGGTATTGGAAAGCTGTGAAGCTTATGGTACTGGATATGTATTCCCCCCATTTTTTTTTTTTTTTTTTTTTTTTTTTGGTGACAGATACTATCAGTTGTTGTCCTTTAAGTGAAAGGCTTACTTTTTTCATTTTCCAGAAAATGTCTGCCAAATACCCAAGCGTGAATAGCCATAGTTTGTCTGTTTGTCATTCTTTCAAGAAAAAAATATGGTGTTATATGAGAAAAAAAAAAAAAAGCAGCTATTTCAGCTTACAACTCAAGACGACAATCCTTCATTACATAGCAAAAGTGCTTTTTGTATACTTCCCACTTTATCACACAGTATACAGTATGAAAAGACCTGTTCTCGAGAGTTGAGAGTTAATAAAATTCTTTTACTTTTCCACCAAGGATTTTCTTAAGTGAAATTACAATTCTTTAAAACTATGACTGTGAAACAGTGAAGAAAACGTACACACTACCTACACAGCGTGGTACCATTGCAGTTTTATCCACATTATTTTGTGCTATCAATACAAAGGTGAACACAGGGAGAAAGGTAATCTTAAATGGTTATAAAAATAGTTTTGATCTCCCAGACTTCTTGAAATGGTTTCCAGGAACCCCCAGGAGTCTTCTGACCATACGAGAAACATTGATTTAAACCTTTCTCTTTTTTATGTCGTTTCTTAAATCTCACTATCTCCTTAAAATTTTCTCCTACTAACCACTCTGTAGCTCTCGTCTTTGCCTCTATCTTCCCATGGCCCTTGTCCATTCCACCAGTGTACCTTGTATTGTTCACTTTTTTTTTTTTTTTTTTTTTTTGAGACAGAGTCTTGCTCTGTAGCCCAGGCTGGAGTGCAGTGACATGATGTTGACTCATTGCAGCCACTGCCTCCTGGGTTCCAGCAATTCTCCTGCCTCAGCCTCCTGGGTAGCTGGGATTACAGGTGCACACCACCACATCTGGCTAATACTGTCCACTTTTTACCTGTTCTGTCTTTCCAGCTACTTTTCAAACCTCTTGAGAGTGAGAAAGTTTTCTCTAAATCCTTCCCCGGCTCTGCTACTACCCCCAGCTCAGTAACTCACAGAGTATCTTATACCTAACAGGCACTATGAAAAGTTTTTGATGATATGCAAATGTTAAAAATTATGCACAAGTAGATAGCTCTTGGCACATAGAGTAGACACATTCCAATGCTACTCCAATTTAGGAAATAAGCATTATTTAATGGCATCATCACTTCTGAATATTTTCAAGCTCCCATTACCTGAGGCCAGCCCATTTGGACTCAGATCTTTCTCTCCTAGCTATTATACATTTATATTTTCTCCTTCATCTGCCTTCACTCTCAGTTTAGGTTAAAAAAGAGACTGTCATTTTATGGGCATAGCCAGTACTTTGGAGCAAAAAAATTGTGGGTTCATATTTTACTTCTACCACTGATATGACCTTGGCAAGACACTTAAGGTCTCTGAACCTTAAGCTATCCCATCTGAAATAAAGACAGGAATAACTGCCTCAGCCACCTCATAATGTTGTAAGGATTAAAGAAGATAACATCTGAAAAGCACTTAGCCCATAGAATTGCTTAAAAATACCTGTTCCATTGGCCTTAGTTCCACTTGACCTTAGATATTGAGAAGGAAAAGCAGCCTTCTCCTAGCTGAGGTTGAGTGCCCAGGCCCACTCTCCTGATGCTAAGAATGACATTCCCTTCTTGCTCAATAGCTTTGACAGAACTTTTCTAATCCTTGTTTGCTCACTACTGTTCTCCTTGTTCTCTAGTCATTTTATCCTTGGATTAGCTGACATCTCTCCCTCAGTCCAATAATTCCAGTGATAGCACTTGAGCTTAAGCCATCATCTGGTGTGTTGCCTGTCATGAAACAAGAGGACAGATGGACCCCATAAAGGGGTGTGCAAGATGCCTTCTACCAAAAAAAATTTTTTTCTTTATCTAAGAAAAGGAAGATTTGTTCATTAAGTATTTTTTCAAGTTTTCCAAGGTTTGCAATTATTGCATATGTTATTGGTAGAATTTTCATTAATACATTACACATTTTCAAGTCTCATTGAGGCAAGGTGGATAATTTATTCTGTTTTGTTTTTACTCATTCATTCAACTAGTATTCTTTCAACATTTAAAAAATACCAAATGTGTGTCTGACACTGTTAGAACCATGGGAATAAAAAAAAGAAATTCTCACTTGGTATGACACAAGTCTGAGCTGGATACTAGGAATAAATAGCTTCAACTTCTCATCCACAGCAGTATTGGGTATGATTTCATTACATTTAAATGCTAATCCATATCCCATAGCATTCTGATTCACCAGAGGACTAATGTTGCTGATAGCCACACAGATAGCCTCATCGGATATTACATTCTGAGCAACAGCAGAGCAAAACCCTCTCAACCTTCAATTCCTCCCAAATGCCCAGAAACACAGTTTTCTGACTGAGCTGAGAAATATCCACAAAAGAGAAATTCTGTAAGTATATATATATATATATATATATATATACATATATATATATATACACACACACACACACACACACACACGGATGATGAGTTTTCAATAACAAATGTGCATTTTATGATCATTGCTAATCTCATTATTTTAAAATTTGGTTAAAAGTTTGCCATTATGGTTTTTTTCTTAACCTGGGTGATATGGTTGGGGCCGGTGGTCCCACGCAAATCTCATGTCGAATTGTAATCCCCAGTGTTGGAGTTGGGGCCTGGTGGGAGGTGATTTGACCATGGTGGTGGATTTCACCCTGTGGTGCTCTTCTCATGATAGTGAGTGAGTTCTTGTGAGACCCGGCTGTTTAAAAATGTGTGGCACCTCCCCCTTCTCTCCTCTGGTTCCAGACATGTAAGACGTGCCTGCTTCTCCTTCATCTTCTCCCATGATTGTAAGTTTTCTGTGGCCTCCCAACCATGCTTTCTGTACAGCCTGTGGAACTCTGAGCCAATTAAACCTCTTTTCTTTATAAATTACCCAGTCTCAGGTATTCCTTGATAGCAATGTGAGAACAGACTGTACACTGGGGTACTGTTAAATTTATTCCACTCTCCAGTTCACAGAATATTGTCAGTTAGTAAAAGGCTTTTTGCCAACTTTATTATTTCACTTCCTCTGCCCCCTCCACATTTCTGCACTTCTATTTTCCTCCCTCCACGCCACATGCACCCAATCAAATGTATCTGATATATGTCCTTATACACATATCTATTCTTATAAAATTTTGATGTTGTTTTCTATGTATATACATTTTCAATTTATAGAAATGGTATTATGGTATACATTTTATTCTGTTTCCAGCATTTCTTACTCACCACCATGTTTTAGTATCAACACATGTTATACTATATATATATCTCCTTCTGCATTTGGCAGAGTTCCAGAGCAGCATCCACATTTGATTCATGCACTCTCCTTCCCTTAAGTTATCTTCAACTTTTCACTAGAGCAAACAATACATCTGTGAACATCCCTGTGCATGTTCCTTTATGGATCTTTGCGAGAAATCTTTAAGATAAAAGACTAGATTAGGATCACTAGATTATAGGATATACACATATTTTAATTCAGCAGATACCACCAGCTGTGCAGAGTGACTGTACCAATTTATAGCCATCCCACCCCTCAGCAATGAATTATCTGCCTATGTCCTCACCAACACTTGCTATTACTCATAGTTTAAAATTTTTGCCATCCTAGTGTTATTTTTTTCCTATTTTAAATTAAAGCTAGCTGATTACCAATGGAATTTGAGCATCTCCTTCCTTACTAATTAGTCATTGGGGCCTCTCCTTCTGTGAGTTGACTACTCATCTTCTTTGTTGATTTGTCCATGTGGTTTTCTTCCTTGCTTGCTTGCATTTATGTAAGCAAATGGACATGGCTGTGTTCTGATAAATCCTCACTTTAGCAGGCCACGTTTGTCCTGCATGTCATAGCTTATCAACTTCTAATGTTACTGTGAATAATATTTTATTTTTTATGATTTTTCTAATTTATTCTTGTTGGTAGAAACATTCTTGATTTTGTTAAATAATTTCATGCCCATCAACTTTGCTGAACTCTTAACACTTGTAACAGTTTATTAGTTCAATTTGATTGAATTTTCAATGGAGACAAACGTATTATCAGTAAAATATTATTTTACCTCTTCTTTTCAAAAATTTTCTTTTTTCTTAGCTGAGATAATTGGCCAGAACATCTAGCACTATGTCAGCCAGTAGTGATAATAACAGATATGTTTATTTTGTACCTAATGTTAATTGGGATAAACCCAGAGATTTTTCTTTTTTTTTCTTTTTTTGAGACAGAGTCTCACTCTGTGGCCCAGGCTGGTGTGTAGTGGTGCCATCTCAGCTCACTGCAACCTCCACCCCGCAGATTCAAGCGATTCCCATGCCTCGGCCTCCCAAGTAGCTGGGATTACAGGCTTGTGCCACCACGCCTCTGTATTTTTAGTAGAGATGAGGTTTCACCATGTTGGCCAGGCTAGTCTCGAACTCTGGACCTCAGGCAATTCACCAGCCTCAGCCTCCCAAAGTGCTGGGATTACAAGTGTAAGCCACAGCACCTGGCCAGATTTTTCTGTTAATATAATGTTTGGGCCGGGCGCGGTGGCTCAAGCCTGTAATCCCAGCACTTTGGGAGGCCGAGACGGGCGGATCACGAGGTCAGGATATCGAGACCATCCTGGCTAACACGGTGAAACCCCGTCTCTACTAAAAATACAAAAAAACTAGCCGGGCGAGGTGGCGGGCGCCTGTAGTCCCAGCTACTTGGGAGGCTGAGGCAGGAGAATGGCGTAAACCCGGGAGGCGGAGCTTGCAGTGAGCTGAGATCCGGCCACTGCACTCCAGCCCGGGCGACAGAGAAAGACTCTGTCTCAAAAAAAAAAAAAAAAAAAAAAAAAAAAAAATATATATATATATATATATATATATATATATATATATATAATGTTTGTTGTAGGTTTTAGATATGTAGGCTTCATCAAATTAAGAATATTTCATTTTAGTCCTGGTTTACTGCATGATTATATCATAAATAAGTCTGATCAATATATTTCATATAAACATACTTATATTTGTACACACACTATAAACACACACACATCAATCCAACCTGATTCCTCCGCCCAGGACTAATCAGTGTCATCAGGCTTTACCACCATATTGAACTATATAAAACGCTTTCTCTATAGTTATTGAGATAATCAATGGTTTTTCTTCCTGTGTCTATTAATGTGGTGAATTTCTGATGTTAAATTATCTTTTTATTCCCGGAATAAATGCCTCTTGATCACAATATATTTTGGGGATTTGATTCTATTTGGTGAATTAACATTTTATTTAAGATCTTTGCATCTGTTTATAAGTGAAATGATTCTACTTTTCTTGTACTTTTCTTATCCAGTTTTCAAGTCATAGTTATATTAAATCCATAAAATGTAGATAGCTTTTTTTTCGTTCTGAAACAACATATATAAGCCAAAGATTATCTCTTATTTGAAAATATGATAACTCTCACCTGTAAAAACATCTGGATCAGGGACTTGTGGAATACACGGAGATCATGGATTATCAATTCAATATCTTCACTGGGTATGGTCTATACCGTAATGTAAACACAGACACACAGACACATACATACACACACTCACACTCACACATATTTCAGACATGTGTCCTCTTTCAGCCTGCAGCTGTGTGAGTAAAAAATAATTCACATTTTTATATTCTCCCCCATAGGATTCCACTGATTAAATACATGAATATTATGCATTAACACTAAAAATGCAGAATCCCTACTTCTTCAACCCATATAAATAACAAACTGGTGACTATTTAAATTGTTTTTGCTATATGATCGATCTACCTGAGGCTCAAAAACAAAAGAAAACATTGTGGATGAAGTCTATTTTGTTTTAGAACAGTGATTCTCAAACTTCAACATATAAAATCACCCAGATTCTTAAGATGCAGATTCTTCAGCTCTAACTCCAGCAATCATTACATAATATTTTGGAGAAGGGGTTCAGGAACATTTTGATGCAGTTGATTTATGAACCATACTTTCAGGGACAGGGTTCTAGAATATTTTATATACAACGATATTTTGCCCACCAAGATATTAGAAAGAAATAGAACAAATCCTTGACCAGACCTGGCAAGATCAGGATGTCTGCAAATCAGGGTTGAAGCTTAAACAATGCATTTTCTATGGCACAGAAGCCAAGGTCTTAGAGACCTGACCCCTGCCACTTACCAGCTGTGTGACCTTGAGCAAGCCACTTATTTACTTTGACTCTTCAGTTCTCCCACATATAAGAAGAAGAATTAATTTGATGACTTTAAGCATTTTTTTTTTAATTTTTACATTCTATTCTGTGATTCTTCCAAAGCATATGCTGTAACAGCATGAATTTATCAAGGAATTTGACAAAGGCAAGAGTTGAAACTGGACTTGTAAAATATTTGTAATGCAGATTCTTTCTAGGTCATTCCTCTCTCTACAGTCTTTGTCCTTTTTAGGGTGGATATCCAGCAAATAGTTCCTTGCTACTTTAGTCTTTGAATAACAAGAGATTTTACATTTCACATTCAAGGCCCAATGAGATATTACCCCTGAGGTCATTAGCACTATAGCCTTCTCACTTTTGATGATATATTCCACCCCAGTCCGAGACTATTTTCTATACCCCTGGTCACATCATGACTATCCCTGATACCAAATCTTTACTCCTCCAAGTCCTGCCCTCTTTTCTCCACATCCCTTCCCTGGATGTCATTCATTCTTCACGTCCGTGTCCTGGTAACCTCGTCCTGAATGCTCTCCCTGAGCCTGATTTCTCTGACCTGGATTGATCACTGTATTCTGACTTCCTATAACACGTAGTTCATATAACTTTTTTTTCCTACCTTTTCTTTTAAGAGACAGGCTCTCATTCTGTCACTCAGGCTGGAGTGCAGTTGCACAATCAGAGTTCACTGTAACGTCCAATTCCTGGGGTCAAGGAGTCCTCCCACCTCAGCTTCCCAAATAGCTAGGTTTGTATTAGTAGTACAGATAGGGGTCTTGCTATGTTGCCTAGGTTGGTCTCAAATTCCTGGCCTCAAACAGCCCTCCTACCTCAGCCTCCCAAAGTGTTGAGATTACAGGCATGAGCCACTGCATCTGACCGATTTACATTTTAACATTCAATCACAGGCACTGCTTTATTGTATAGCTGTAATGTTTCATATAGGAATGGTTTTAAGCTCCTTTAGCTCAGGGTTCAAATCACTGAAAGATCTTAGGAAAGTGCTAAGCAGAAAACACGCAGCAAATTTAAATTCCAGTGACTCATTCTCTTTAGCCCTTCTCTCTCAAATAGTTCCAGCAGAAAACCTGAAATGTATTGAAAGCAGAACAAGTCTAGCTTTTAAGGCACACAAACTTTCCCATGATTCTGAAACTCATTTTACCTCCAACTCATATCATAGCACTATACTGGCTTCTATTTCCTCCTGATTCTATTTTCAGGTTTATTCGATCCCATTCTAATAGCTAGATGGAAGCAGAATGCAAACGGATAATATTTTCCACATACTTCTCCTTAACCTAATGTTGAAGTTTCCGTTAACATTTTGTACTTTTCAAAAATGTCTCAGTCCAAATCCCATTGGTTTCCAAGGAATAATTTCACTCCACTGCCTAACCACCATCTGGTTTGCATTTTTAAACCATGACTTTTATCTATAAGTACAGTTCATCCACAAAATAATGACTATGACCACTCTCGTAAGTGCATACGTTAGTTTCTGAACTTTTCCTTCCATGAACTAGTTCTTACATTTCCAGAGTTCTCAGGATCCAAGGGACCAGTTAAGATTTATTTTGCAAATGTTGCATCATCAGAGAAGAATGGCATCTTGATCAAGGAAGGGGGCTTAAGTTAGCATTCTTGTGTTCACATCCCCTCTCAGTTACCAACCATGTTAGAATCATGGAATGTTAAAGCTGAAAGAAAAGTTCTGAAATAATTTAGTCCAACCCCTTTAATTTACAGCAACTCAAAAATATACTAGTGAGTTTATTTCTGTATTGCTAATTTGGAAGCACCAAGCTCCATTTGGGAGAAGGTTCAAATAAAGTTAAATTAATTAACTTTTGTAAAGAACTCTATTTGGTTTGTCCTTGATATCAGATAAAAGAAGGTTAAAAAAATAAATCCAAAGTGTTAATATCAATTACATTCATGGAACTTGAACAATAATGAGGGAGATGGAATGAGTAGAGAAATAGCTCCCTAGCGCAGCTTAAATTTCTTGATCATATACTTGCAGACCAAACAGAATAAAAGAGGCATCACTGTAGTTTCTTAAAACCTTGAAAACCTCAGAATATTCTGATTTACATAGTGTCAGTTATACCCTAAAGAGTTATCAAAAATGGCATTCTGTGGAGATTGTCTTAGCGTAAATCATAGAACGTGGCAAAAATCTCACTATTTGAACAGACATTTCTTCAGAGAGGATATACAAATGGACAGTAAGCACATAAAAAGATAATCAGCCTGTAATCCCAGCACTTTGGGAGGTCAATGCAGGTAAATCACCTGAGGTCAGGAGTTCGAGACCAGCCTGGCCAACATGGTGAAACCCCATCTCTACTAAAAATACAAGAATTAGCCGGGTGTGGTGGCAGGCCCCTGTAATCCCAGCTACTCAGGAGGCTGAGGCAGGAGGATCACTTGAACCCAGGAAACGGAGGTTGCAGTGAGCTGAGATCATACCACTGCACTCCAGCCTGGACAACAGAGCAAGACTCCATCTCTAAATAAATAAATAAATAAATAAATAAATAAATAAATAAATAATCAACATCATTAGTCCTAAAGGAAATGCAACTTAAAATGACAATTTAATTTACATCCACTAAAATGCCCATAAAGACAAAAGAACAAGCAAATAACAAAGGTTGGTAAGAATGTGGTCTAATTAGAACCTTCCTACATTACTGGTGGGAATATAAAATGGTGTGGCTGCTATGGAAGACAGCTTGGCAGTTCTTCAATGGTTAAACATAGCTCAGCAATTTCACTCCTGGGTACATAACCAAGAGAATTGGAAACATAGGTTTATACAAAAACTTGTAGACAAATGTTCATAGCAGCATTATTTATAATAGTCAAAAAGTTAGAACAATGCAAATGTCCATCAACTGATGAATACATAAATAAAATGTGGTACATCCATACAATGAGATATTATTCAGCCACAAAAAAGGAAAAAAGTACTGATACATACTAGAACATGAATAAACCATGAAATCATTATGGTGAATGAGGGAAATCAAATGCAAAAGGCTACATATTATAAGATTTCCATTTACATGAGGCAAATCCATAGAGACAGAATGTAGATTAGTGGCTGCAAAGGACTCTAGAGGCAAGAGAAAGGGAGTGACTGTTAACAGATACAGGGTTTCTTTTTAGCATGATGAAAACGTTCTGGAATTAGATAGTAGTGATGGTTCCACAAACTCATGAATATACTAAAACCCACTGCACTGTACACTGTAAAATAGTGAAATGTATGGTATGCAAATTCTGTATCAATAAAAAAGCAATTATTTATTCTCGCTATTAATTCAGCCACTTTCCAAATGAAGCAGTGACCCCACATTCCTCTCATCCTTGCTTCCAAACAGTCACTGGGTGTCCTGTATTCCTCAGATTGGTTTTTTCATAGAGTTCTACTTCCACAGCCATTACCCAAGTCCAGATTTTCATCACCCTGTATGAGATTTACAGCCATTGCTTTCTAACTGGACTCCATTTCCATCGTAAGGCATCCCACACAACCCCCAAAATATTTGTAAAATATGTATAACCTCTCCTTCTGCACATATATGTATTCTCCGTCAGCCTAAAAACCCGTAAGGGCTCCCTATTAACACATCATCATATTTAAACCTTGTCTTCTATACAGAGGCCTCCATCTAGCATTGTGGGGATCCTGTCTTGCTTCACGGCCTTTTTTTTCTTTCCCATGTAGATACAACCCCTCTAAACAACGATGCCAGGCTCCTTCACATCTCTCACATACAGCATGTCCAGTCCTGCCCTTCTACTTTGACTTTTACACACACATTTTTTCTGGAATGCTCCTCTATTGCCTTTCATTAGTCTGTGACTCCACTTTTTTTTAAGACTTTACCCAAAGCTCCCTTCCTTCAGGATGCCTTCAGGATCCTCACTCAACAACCCCTTACCACAAGAAAAGTCACAAATACTAGTTATCAAAGATCTGTATCATACTAGGTGCTGTGCTAGGAGATTGAAGCAGGCTGTTATTGCACAGAGACCTGATGAGGTAGGCAGTGTTGTTTCTATTTACATGCAAGGAAACAAAAGCTTGGAGAAGTTAAGTCATATACACAAGGTCGTGCAGCAAGAACTGCCAAAGTTGAAATTTGAGATCATAGCTATTAGACCCTCAGTCTCGTACTCTCACTTCCTGAACTATTGCATGATACATGTAAAAGAGTTTCATTTGAGAATGTTAGTTCTTCAATCTACAAAATATTTTTTAAGGGCAAAATATTGTGCCCACTGACACCAGTAAACTGTCTTGGTGACAAATAACAAAAACTATCTCTGGCTAGCAAGGAGAAAGCAGTTAACTGGATCAATACTAGAATTATTCTGAGCTGCAGAACCAGGCTCAGAAAACCAGATGGGCCTAGGGAGTACTAGGCAGAGGAGAACACAGCCAAGGCCCTGCTCCAGGGATAATCTGCTGAGAAAGCTACTTATGACAGGACATGACTGCCCTGTTCATTTGATTTTTTTTTTCTAGACAGAGTCTCACTCTGTCACCCAGGCTGAAGTACAGTGGTGCAATCTCAGTTCACTGCAACCTCCACCTCCCAGGCTCAAGCAATTCTCCTGCCTCAGCCTCCCAAGTAGCTGGGATTACAGGTATGCTCCACCATGCCCAGCTAATTTTTGTAATTTTAGTAGAGACAGGGTTTCATCATGTTGGTAAGGCTGGCCTCAAACTCCTGACCTCAAGTGATCCACCCACCTCAGCCTCCCAAAATGCTGGGATTACAGGAATGAACAACTGCACCTGGCTCTGCTCATTTGATTCTACTCTTGCCAAGTGAGTGATCTCTCTTACCTCTTTGAGTCACTACTCCTGAATTGTTCAGTTGGCCAAGCCAGGGCAGGGTCCAGAGAGAAGAGATGTCTTGCCTCTTTAACCTCTGAAGTGGGAGATGGAGTGCCCTGCACACCCCGGGACTCACTCTAGGGGAGTTGGGATCGTTTGGATTTATTTTTTGAAAACATTCACTTTTCTTTTCATCCCAACGTGGGCTTGGCCATGCAATCTGCTTTGGCCAATGGCCTGTTAACAGGAGTGACACAAGCAAAGCCTTAAAGTCAGCCTGCATGGTGGGCCTGGCTCTCTCTCCCCCTATCATTGCCATGAGAAGGATGGGTCATGAGAAGCGGCTGCTCCTTCAGCCTGGACCCCAGAATGAACCCCTGTGGATCGGAGCTACCCCAGCTGACTCAGTCCCACGGTCGAGACAGAGCTTCCCCAGCAGAACCACAGAATGGTCAGGATGATGATAAATGTAAATGACTGTATGTCACTGCGTAGTTTGATACAATGGCCTTCCCCCATAAAGGACAGTGATAAGATCTTCCGAAATGCCAGCTCTCCTACTTTATCATATTTTCTATTTCCCAATCCCTTGCATGGAGCCTAATACAACACGCAACATAGCATATTCACTAAATACATATTTGTTAGCTATCCAATGATAATACAGAGTTTCCTATTGTGATTTATAGAGAGAAGCATTTCAAAAAACACAAAGTCAGTTTTGACATTCTCTTGAGTCAACAGGGCCAGGAGCTTCCTACATTTATGAGTGTGAAATAAAAAATGATTAGTAAGCTCAAATAAGCAACTTCTTAAAGCAGTAGGCAGAATTCCATAGGCTTGGCAATGAGACTCCCAACTAGGGAGGTTTGACATGGGGGATGTAGTCACGTGATTTTTGCTAGCATGAATGAGACACTACCTGTTGTCTCACAACCAGCCAGCTGCCCTGTTCATCCCAGCCAGGGAATTTCACTGAGATTACCCTGAGACTCAAGCTGACACCTAGGCAAGGGGGTGTACAGGAATTCAAAATTCTTAAACATTACTTTTTAAAAATCCTCTTGCCCTTGTTCCAGTTCCATACCAGTCAACAAGTATTTATTGATCATCATTTAGGTGCTCAGCACTAGGCTTACCCCTAACTGTACTCGGTCTGCATCAAGAGTAGAAACAAAAGTCCATCTATCCTATGTCTGAATATTGCAAAGTTATAAATCAAGCCAGCAAAGTACGAGATAACATATGTTCTATCCTCCTACCTCCTACCTTGACAAACATACTTTCTTGAAAACAAATAGAACAATGACAATAAAATGGAAAGATACATACAAAGCTGTGGTTCTTTTATGACGAAAGTTTAAACGACATAATTTAAATATTTTGCTCATACCTGTGTGTTCTTCTGAAGGGCTTCTAATGAAGCAATTGCTTCATCCTGGAGCCAGGAGGATTTTTTTCATTTGGGGTGGTGGGGTCAGTATTGCTGAATCTTCTGATTTTTCAGTAGATGCTAGATATAAAAAAGACGTAGTAAACTATTTAGTTTTTTTCAATGTTGATGAGATTTTTGGAACACATTGTGTAGGCCAACATTTTGCAGGTGAAACATCTCTATGGGTTTTATTGAGCTAAAAAGCTGTCTGTTTTCAACCTCTGCTATCAGGCTAGACTAGCCTCCATTACCTCCATTTCTTTTAAGGGTGTAGATAAGATGAAGGAGAATAAAACTGGAAATACTTCTTGTCTGGAAAGTTTTTATGAGCTGTTCTATAACCAGAAACAACTGTATCTAGAGTAGCTCTAAAATATAATGCAAGTCTTATATATAACTGTAGATCTTCTAGTAGCTACATTAAAATGTAAAAGGAAACCAATGAAACTAACTTTAGTAATATATTTTATGTAGCACACTATAGCCAGATTATTATTTCAACATATAATCAATATAAACATTTTAAATGAGATATTTTGCACTGTTTCTAATATATATACTGTTTTTGCAATCCAGTGTGTTTTATACTTACAGTACGTCTCAGTGTGGACATTCCTGGTGCTCAGTGGCCACATGAGACTGGTAGCTTCCATAATAATAGCCAGTGTAGATCTGGAGTCTGTCCCTGGTGCTGCTTGGGGAAGGCACTAGACTAACTACTCAACTGTTAGACATGATCTAATGCAGTATCTCTCTTTTTCTCTCTCATTTTTTGAGACATGGTCTCACTCTGTCACCCAGGCTGGAGTGCAGTGATATGATCGTGGCTCACTGAAGCCTAGATCTCCTGGGCTCAAGCAATCCTCCTGCCTCAGTCTCCCAAGTAGCTGGGACCACAGGTGCGTGCCACCACTCCTGGCTAGTTTTTAAAATTTTTTTGTAGAGACGGGGGTCTCCTTTTGCTGTCCAGGCTGGTCTGGAACTATTGGGCTCAAGGGATGCTCCCACCTCGACCTCTCAAAGTTCTAGGATTACAGGTGTGAGCCACCACACCTGGTTTGCAATATCTCTCAAAGGATGGTTTGTGAACTTCCCACTTGTGAATCATTTAGGGGGCTTGTTACCAATACAGATTTCTGGGACTTCCCTCTCAAATATTATGATCTAGAATCTCAGGGGTTAAGTCTATGGCATCCGCTTTTAGGTTGGCAGCCCCTGTTGACTCCAAAGCATGGTAAAATTGAGAAGTGCTGCCTTAAATCCATGGAATAGACATTTTTTGTTTTATTTTTAATAATGTCTTTGTGGCCTGGATAATTTTATCAACTCAGAATAAACTAGGAGTTGATTGTTGCTATGGTGTTAAAAACACAGCTGCTGTCAGCCAGTAATTATTAAAAACTGCTCCACCTGTGTAATATGAAGCAAATCACAGCAACTCTCCCTCCTGGCATAATTTCTCCATCTGAAACTAAAGCAGTAGCACTCATCTATGCCACTCTGCTCCTCCTGAGGACAAACCCTTTTTAAACAGAAGTTTAGAGTCTTTCTCTCTTGGTTCTTTTTTTTTTTTTTTTTTTTTTTTTTTTTTTTTTTTTTTTTTTGAGGTGGAGTCTCGCTCTGTCGCCCGGACTGGAGTGCAGTGGCCAGATCTCAGCTCACTGCAAACTCCGCCTCCCGGGTTTACGCCATTCTCCTGCCTCAGCCTCCCGAGTAGCTGGGACTACAGGCGCCCGCCACCTCGCCCGGCTAGTTTTTGTATTTTTAGTAGAGACGGGGTTTCACCGTGTTAGCCAGGATGGTCTCGATCTCCTGACCTCGTGATCCGCCCGTCTCGGCCTCCCAAAGTGCTGGGATTACAGGCTTGAGCCACCGCGCCCGGCCCTCTCTTGGTTCTTTGACTCATCACTGTGGTTTCTCAGTTCCAAATCCTGACCATTGTTTCATTTGGATTGAAAATGGACAGGGTGGCATTTTAGTTGTTGTGCCTAGCTTCCTGGTATATTCCTCCAAGTGACTGGATGCTTTCAGCTTTGCTCAATGTGCCGGAAGGAAGTCAGAGTGACTGTGAGCTCATGTGTGCCACAAACCGCTGAGGCTGAGTTCCCAGATTCACTTCGTCCCTAATTCCCTGTTCACCTTTGTACCAGGGGCTTAAGGCTGAATTTCCAAACCTGCTGATGCAGTTTTTCCTCCAAGGAGCCCTGGGAGCTCCTTTATCCTGTGGTATTTAGAAGCTTTGCGGGCTATGCTTGAGCTGGGATACTCACACTTTTAAACCATTATAGAAAGGTATCTTAAGCAAATTTTTAAGATGTCTTATTTGTCACTAATTCCCCCAGAGAGATGTTGCAGGTAATTTTAAACATTTTTGACATATTAAGGGAAAAGAATCCCACCCGAACCGGGGTTGATGCTGGAACGGAGGGCAGAAACGGTGGAGACCGTGAAATGAGTGTTCCGGGGTGGGCAGGTGGTGGGGGCAGCTGGGGATATTGGCCTGTTCCCTTTTACTTTCCTTCTCTTTCTCCTCCTCCTTTTCCTTTTGCCACTCCTACTTCCTGTTATTATGTATCTTCATGTCAGTTTCCTTGTAGTTTCCCACCCCCTGCCCCAATAAGGTCACAGGAATTCTAAGCTCCTGAAAGACAATTCCATGATACTAATTACATGTCTGGAAAATGAAGCCCTGAATTGCAGGTGGTACCCGCCAGCAGCTATCACTATTACTATTATTATTGTTATCGTTATATTATCACTTGGTATGGAGCCTTTAGCTTTCCAGGACTGAATAATCTTCCTTTGGTTTTGTTGCCACATGCTGGCTCTGTGAGCCTTCATTTGCTTTTCTATATGGCATTTTTCTTACTCTTTTATGCATACTTTTTCCTTTATCCAGAGTTAAATGTAGCAAGAAAGAATTCTTAGATATATTAAGAAAGATGTTAAGAAAATAAAATCCCACTTTCAACCCAACCAATGTCAAATGGCAGAAATATTAATGAGAGGTGGGACATTTTCCTAGCATTCACACAAATATTTGAGGGCTTTCACATGCCAGGCACCCCTCCAGGCTCCAAGATACGTGAATAAACAGGACTGAAAAAAAAAATCTCTGTCCTTCTACTGCAGGAGGCAAACAATAAACAAATTATTATTAAAACGTGCATCGGTAGTCATGAATATGTTGGGGAATAAAAGCAGGCGCGGGAGGGACGTGGGGCTGGTGGGCTGCTGCAGTTTTAATTAAGGTGGTCTGGTAGAGCTCACTAAGAAAGTGACCTTTGAACAAAGACTCAAAGAATAAGACACACAAACTCCCTGGAACGTTCTTCCCACCGACAGGGTGAAAACAGGTGCACCAGCCCTGAGACAAGAATGAGCCTCATATCCCTTCCAGAACCTCATCAATTTGGATTCACAGTGGCTTACAACAGAGCTGAGAGAAGCAACATTGGGAAGAAAGCATTTTGTTTGAAGTGGCACCTTGGGAGATCTTTTAAAACACAACTTGACTCTATTTTTGCTTAATAAAGCTTAGGAAAAACATGACCATAGATGGACTGAGTCTTAATATTGCATTGATAAATTAGGATAAGGTCCCCAAATACAAGCCTTCTAGAGAAAGGGAGGGAAGGAAAGGGAACTTAGTATTTACTCAGCAATAGGTGTCTAAAAGGTTGCAGGAAGGATCCCAAGCCTCAGCCGCTTGTGAATATAAATCAGATCCCATTAACCTGAGTGCTCTGGACTCTCTGGTTCCTCGCCCCATCAGCATAGGTAGGATTTCCAGCTTACTTTCAAGGTCTCTTCCTCCTGCCAGGTATTGCAGGGAGGCCCCGGATGGTCTCACCTGTGCACTCAGGCGTCAGCCCTGCCGCAGCTTCCCTCTGCTGCCTCAGGCTACCAATTGCTGCTGCCTGAATGCCCTTCTGGCTGCTGCTCCCTGAAGCACCCTGGCCTCCGCAGTGCCAGCCATCAGTCACCTCTACTGCTCCTGCCCACCGCTGCTAGGGACCTGCGGATGGACAGCAAGTGGCTGCAGCATTATCACCCTCTATCCTCAGGAGTCCCTGCCGGCTGCAGTCTAGCATGAAAGCAGATGGAAGACATCACCCTCTTGCCTGCATTAGCCTGATTGGGGGTCCTCGGCAAATGGCTGAGCCCAAATCCCCTGATTTGATGAGCCTGCTCCTCTTTTTCACCTGTATCCTTTCCTCCTAAGGATGTGCACGTTGCTCTAGAGTGATTGGATCGGAATGAATTCAAGAAACAGCCACAATGTTGCTGTTCTCAAAATTAGCAGATCCCTCTGACCCTCAGGTCCATTACAGATTCTGACTTTTTCTTCCCTTAAAATAAATTTTATAGCAGGAGCTCCCAGAGCCCCCCAACCAATGCCGAGTCCCTGGCTTACAATTCGATTTCTGTTAACCTCTCATCCTATCCTTCCCTCCCAGTTGATCAGACATGCTCACTACAACCTTTGTTGTGGAAATCACTCCATAGCTACTTTACCTTAGAGGCCTTTTTTTAAATTTAAATTAAAAAAAAATTTTTTTTTTTGAGACGGAGTCTCGCTCTGTCGCCCTGGCTGGAGTGCAGTGGCGCCATCTCTGCTCACTGCAAGCTCTGCCTCCCAGGTTCACGTCATTCTCTTGCCTCAGCCTCCCGAGTAGCTGGGACTACAGGTGCCCGCCACCACACCCAGCTAATTTTTTGTATTTTTAGTAGAGATGGGCTTTCACCGTGTTAACCAGGATGGTCTTGATCTCCTGACCTCGTGATCCACCCGCCTCGGTCTCCCAAAGTGCTGGGATTACAGGTGTGAGCCACTGCGCCTGGCCGCCTTAGAAGCTTTTTAACAAGTACCATAGTTCATTCACTTTAAATGAATTTTTTTAAGATAATTTTTCCCCATTTTAGCATCTTTAATATTGGGATGTATCTTATAATCAATGAAATGCAGAGTTTAAACGGTAGGGTTGTTTTGTTTTTGTTTCAGTTTTCATTCTTGGTAATACATAAAGCCATGTCATATCTTGTAGCCAATGGTGTCTTAGAACTGATAAGCTATGGCCTCTACCTCAGTGGGTAGGTAAAGTTGAGGGGTTTTCTTCATGACAGTCTTGCTAAATCCCACCCCCAGGTTTTTCCAAAATCCATGTTGCCCATGCTTTATTTGATTTCATCCTCATGCTGACTTTAAGTAGTAGCTACTATTCATTATTCCCATTCTAAATGTGAGAAAATTGACCCAGAGAAGTGTAGTCATAGACTCAAGGTCACAGAACAGATAAGAAGCAGAAGCAGAAATGAAGCTTGTCTGATTTTCTGTCCTCAAAGTTCAGCACTTTTCCTTCTTCTCCATCCTGAACTTTCCACTCAAAAATGGCACAAAGAACCAAGGATTCATGTCAAAGCTGGGCAGAGTCTATGATCATGCAGCCCTTGGGATACCCTTAAAGTTAGGCATTAGTTAGCTTCTTGGCAGTCTTAACAGTCAAAACCCCCAAGATGTGTTTGATGCTATCCCACTTGTCTATTTTTGCTTTTGTTGCCTGTGCTTTTGGGGTCATAACCAAAACATCATTGCCTAGACTAATATCAAGAAGTGTTTGCCCTACCTTTTCTTCTGGTTGTTTATTGTTTCAGGTCTTACATCTAAGTCTTCAATCAGTTTTGAGTTGATCTTTCTATATGGTGTGAGATAAAGTTCCAATTTTATTCTTCTTCATGGATATCTGATTTTCCCAACAACATTTATTGAAGAAACTGTCATCTTCCTATTGTGTCTTATTGGTGTTCTTTTTGAAGAAAAATTGGCCATAAATGCCGAGATTTATTTCTCAGCTCTCTATTTTCTTCTATTTGTCTATGAGTCTATTTTTATGCTGGTACCATGCCATTTTGCTTACTATAACTTTGTGGTATATTTTGAAATCAGGTATTGTGATGCTTCCCAGCTTTGTTCTTTTCGCTCAAGATTGCTTTGGCTCTTTGGAGGTCTCTTTTAGTTCCATATGAATTTTAGACGTTTTTTTCTATTTCTGTGAAAAATGCCATTGGAATTTTGACAGGGACAGCATTGAATCTGTAGATTGTTACAGACTGGGTAATGTGAACATTTTAATAATATTAGTTCTTTCAATCGATGAACACAGGATATCTTTCCATTTATTTGTGTCTTCATTTCCTTCATTAATGTCTTATACTGGTCAGTGTACAGATCTTTTACCTCCTTGGTTAAATTTATTTCTGAATATTTTTTATACTATTGCAAATGAGATTTTTTAGATTTCTCTTTCAGATCATTCATTGGTAGTATATGAAATGCTACTAATTTTTATATATTAATTTTGTATCCTGCAACTTAAAAAGCTTCTGCCCAGCAGGAGAAACAATCAACAGAGTAAAGAGGTAGGCTATGGAATGGGAAAGAGTATTTGAAAACCACGTATCTGATAAGGCGTTAATATCCACAATAGATAAGGAACTTAAATAACTGAACAATCCTATTTTAAAATGTGTAAAGGACCTGAATAGACATTTTTCAAAAGAAGACATATAAATGGTTAACACGTATATGAAAAAATGCTCAATATCACTCATCATCAGAGAAATGCAAATTGATATGCAGCAAGATATCATCTCAGCACCAGGTAGAATGGCTATTATCAAAAAGACAAAAGACAAGTTTTGGCACAGGAGTGGAACAATGGGAAGCTGTGTACATTGTTGGCAGGATTGTAAATTCTTACAGCCATTGTGAAAAACAATATGGAAGGGCTCCTCAAAATTTTGAAAACAGAACTACCATATGATCTAGCAATCCCACTTCTGGGTATCAGTCTAAAGGAAATGAAATCAGTGTATCAAAGAGATGTCTGTAATCCCATGTTTATCTCAGTACTACTCACAATAGCCAAAGTATGGACTCAACCTAAGTGTCTATAAACAGATGAATGGCTAAAGAAAATATGATACACACATGTGCACACACACATGCACACACACAGTGGAATACTATTCAGTCTTATAAAAGAAGGAAATTCTGACGTTTACAACAACATAGATAAACCTGCAGGGTACTGTGCTAGGTGAAATAAGCCAGGCACAGAAAGGAAAATATTGCAGGATCTCACTTATATGTGATATCTAAAAAAGTCAAACTCATAGAAGCAGGGAAGTGGTTGCCAGGGGTTGGGAGGTGGGGAGGAAATGAGGAGTAATTGGTCAAAGGGTACAAAGTTTCAGTTAGGATAAAGAAGTTCTGGAGATCTGTCATACAGCACAATGTCTATAGTTAATAATAATGTATACGTGGCTGGGCACAGTGGCTCAAACCTGTAATCCTAGCACTTTGGGAGGTCAGGACAGGTGGATAACTTGAGGTCAGGAGTTTGAGACCAGCCTGGCCAAAATGGTGAAACCTCGTTCTTTAGTAAAAATACAAAAATTAGCCAGGTATGACGGTGGGTGCCTATAATCTCAGCTACTAGGGAGGTTGAGGCAGGAGAATCGCTTGAACCTGGGAGGCGGAGGTAGCAGTGAGCTGAGATTTTACCACTGCACTCCAGCCTGAGTGACAGAGCAAGACTGTGTCTCAAAACTAAATAAATTAGTTAATTAAGTAAATTTCAGTTTAAAAATAATGTATACTTGAAAATTTCTAATAGATCTTAAATGTTCTCGCCACACACAAAAAATGGTAAGAATGCCAGGTGATTAATATGTTATTTAGCTTGATTGTGGTGATTATTAAACAATGTATACATATACCAAAACATCATCTTTATGCTGTAAATATATATGTTTTTATTGTCAAGTATACCACAATAAAGCTGGAAAAACATTTAATTCAAAAATAAGATAAACATGAAACCCCAAGATGCCTCCTTTTTTGTGTTTTTAGTAGTCCCCAGATACAATGAAATTCTGAGTTCTTAAAACCACTCTTTAGGGACTATGATAATTTCCTTATCGGTTCCATATGTTTTACTCGTGTGGTCTCAGAGGTTAGGAATCAACATTCTTCTGCCCCCAATTTCCCTTGCTTCCTAAAGTGCAGAGTCAACCAGAGATGAGTACGAGCATCCTGGTTTATAGGTTCCACCGGGTCTTTAGAGACCACCTCCTCACTGACTTTATTCGGGGGCTTTATCTTCCTGCTTGAATGCTTCTGTAGCGGCCCAGTGCCCTGAGAGTTCTGGGAGGCATCAGATATTTATAAAAAATATTGTTTTTTATGGATGCCACTTGATTACTCACTTGCCAACCCTAATCAACAGATGGAAAGAATTTTAAGAACCTCAGTGAATGAGTTTTTCTTTCCTTTTATATCAACCTATCATTCTGCTTGGTGTTGTAAGTGTGGAAGGGTGAGACACTCACCTTGTTTACAATCAAAGTGGATATCAGAATGATATAACAGAAAGAGGTACCAGAGTTTCAATCCTGCCTCTTATTTGTAATGTAACCTTGTGTAAGTGATTTAGCCTCTCTGACTCAGTGTCCTTATCTGTAAAATGAAATCAATTGCATCTAAGGCATAGGGTTGTTTAAAAGATTAAAGGAAATCACAGGCAATACCCTTAGCCAAGAGCCTTAGACAAAGTAGACACTCAAAAAAATGTTATTTCCTTTTCCTTGGGGAGAAAAAAAATACACATATGAAGCAATTAGTGAACGAGACAGTAGATACGCAATGCTAAATTGCTGGTACAGTCAGTAAGTGCTCAAGGAGCCAGAGGAAGACTTCAAAGTAGGCTGGAATCTACAGGGAAGGGCTGAGGAGAAGGAAAAAAAGGGTCAGCGCTGGGGGGAGGGGCGGGGGGCGCCAAGCTCACTCCTTTTACCTCTGAGTTTGAAACTGGCACCACAAGCCCTTTGGGAACAAAAGTGTTTTGCCCCATTTATTGCAAATGTAACAGCAGTAGGCTCCATTTGGACTTCCTGAGGTTTAAAAGTAGTAAGGGATACTAACCAATCATAATAGACATAAAGATTTGTTTCTTTTTTTGTTTGTTTTTTTAACTAGCAAGGCCATAATGAAATTTGAAGCAGAAAGTAAAAATTTGCATCCAGCTCTGCTTGCGGGAACCCTGTTTTAAAATTTCCTCTTCTCAGATCTGTGTCCCTGGGAGGGTGCAGCGCGTGATGAAATACAAAATTCTCCGTTGCTGATTTCAGCAGAAGTGATTAGAAGGGGGTGGGTGAGGCAGAAATCGTCTTTTAGTTTAAATTGTTGTAAATCAGACCCGAAAACTAGGCTATACATTATGCTTTAGTTACCCTGAGAGTTAAATTATAAGGAAATGAACTGTGCATAATAATTCCCCACGTCACTAGCTTCCCTGCTTCTCAGCTTAATGTGCTCTCCTGTGAAGCAGGTTTAGCGCTTGGAGCCATGGCTGGGCGAAAGGCGCCCTCTAGTGGCTACCTTCTGCAAGGCCGCCGGAGGGGTGGGAGAGAAGGTGTCCCCACCTGGACAAAGAGAAGTCTCATCCTCACCTGGTTTTGGAGACACTGGGCCACGAAGGTCAAAGGAAGCGGCTTCCAAGAGAACTGTGTGTCTCCAGTTGACTTTTCCAAGTTGTCCATAAAGAACTGTGAATTCTTGTTTCAATATCAGTTATCTGATACCTGTGTCAGTACCTCCTCCGGCCAAGCAGGGAAATAGCAACCAGGAATTTCCATTTAAATTTAGTGCATTTCACCCAAAACTTGGTAAAAGCTGAACTGCACACACTTGCCAACCCACTCCCGCCCTGACCTGCCCTCAGTTCTTGCTGAGCTCCATTTTCTGAGAGACAATGCGCTGGTATTCAAGAAGGCCGCCTAACCGAATTCCTTGCAGAACAGAAAGGTTCAGATGGTTCCGCGGCCCTGCGAAACCTCTCACTAGAATGTATTACTTTTTTCCTTAGACCAAAGCAATAAAAAAAAAAAAATCAGAGTTTCAACTACAGAACTCATAAAGAGGGTTCCCACTGACTGGGCTTAAACAACAACGGAAAAAAACGGTCTGGTGGAAGCAGGGTTTCTCCTCAGCTTTTCTTCTCAGGTGACTTAAGAAGTCTGACCAGAAAGAGTTCACCCTCTGTCGCCTGCCCATGCTCATGACTAATGACACCAAGAGTCATCCGTACCCTGAACACTCCTTGGCACATGCTTCCACCCTCTTTTTTAAGTGGATGGTGTGGAAAGCTCACGATACCACACAGCCTGAAATTACTCTAACTGTAAACCCAGAAAATCTGAGACTGGTCTCAGTTAATTTACAAAGTTTATTTTGCTAAGGTTAAGGATGCGTCAACTGCACGCCCATGACACAGCCTCAGGAAGTCCTGGCGACATGTGCCCTAGGTGGTCGGGGAACCGCTTGGTTTTATACATTTTAGGGAGACATGAGACATCAGTCAACGTACGTAAGATGTTCATCAGTTCTGTCCAGAAAGGCAGGGACAACTCAAAGAAGAGAGGGGGGCTTTCAGGTCACAGGTAGGTGAGAGACAGATAGTAGCATTCTTTTGAGTTTCTGATAAGCTTTTCCCAAGGAGGCCATCAGAATATGCAGCTATGTCAGTGACTAGAGGGATGACTTTGAATAGAATGGGAGACAGGTTTGCCCGGAGAAGTTTCCATCTTGAATTTTCCTTTCAGCTTAGTGATTTGGTGGGGCGGGGTGGGGGGTCCAAGATATTTTCCTTTCATATAACCAAAGCCTTCTTGGTCCCCTCCTGCTTTCCCCTAGGTTGGGACCAAGAACCAGAGGCCACCTCATGATTCTGTCACATTCTGAAACCTCAAGTCTTGCTGGAAACACGGGAATGGGAATTCTCAATTTCTGGGTTACGCACAGGATTTCAGGCTCTGGGTTCTTGATTGGACTGGAGTGAGTATGTGCTGCACCCAGCATTTGGGGAGGCAGAGGAGGGTTGGGGTGCAAACCCCAGCATGCAGATGCGGGTGCTGTACTTAAGCATTACATATGGACTTAGCCCCTGACAAGCTCACAGCAGAATTTATGGAGCGTCTCATTCAGTGCAGCAGCAATAGGCTCCATTTTAATGAATCCCCTTGGTAGTATAATCATCACTCAGACAGGAACGACTGCCATACGGGGCTGTGCACCCTCTCACTGACCTTTGTACCTTCCCACTGAAACTGAATCCTTTCCATACGTTTTTCCTATTGCACAAAAATTTCATTTTTAAAATGAATCAATATGTGCATAGAGAGTGCCATGGGGTCGGGGGTGGGGGGAAGAGGGAACAGCAGTTTGAGCCCTGGGTCTAGTGAGGAAGGTGAGTCGGTTTACTGGGAGGCATGGTTCCCCTTCATAAACACCATGAAACAGAATTTCATGTTACAAATTAATGCGTGTGTGTGTGTGTGCATTTTTTTTTTTAAAGCAAGTGCTTTGTTTCTGAGAGTGCATAGACACCACATGCTGCGGTTGCTATGGTAATTACTAGCCTCTGTTGAATAGGGACGCAAGGGGTTACATAGAAGAAAACCAACTGGCAAAAGTGCATGTTACAATGAATAAACCCACTTATTTCTAAAAGGTTGCAAGAGGCACTCAAACCAGAAAATAAAGGAGGTGGAGGTAGGGGCACATTTTTTCAAAGACTTAACAAAACCATTGCCTATAGCAGTTTTCATCATATATCTGGAGTTAAAAGTGTCCAAAGCCCTTGAGACATTTGCTCATGTGTTTCAATAGGCAGAAGACACAATCATATCTAAAAGCAGTACAATATTATGCAATAGTATTAATAACAATAGTAGCAATAGTAATAGTAATAATGATGGTTATCATTGAGTGAACGCAATATTTCCAGCAATTTTTCTATTTTATCTCATTTAATCCACACAAAACCCCTGAAATATATTCATCAACTCATGTTTTCATTTAGTTTATACTTTTAAAGCAATTTCTATGAGGCAGCTGAGCCGAGCCCTGAAGATGTCAAAATGTGGAAAACCTTGTTTCTCCCTCATGGAGCCCACAGCTAGGGGAGAGACAAGAGGTACATAGGCTCATGACAGTGCAAGGTGCTAAGGAAACTCACAGGAGAAAACCCCTCTCATGGACCTTGGGGGCAGCGGTCGGGAAGGTGGTAGGAAACCACAAGGTAGGTCTTCTGAAGAAAGTGACATATCTGAGCAGGGCATAAGAATGGTGACACTTAAGGAAACTCACAGGAGAAAACCCCTCTCATGGACCTTGGGGGCAGCGGTCGGGAAGGTGGTAGGAAACCACAAGGTAGGTCTTCTGAAGAAAGTGACATATCTGAGCAGGGCATAAGAATGGTGACACTTCAGCAGAGGACCAGGGAGAAGGGGTGTTCTAGGCAGACAGAAATCTAGGCAAAGCCTCTATTTGGAAACAGTCTGACAGGTTCCCTGAAAAGGAGAATTCACTGTGGCTGAACCTAGAGTGAGTTGGGGTTGGTGAGAGAGCCAGGTAGAAGAGGCAGGGCCGGATGGAGAAGAGCTTTATGGTACGTATGAAGGGGCTTGGACCTGGTCCCAGGGTCATGACAATGGGTCTTTACCAAGTCAGTGAAGAATATGTAGGGGAGGAGGAATAACACAATTTGGTTGTGTTTTAGGAAGCTCACTTTGACCACAATATGGAGGGCGATAACTGAAGCAGAGATCGGAGGGAAGGCTGCGTGGTAATTCCAGGGAGAGAAAATGGCGGACTGAATTCAGTAGAGCCAGGAAGGAATGGTAGTGGGAGGGAAGATGTGTGTCTACTGAGAGGGCCTGATCAACAGGACTTGGTGTGGTGGCTGAGGTGGAGGAGGCCAGGAGGTACTATTACCCCGTTTGACCCCTATTTGACTTTAGGCAGAACTGAGGCTAAGGAAAGCTTAGCAACCTGCCCAAGGTTCCTGCTATAAGTGGCAGGAACAGGATTTGAACCTGTGCCCATCTGGTTTCAGCGCCTCTTCTTTCCATTACATTGTGTCGACTCCCATGGCTGAAGAAGAGGCTTCCTACCAAAATCTGCCATAGGAGCGTTGCTTACAAATGAAGAAAGGAACACTGTCTGATATGGCTAACTAAGAAACACAATGTCCAAAGGCAGACTGGGAAATTTTATAGATGAACAAGAAGCTTTGGGGACAGCAAACAGAAACAATTTATAAATTTTGTAGTTACCTTTTTATCTTAGCTTACCAAAATAAGGTAATATGCCATTTGTTTTTTAAAAGATTTGCTTTAAGAAGCATTTAATTTAAGAAACAATATTATATTTTCTACAAAACCAGAGCTAAAGATATTTTCTTCTTTGATGTTCCACAATGACTCTTCTGTAAGAAGCAACATGATTGACCAACTAATTACTCAACTGCTTTACTTTATTCTAAGAAGAATTTAAGATAAAATGCATGATGACATTTCTTTTTGAATTTAATAACAGCTATTAGTTTAACTTTCCACGTACAATGTGTCTTTCAAAGAAACATATAGAGATAGAGAGGAAGAAAAACTGAAAGCAACAACAAAAAAATTACATACAGAGAATTATATAACCCATCGGGTTTTCATTTGTCTAAAGCTGTGGAATTTCATACTCATTCTATTTCCTTTCAGAATCACCATTTGATATATCTTTTAAATTATTTGTAAGCTCTCTTTCTTTTCAAAACTTCTACTCTCTGTATCTTTAAAGAAAGCCACTTTCATTTTTTTTTGAAAATAGATAAATATAACAGCAATGGGTCTGTGTTTGCACTGGTTTGTGTGTTTAAGTAGAATGTCTATAAAACAAGGACTGGCATGTCCAAGATAGAACAGCTTGCCTGGGCACTTTCTGCTCTGTTTGGACATAGCTTTACCAGCGTCCACACCACCATCAGAAGGGGTGGCTTTGGAAATAAAGACATATTAGCTTGAAACCCTAAACACGTGGAACCCTGTATCAAGAGACTGCAATGTACCAGTCTTAGGCACTGTATAAGCATTTAATGATCTAGTTGAAGTGTCACAACAGTGGGTTTAAACAGGATTTCAAATTTGCCAAAGGAAAACAAAGTAGATCTTCTTAGCTCTCCCCTTTCCCTTATTCCTCAACTCCTTCATCACACTCTCACTTTTACCCTTGACCTGTTACTCAAACTCTTGGTGCTCCTAGCTTTGGGGGGAGGTGGGATATGGAGCAGGAATGAGAGTCCAAATGCAGCAGAGAAAAGCTGGGAAAAGGAGGGTGAGAGCCCAGAGGAATCAAATCAGAATTGTCAACAAAGGGCTCCATACTTGGGTCTTAAGGATTCCAAGTCACTTTGAGAGGCATGCCAATGCTGATTTTCTGCTCAGCAATTTGACGTTTGTCATCCAAAGAAAAGTCAGCACTTCATACTTTAAGCTGAGAAATTCATAGGTCTTATGGGGCTTCTTTTAATCATCACACAACCCAACTGTGAGGCCAGGAGGTGGTAAATGACACTATTTTCCTTTGATAGAAAAGCAAACTGGGGCTTAGATCAACAGAGAACTGCCCAAGGATGCATAGCAGGGAGTGAATCATTTGACAAAGCAGCCCAGAGCAATGTCCCTCCAAGTTAGCATTCATCCACCAGGCTACATGGCTTCAGTTTAGTTTAGGAGGCAATGTTTTCCATAGCTGTGATTGTTCCTTTGTATCCTGTTGGGACTGGATAAAAGTTAGCACCCTAATTACATTCAGATAGTGTTGGCTGTATTTTCTGGGAAAGAGGAGTACCCTCTTCCCAGCTTCTACCTCTCAAGATGAACAATGACTAACCTAAGTCTACCATAGAAGTCTTTTTCCCTTTTCAGTGACTGGTGTACGGGTGAACATGTGACCCAATTCCAGCCAATGAGACACAGGGGAAAGAGCTGTGGGAAATAGATTCTTGCTGTCTTCTTACCCTCTTTCTTCTTGCCTTAGGACAGGATCACATGAAGACTTAGTGCTTAAGACCAAGGTTCTAAGAGAATTAAAAAGAAGCCAAATGCATCCTACGTGATATAGTTAGAATGATCAATGTGTTGCTATGAAGAAATACCTGAGGCTGGGTAATTTATAAAGAAAAGAGGTTTATTTGGCTCACACTTCCGCAGGCTGTTCAGGAAGCATGGTGCCAGCATCTGCTTCTGGTGAGGGCCTTAGGAAGCTTTTACTCACGGCAGGAGGCAGAGGGGGAGCAGGCATGTCACATAGCAAGAGAGGGAGCAAGAGAGAGACAAAGGAGGTCGCAGACTCTTTTTAACAATCAGGTATCACAGTAACACATTACCGTGGGGAGGGCACCAAGCCTTCCGTGAGGGGTCTGCCCCCATGTCTCAAACACCTTCCACCAGGCCCCACCTTCCATGCTGGGGATCACATTTCAACAACAAATTTGGAAGGGACACACATGCATATCAGTCATGCATATTAAATTTTAACAAATTGTGTGGTGAGAGTTGATATCTTTCAGTGGCTATTTTTGGAGACTTAACATTGGTGGCACATCTCTACTTGCCTTTGTAAGGGAAATAGCACTTCTTCAGGTCACTAGGAATCAAAACCTTCGTTGGGTTTCCACATTGATGTTTGAAGTCCAGATGGAAATAAGGATCATGGCATAGCCAGGAGCTGACATCGGGGCATCTTCTTGGCACACGGGCCCCCTGGCATCAGCCCCGTGCATCTTCACAAGCCCTGGCTGAATATGTCAGCTTGTCTCTCACCCAGGCCAAGAGAGCTTCTGATTCTATAGCCACATCTGCGCCTTCCAATTAGTAGGGCAATGAGTTACTAGTGCACCATCATCAGCCCAACCTGCTTTGCTGTAACAGCTTTCAAATTCTGTTTTGACCTCATTGAATCACCCTTTGTTGAACAATTACAGCCTATATGGGCTATAATTACAATGGCAGTTTCTATCATTGAGCAGTGATACACTGGAAACAAATACAGCTTATTATGAAACAGACAGTATGCCCAAAGAGACTCATTTTGTATCTCTAAAAAAAATGTTTGATAAATCATTAGAGGGAAAGAAGTGCCTATATTATGATTTAATAGAAAGGGTCCCATTGTGCAAGGCAGAGGAGAACTCCTTTTGAATTGCTGAGAAATAGTGTTTTAAAAAGGCAAATCCGAATCTGAGCTCTCAACTCTTATTGGTGGTTGACACATGCTTGTTAACTACCTAGTGAGAGACTTGTATGTAAATGGAAATACTGTGGCACAAATGTACCTTCTTTTCACAAATTCTTGAATGAAATTTCTGTAAATCAAATCACATTTTAAGTGTCTATTGAGTGATTCCATACTTAAAAGAATCGTTGTAAAAACTGGGTAGTTCATGTGTATGAAAATACTGAATTTTTTGTTAGTTGAGGTTGTGGATTTTAGGCATGACATTTCTCATCCCAGGGGAAAGTAGAAGACGTCTATGTTGCTGAGATACTGCTCATTGGTGGCCCACACTTCATTTGAGGGCACTGGACATCATATTATTTCTCTTCAATAGTAGTATTGGAGGGCATTCCCAGAGCACACCATTTTGGCTTGTACACAATAAACAATCATTTAAGTAAAAAGTAAGTAGAAAGGGAATGAGAATGTACATGGGAAGGGACATTTCGGAGTGCATAAAACAAGCTGCTGGAAAAAATTATCCAGGGAGGAAGGGCCTTGGGGCCTGGGAATTTGGTGGGATGAGCATGGGGCCACATCTTCAGCACAGATTCCTCCTGCCATCATCACTGCTGTTCGTGCCCTACTCCAACCCAGAGCGAGAACCTCAGACGCCTGGTCCCTTGTCCCCTTGAACACAAATGCTTCCAAGGGCAGCTTCTAGAAGCTTCGCTGCAGCTCTCAGCACACTATGAGGACTTTATCAATGTCAAAGAAGAGCAACAAACAAATTTTCCCAAAGCAAACTGTTCTCTCCATTTTCTGAGTGAGTGCAAATGTGATTGTGTGGGAAAGTTGAACAAGTTTTAAAGAACTTTGTAGCTGGACAAAAGGAGCATAAAATTGGTTTCAAGACAGAATTGTTTGGAAAGTGGTTAACCTTTAAAGCAACTCCTAAGAAAGACAAAGATTTTGTATATTCAATGAGACCCTTGGAATAACAATTGCTTATGTTTCCACTGCCCAGGAGTGTAAAGAAGCAAACAAACCAATTTACATTTCCCTTAGCTGTAGCTTGTTTGTTGTTATTTTCTTTAAGAGTATCAGGGTCGGTGGCTGCAAATGGAATTTAAATATGTAGGGTAAAGAGGGAGTCAGACTAAAAGTAAATGAGATTTTGAATAACCTCTGTAATATTTATAATCTTGTACACTCTGAATTCCCGTCATTTCTTACTCATCCAAACAAACTCAAATGGATTTTTGGCCCATGACCTTTTTTTTCCCCTGCTAAATACAACCAACACACACACACACACACACACACATACACACACACACACACGGAACCACAATATGAAAATGATCTGACCTGAGACATTTTGATGGTACAAGAGGATATATTTGGAAACCTGGAAAATCCCTCATGGTTGAAGCCTTGAGTGGCTTTCCAAACAAATGTTCCAAGTTCAAGCCTCCATCCACAAGTCATTCTGGAGTTCAACATATGGGTCTGGTCAAAAGTGAAAGGGGAAAGGGATTAGTGAGTAATCACACTGAGGGAAAACCAGGGAGGAAGAGCTCTGGGGAGCAAGAGGGAATCTGCATGGGCAGGAACACAATTTTCCTAGTAATCTGCCACCTCCAAAGTAGAGCTGGAAAATGTCAGGGGCCTCTAGAGGACACATAATCTACTCCTGGAATGGAATCAGCACACCTGCCTCCTTGAAGTGCACATGCTCCTCTGGGGACAGAGCATCTCTTGGCCCAGGCCTCTCCTGGCCTCTGCAAGTAGAGTTGCAGGCTGTGTGATGCTGGAGCCTCACCTTTGTCTAGTGCTTTTCAGTTGTCAAAGTGCTGTCACCTGCATTATCTCTTATCACTCTCCAATAGTCCTGGGAAGGATGCAAGCTACATATCACAATCTCCATAAATAGGTTAAAGTCAAAAAGCTAGAAAAGGGTTAGATGTAAGCTATCCGATGAATAGCCAGGGCAGTTTTAGAAATGGATTACAGCATAGGAATGATAAAGGATGATGTTTCAGTTAATTTGGATTTTCCCTCCAATCTCATCAAGGAAGCCACCTTTTAAAAGTTCTCAACCGCTAGGTTCTGCCTCCTGAATGATGTCCCAAGTTTGTTACCACAATTTCTCTTCTGAATTTTGCCCTAAGTTTATCCTTGTGGTATTGTTGTGACAGCCCTACAGTTTTGTGGCTTGTCAGGGATGGCTCTGGTTCTAGGGCTTGGGCTCCGTGTGTACCCCCAATCCCTTTTCAGTATTCCCATAAGCTACAGAACTTCTGACCACCTATTAGTTGACTATCAAAGTAAACTCACCTTCTAAGGACAAGCCTTGATTTTTTTTTCCTGCAGAGTACAGTGTAATCCATATGGAAGGGGAAAAAAGGAAGAACATTTACCCAACTAATTAGCACAGCACCTGTCTTGACCTTCCAGTCAAGGGTCCCGATTATCATGATGAGCAGCCTTCATTTGTTTTTTCCTGTTCGGCATGAGGTTCCCAGCCCCATCTGCAGAAAACCCTGCACCAGTTTGTGATGGTTACTCTCCGTATTTCAAGAAGAGTTCCTGGCTTTCTTTAAATCTAGCAATTACCACACCCCTGCCAACCCCCATGAGGAGGGGATAGTCAATTTCAAGGAGGGGATAGTCAGTTTCTAGGTGGGACAGATGAAATGTTAGCCTGAGATGCTACAACTGGCTATATCATTTACAAGCCCTGTGAAAAATGAAAATGTGAGGACCCTTTTACAAAAATGAATAAAGATTTCAAGATGGTAACAGGAGAACATTAAATCCAGAGTCCTTCCTGGCAAATGCACAGGCTAAATGGCGATGAAGCCAGCCCTGCTTGGTTACTTGCAACCCAGTGCATGCAAAGAACAAAACCCTAACCACAAACACTGAGTAACTGGCCTGAATTGATGACTCTTGAAGCCCAGCAGAGTCAGTGAAACAGAGCAGTGCTAAATCAGTCACTGAGCCACAATGTGTGGGCTTAAAAGACATCAGGGGGTCCCAGGAGTCTTCAGACTAGCAGCCTCTGGGAACCTTCCCTAATGTCTAGGACCTCAGCTTTCTCCATCCTTCTCTTGCCACTCCCCAACTTTGCCCACTGGATTCTCTGTGATATTTGATGCTCAGACCACCTGCAATGCCTGTATGTGCTCAGCGAAGCCCCTGCTTGCACTGAGACCTGCCCAACACAGTCCCTATGCCGCATCATGGGAAGGTAGCCTGGTGACCTGGGCAGGTGGCTCTGGATCTTCCAGTCAGCTCCCAGCTAGTTCAGGTGGAATGCTTGCTCTGTGCCTCGCCTTCTAATCCTTTGGCCTTGAGTTCTGCAGACAAAAGGTGCTCCATAATGCCCATGGAAAGGAATCAAATGGCCTTTCCCTGCTAGGTTCGGCTGTCTGTTGATGAAGACAGGCAGTGGGATGCTTGGTTGGGCCATGCTTGGAGGTTGTGGAGTGTAAAAGTGGTCTGTGGTCTCAAGGGAGCGTCACATTTTAATTACCTGAATTAAACATAGGCAAGGGGCAGTTGAGTGGTGATTTACTTTTGCTGTAAATGGAATGTTCAGGTTATTGTTATCTGTAGTTGTTTATGTACCATGAGCTTTACAGACCAAAATCAGTGGGTTTCTTTTTACCTCTGGAAATGAAAAGTACATTTTAAACTTGGAGGGAGAATTAAGTAGATTTCTTTTTAATGACAGCTCTTTTTTCTAGAGTCAAATAGTGCTATCAGAAAGCTATTTTCAAAGTGTAATTTCAGCTCCACTCCTCTTCCCATTATAAATAAGACTCTTCTGTCTTATAAGCTTGAATTTTCAGTCTGTGGGAAGGGGTAATTCCGCTACAAAGTTTTTCCTTGACCTCAAATTCTATTTTTCTGCTTTGCAACATCCTCTCAGATAAGTTGCTGGTTCCTTATTAGTCTAAGGTCTCCTTGAGGAAGCTGTAGAAGTCCCACCTCTGGGCACTGCAGTGGAAATTGATTTAATTGTCACAAGGCTCTCACACTAAGTACCTGAAAACTTTGGAGAATAAAAGGGGGGGACCCTTTTAAGTAATCATTTGCAGCTCTCTGCTACTGAGAAGTGAAAAAAATTTTTTTTGTTTTCAAACGTGAAAGCCTGTCAGTCCTGATGGTTTTCTTTTAAAGGTCAGGACACATCCTGTGGGATTCTTTTCACCGGAGCTTTCTTATCTAGCTTGAAACTTGTTCTAGATTAATGGCCAGAAGGCCAGTATAATACATTACCAAAACAGAGCTATCAGGAGTGGGCCATAGGGACTCCCACGGTCCAGGCTTCGTGGCACGCCCAACTGAGCTTCTTGTTGAAATGTGGAAGGAGTGAGGGCTTCTGTTACTCTTTTCTTCTGTGTTACTCCTGAAGATCTGGAAAAATACACTTAGGTTGGCCATCGTCTCTCTCTCTCTCTCTGTCTCTCTCTCTGTCTTTTCTTTTTTTTTGAGATGGAGTTTCACTCTTGTTGCCCAGGCTGGAGTGCAGTGGTGTGATCTCGGCTCACTGCAACCTCAGCCTCCCAGGTTCAAGTGATTCTCCTACCTCAGCCTCCCAAGTAGCTGGGATTACAGGCATACGCCACCATGCCAGCTAATTTTTGTATTTTTTGTAGACGGGCTTTCACCATGTTGGCCAGGCTGATCTCGAACTCCTGACCTCAAGTGATCTGCCCGTCTCGGCCTCCCAAATTGCCGGGATTACAGGCTTGAGTCACCGTACCCGGCCGTGGTTGGCCATCCTGTCAAGTCTCCCATTAGACTTAAAATATCCACCAACCTTGCTGAAAGAACATTTTTCAGTCCACTTCAACTTCTCTTCCTTAAATCATTCAGGAAAAAGGGCAAGATTAGGAAAATGGGCAAGATCTGTAGGATGGACCTAATTTAATGCTGGATGATTATAAAGGGCCTAAACCTGTAGTCACAGGCACTCTGCCGACCCCACTCCTGGACAAAGGGACCATTCTGTGGAAATGTGGAGCATGAACAATTTCAGAATTAGGCATGAAAACATTTGCACTGATGCTTCTCAATTGCCAATTACAGCTGCTTGTACAACTGAGTTACCAAAAGCATTGTGGTCTGCCTTGATGAATAAACACTTATGACTAATTGGAAAATGTATTTCCAGAGTACCATGTTGCAGCCCTACATGGCTCCTTTATTACAGTGTTCTGGCATCCTGCCCATCAAGCGGAGACCACTTTGCTTTGAATAAGGCTCAGATGTGATAGGCACACGCTTTCTTTCCTCCACCCGCTTCAACAACACAGCTGATTATTCAACCATTTTCTCTACCCTTTGCTGCCTTCTGTTCTTTTTTCGTTTCTTACCATTCAAAAATTCTGGCCGTGAGAAGCTCCAAAATTACTAGTTCTCTGAAAATATGCCTTCAATGCTCACTTTGCATCCAGTATATAAAAATGTTTCTCTTTCACACAATTAGGAGTAGTAGGGGAAACATGGAAATGTAATTTCAAGCAGTTTTCTCATTCGTTTGTATGAAGATGAAGATTTAGTGACATTAAAGGCTAAGTATATGCAAGTGTGTACATACATGCACACACAACACATGAGGAGCTATGTTAAAGTTAGTGACTGATTCTAGATACTGTGATTTAAGTGGTTTTCTTCTGTATTTCATAATTTTGTATCTTGACCATGTATCACTTGCATAATCAATCAGAAAAAATACATGTAAAATGACATGAAATACTGTTTTCTTTACATAGGGTTATTTTTCTTTGTTTGTTTGTTTGTTTTGAGACAGTCTCACTCTGTCACCCAGGCTGGAGTGCATTGGCAATGGAGCAATCACGGCTCACTACAACCTCCGCCTCCTGGGTTCAAGTGATTCTGCTGCCTCAGCCTCCCAAGTAGCTGGGATTACAGGTGCGCACCACCACGCCCAGCTGATTTCTTGTATTTTTAGTAGAGAGGGGATTTCCCCATGTTGACCAGGCTAGTCTCAGACTCCTTGACCTCAAGGTATCTACCCACCTTGGCCTACCAAAGCACTGGGATTACAGGCATGAGTCACTGCGCCCAGCCATAAGATCGTTTTTCTAGACAGAGAGGTCATCATGGAAATTAGAAGTCTTAACATTACTTTTTATTTCTGGTGGGATGAATGAAGACAAGTAGGGAAGAGAGGCCCATAAGAAAGTAAATCCTCATTTACATTTCTAGAAGCATCTCCCAACTTGCTTTAGAGGCTTTGCAAGAGTTGACTATTTCAACCTCATTTTCAGGGGCACAGCCCAAGGTGGAGTGTGGAGGGGTTGCCTCTCATTTCCCTCTCCATGCCTGCTGCTTCCTTCTGTCTGCTGGCAAACTTGCACTCTCTAAGAAAAGAGGCAAAAATGACTCCAGGGAAATGGAATTTTCCCTATGATGGTTACATCTGAATTTCCAGATGTGATAGTGCTGCATGCTTTGCAGAGTCACCATTTACTTGCTTAAACACAAACAAACTAAAAATAAGATGAGAAATACTGCTTGAAAATACAGGAAGTGAAAAGATTCTGAATACTTAAAACTTGCCTTCTACTGAGGAGGTTAGAGAGAAGGAAAAACCAGTACAGAGTAGTAACATATTTAAGTTGTAATGAAGTTTGCCAAAGCACACTTTTCCGTATACAAAGAGAAAAAACTAGCATATTATAGATTTGGGCAACAAAGGACTAATCTCACAAAACTCTGAAAGTCTCTACTATTCTCAAACAAGATTCATGAATCGGAATCGTTTGTTTACCTGGGAACTGTGAGGTTTTAACAGGAAGGTAGAGCTGTATGGGTAAAAGTAATGTCAAAGTTTAACTTTATCGAAAAGGAACAAGTAACTATGCTGGACAGAAACTTCTTCTAAAGGGAATTAAAATTTTCTTCTTGTTTGAATCATTTATATTTTATAAGCTATCACAGAAATCTTTGCCAAATTTCACTATAGCATTACATACCTAGAAACAATAGGTACATTTATTGCTGGAAAATAACTAAAGTCAAGTATTTTCCCCAAGAGAATAATGCTAAATCTCAATCAATGGCTAGTGTTGTCATTTCAAACAGTTTTCTTATTATCTATACCCAATCATTTCCTGGTGTTTAAAAGTGGCCCTAAGTCCTGCCAGATGTGACATGTATGTTTAAGAAGTGGGTTGAGATCCAGTTCATATCAAAATCCAGTGATGCAGTTCGGTGAACATTTATTGAGCACTAAATATATTGAAAGCATTTCGATGAATACTATAGGGGATAGCAAAATAGGCAGAATACTGTTCCTCCCCTCAAAATGCTAGATATGAAATAATATTCACTGTATCAGAAAATCACCCTAAGCAAGTGCAACTATAGCAAATCTTTATCACAGAAAGAAGACTTAGCATAATAAAAGATGGACATTTTTGAAATGCCACTGGAATAAGAAATAGAGAAGCTGAACTGTACAACTCTGCACATGCTCTATCCCAGGGGGCGAGTTTGGTGGTGGGGGCTCACACCCCACTTTCATTGATGCCTGGCAATAACCCTGAGATATGGGGCTTATTGCCATGATGCCCACTCTACAGATGAGGAAACTGAGGCTCAGGAGTGTAATGAGGACTTTGGAAAAAGAAACTAAGTTACTTTTTTTTTTTTTTTTTTTTGAGATGGAGTCTCTCTGTATTGCCCAGGCTGGAGTGCAGTGCTGCTATCTTGGTTCACTGCAACCTCCACCTCCCGGGTTCAATCGCTAAGTTACACATTTTTGTGATTCTCCCAGTCCTTTCCACCCAACCTGAGGAGAAAGGGATTCTTCCTTCTTCAGGCATCCAGGGTCATCTCTGTCACAAAATGTAAGGAATGGAAATTGAGAAGCCACCTTACTCTACAAAATAAAGAGCTGAGTCCAAGAGAATAAAAGAGAGGAGAAGAGAGAATCTGTGTGGGCCGAGATGAAGGAAGAGTTCTGAGGAATGTGCGGTGGGAAAAGATACCTGGTGATGGAAATATTGAGAGAGAGAGAGAGAGAAAAGATGGGTGGTTCATAAGGTGTGACTTATTAAGAGAGCATTCTCCCATCTACCCATTTAAGAGTACATAGTAAAGATTTAAATGTGTTTCAGTGACTTAAATGCTAGAATGACATTTCTGGGATTGTGGCACTGTGCTGAGCTGGGGACACGAGGCAGTGGGGATTTACAAAGATTCCTGTCATTTGATGGTAAGTGACAGAATGAGGCTTTGAACCCTTTACAATAAGAGAGGGCTTCATGGAGGCCACCCAGGGGAAGATGCTTGATTTTCAGATGGGAGAGGCAGTGTCCTTCTGAATCCCTCTCTTTGGCATGGCACAGCCCCTGTTCTCCAGAGTGGGCCCAATGGAAGGAATATGGCATCTACTTTTCCAATGCAAAAGATGGGTTTAAAACTGTGGCAAGGCAAATCCAGGAGACAGGTAGAATATTTCAATCATGCAAAATGACAGAGATGTCCCTATTGCATCAGGATGTGCAAAGCGACGCCACTCTTCCACCGTAATGGGCCTCACATTTTCAAGGATTCGTTTGGCAATATTGGGTTGGAAATCCATTTAGTTTTGAGTCAGTACAACCACACAGATACAATTACAAATATCAGTTTTCATTATTATATTTGCAGATTTCAGTGGCATATTTACATCCTGTCTGCACGGAAACCTGATAAACAGTTTCCGCAAATTGGATTGGAACGCTGAGGAACAGAAGAGCCTTCCGTGGCTTTCCACAGTCGGTGTCGGCATCTGGGCCCAGCAGCTCTCATTGGCCCTGTGTTCCTGCTGCCTTCCTTCAGCTGTTCTTGTTGACAGCAAAGAAGGCTGACAGCCTAGCTGAATTCTCTAAACTCTGATTTTCTATCAGACCAAAAGATGACAAATGAGGTTTTCACTCCTGTTGATGAGCACATCACGAAAATGACATAATGGTGTAATTTTTCGCCCCGAGACAAGGAAAAAAATGTATTGGAAATCACTGTGTTTCATGTTTTTGTTCCCTTTCCACCTTCATCTGACCACAGTTGTCACTCAGCACTCTAAAGAGGAGCAGAAATGGATGCCGTTGTCGAGGGCTGCTTTGGTGTATGTCTATGACAAGGTCATACTCATCACAGTGCTTTTCTTATCGAGAGGGGTTATCCCAAGAACATTTTAAAGGCTGTCAACTGACATCTCTGGAATTGGATGTGACACCCCAAATGTCATTTCTTGGGGAGAAGGCTTGACAGATGCCCATCTAGAGAAATAACTGCTTCTACTTATGCACTATCTAAAACAATGCCGGAGCAGCATACATGCCTTCTCTTCAATCTGTGTAATATTGCTCTTGACCCATTTTTTGACAATGAGCCTAAGTTGACCTGTTAAATTATTTAGGTTGAAGTTGTTGGCAAGGTGGGCATCAGACCGTTTGCGTTTGGCTTTGGGTTTTTTATTAGATCATCCAGTATCACCCGCTGAAACACTGCACAGGCTGGGCCACATTTCAGCTTCAGCTTAAAGGAATCACTGAGCATGAAGGTCCTGGTGTTCACCTCCCAGGGTGGGCGGGATTCACGGAAAGCCGTGGGAAAGAACTGTGCCCAGTGCTGATCTGATGGAAGGCCCGTGACATGTCTGCAGTGTCTCCCAACTTCAATCCAAAGGTTTGTTATCAGGGGTGCTTGGTAGAATTTTCTCTTTAACAAGATTCCAAAATCAGCATGTGAGGCCAAAAGTGTTCATAATCAAACTTCTCATTCAAACATGAACAGACTTCCCCCTGCATTAGTATAAGTCACCATTTATTTGGTTCAGTAAAAGCTGATTCAGTGGGCTTGTATTTTGCAGACTGCAGTTTTACACTCTGAGGGGCTAGGAGTATACTATCTCACACACACTCTGAGGTTTGCAAATCTCATGGCATCATTGAAATCGTTCTCTCTTCCTATGCTTTCCATGGGCATTTGCATTCTCAAATATTAAATGCATGAATGATATGACCTGATTGGTACCTAGTGGAAAACCTTGGAAAGCTTCGAAGAGTGATTTAGAGAAAAATCTAAGGTCTGTGGTTCATTGAAAGAGTAATTTCCTTCATACTCACATACTCTCCTGCTTAAAGTCTGACTGGTAATATTATTTATTCTGTTCTGATCAACCAGGCTACCATCTCTTTTTGTTTATCAGTGACCAACCTCAATTCTGTAGTCCAACCTATTTGGCCACTTCTACGAGAACCTAAGACTTACGATTTCCCCATGGTGAACTGAATGTATTAATCACCCTGTTTTTCATGGCTCCTATATCTGCACCCCTTGGAAGTGCCCTCCCACACTGACTTTGGGCTAGGCCATACAACTTGTTTTGGCCATTAGAACAACAGCAAACTTGATGCAGCACAGACTTGTAAAAGCTCTTGTTATCAGGGGTGGTTGGTAGAATTTTCTCTTCAACAAGGTTTGCCCCCTCTTCTTACCCTGTGCCATCACTGTGATAATATGACCAGGCTAGCCTACTGGAGGAATATGAGAGATGCATGAAGGAGGGCCGAGTTGCCTAGCCAACAAACAGCACATCTGGAGCTAAGTTCAAATGGGTGAGACCCCAGTTGGCTGCCATCCAAGTCCTGAGCACCACTCTGCCTTCCCAGCCTCCAGGCCTAAATCACCCACATGCAGACACACAAGCAACGAATGACTATTGTTGTATGCCACCAAGTTTTGTGGTTGTTACTGGCATTTTTGAGGCAATGGATCCCTGATGCTTCCCCTCATATCGGTGCTTGTTTTGGCACACATAGCATCAAGAACTGTTTTGTGGGCTGAGCGCGGTGGCTCATGCCTGTAATCCCAGCACTTTGGGAGGCCAAGGCAGGCAGATCACCTGAGGTCAGGAATTCAAGACTAGCCTGGTCAACATGGTGAAACCCCGTCTCTAGTAAAAATACAAAATTAGTCAGGCATGGTGGCACATGCCAGTAATCCCAGCTACTCAGGAGGCTAAAGCAGGAGGATCGCTTGAACCTAGGAGGCGGAGGTTGCAGTGAGCCAAGACCACACCACTGCCCTCCAGCTTGGGAGACAGAGGGAGACCTCATCTCAAAAAAAAAAAAAAAAAAAAAAAAAAAGGTTTTGTGGAAAAGAATGACATACAGTAGTATAAATGCATAGCTTAAAAGGAACTTTTAGAGGCTCTCTGCTTAATAGTAGTTTTCAAATCTTTTCAAAGCAGACGGAATTTATAAAAGGAAATTGCATCTGGACCTACAAAATGCAAAATGAATTACACGTGGTTAAAGAAGTGTCAACAATGGAGCCTGCTTCGACTTACCACCTATTAGCCACAAAAAGGCACCTTCTCAGGGCTCTGGGCCTCTGTGAGCACAGTTTGAAACCACTTCATATTTTACAGACAAGGAAACCAAGACCATAAAGGACTTAAGCACCTTGGACAAGGCCATGTGGCAAATCAGTGGCAGGGCCAGAGAAACTGGGCTTCCTTACAGGATATTACAGTTATCAGAGGCTGAAGATAACTTCCAGTGTGAACATTTCTTCATCATCTACCTGTAGTAAATATCTAATATTACCTCCCAAAGACTACACACCTAGGACCTGTCCTTTATACCTTTCAGACTTCACTGGTTGGCCACTATTTTAGTTCGTTCTCACACAGCTGATGAAGATGTACCTGAGACTGGGTAATTTATAAAGAAAAAGAGGTTTACTGGACTCACAGTTCCACATGGGCGGGGAGGCCTCATAATCATGGCAGAAGGCAAGGAGGAGCAAAGGCACATTTTACATGGCAGCAGGCAGGGGAGCATGTGCAGGGGAACTGCCCTTTATAGCCATCAGATCTCGTGAGACTTACTCACCATCATGAGAACAGCACGGGAAAGACCCACTCCTATGATTCATTTACCTCCCACCAGGTCTTCCCATGACATGTAGGGATTACAGGAGCTACAATTCAAGATGAGATTTGGATGGGGACACAGCCAAACCATATCAGCCACATGACACTTACTCTGGACACTATTTGGTAACAGAAAATAAACAAACAAAAAAACCACCTTACTATTGTGGGAAATGATCTTAAGGTATGCAAGCCATACACAGCTGCACTATGGCCAATATTACAGTTCTACTCTTCCCTGTAATCTTCTTTTCCTTCAGTTAGCTTTTCTTTGCCTGTGGCCATAGCTCTCCAGTCATCTCCCTTACATAATCTGGCCTCCTCATTTTTTTGCTGGTCTGTATACTTTCTCCTTGAATCCTTGAACAAATTCTCTTGCATTTTTGTCTAACTTCTTCAAAACTATCTTACTTCTCATTAAGCTACCTTTTTGGTCTTCTTGCTTCCAGTATTATTTCAATTCAAGTTCACCCATCCTCTTCCTAGTACAAATATTAGCATGCCTAAGATCTATATTTAAAACTTTAGTACTTTTTCCTTAGAAAAAATGTTATAATCCCCAGTCTACAGGGAATGTACCCTTCGACCATTCCTTCCTTTCTTTAGAGATCTATTTAGAATTGAAGTCAGTTATTAACTTACAAAGCTTCTTTTTTAGTGTAGTCATTATATCAGATATCACCTCTCAGCGTATTTTACAGTTCTAAAATTGGAAGTAGCCACATGGCCCACAGAAATTTTTTCTCATTTTCTTGAATATCAGTTAAAGAGTCAAAATAGTGCCATTTTGATCCAAAATCCTGCCGCCTTGATGATAATTTTCATACCTGCTGGAATTTTCTAGAATCATCTTCAGGGTGTTCTCTTGTTTATTAAGCATAAAATCACAGTTTCCAATTGAAAAAAATTCTTTGGAGGCAAAAATTAGAAATCCTATAGATGAAACCCTCAGAGAAAGAAGTTTTGAACCAATGACTACGAAGGCCAGGATATTTTTCTCAGCCACCTTCAAACTATTTCAATACATCAGAAAAGAGAGAACTTTTGAAGAAGTCAGTACAGAAAATATCTCCCAGAGTTTCTAAAGAGACCTGAATTAGGCCGGGCGCGGTGGCTCAAGCCTGTAATCCCAGCACTTTGGGAGGCCCAGACGGGCGGATCACGAGGTCAGGAGATCGAGACCATCCTGGCTAACACGGTGAAACCCCCTCTCTACTAAAAATACAAAAAATTAGCCAGGCGAGGTGGCGGGCACCTGTAGTCCCAGCTGCTCCGGAGGCTGAGGCAGGAGAATGGCGCGAACCCGGGAGGCGGAGCTTGCAGTGAGCTGAGATCCGGCCACTGCACTCCAGCCTGGGCGACAGAGCGAGACTCCGTCTCAGAAAAAAAAAAAAAAAAAAAAAAAGAGAGACCTGAATTAGCAAGTGGTTTGGAATTGAACGAAAAGTAAGATTTTGTGGAAACCTGATGTATAACTGATATTTGAGCATTGTCATTTCTTTCTTGCCTTCAGGATAAAGATTTTGTCATTCATCCTGTTCATAGATGTGTGCTTTTTTGTTTCTATTTCATTTCTATTCATCAGGAAATAGTCATTTATGACCAGTTGTTCTGTTTTCTACAATTTCAACACAGGTCATTTTTCACACTCAATAAATGCCTGTTATGAACAATTATATAAATATGTCCCATCAAAATGATCAGAAATTTTTTTGGTACAAAATCAATTTTGTCCCATTTCTGGCATCCTAATTTTTAAGTCACCTTCTCAATTCCTAAGTGTGAGCCTGTGTTTAGAAGTGGGTGTGTGGTGTAGGAGGGCATTTAGGTCTGAAGGCAGATTTGCTATAAAAATCCACCTCTTCATCTGCATACAAAAAGGCTAAGAAACTGCTTTCACAATCTGAAGACAGGTATTGCTATTTTGCATTATTATTATTCATCATCACAATGCATCATCATTTTGCTTATTTCTGCTTTTATGGCCTAGAGAGAGACATGAATAAGGCAGGAACACCTCCACTTCTCCCTGAATGTAGAAAAATGAACCATATTTAAGCATCTACCATCACCCCCATATGTCAGTTTCCAGAACCTTTAAATGCTGGATGTTCTCAGCAATGTACCAGCTAGAAGTTTACTTTTATAAAAGAAAAAAATTAAGGTAATTACATACTGAATCTTCCAGATAATTGTTCCAAATTTATTTAGGAAATATTTAAAAGAGTATGAATATACTGTACTGATATTAAGGTATTATATGGTTGCCTTTAATGATGTCAGGGATTTTACTGGATTTGAAGAACCAGCTACTGCCTTATTGTTTTTAGTAATGAAAGCCAAATTTACCAAAATCCATATGCTTTCTTCATTTTCCCTTCCGCCCTGTTGGATTTACTTTCTTCAACAGTAAAGAGTGGTGGGGAAGTCCTCAGATAATATAATTATAAAGTATCTCACAGGCTGCTGTATACACAGTGGCTCTGAGAAATAGGCTTCCAGCAACCTTAACCTGGCCCAACCTCCACTTTCTCTGTAAAACAAAAGGAATCATCTGAACATAAAAGATAACATTTTGCCCCTCTCTCTTTGCCCTCCCAAATCTGGATGATCACTCAGTAGTAGACAGTAATTTCAGATGCACTCTCATCTCCTAAAATATATCCATATATACCTAATGATTCTTGGCTCTCCTGTATCCAGGAACAAAGATTTTAATACCAACCATAAGTCAAGTTGCTAGTTAAAGTAACACATTGACTGAAACTTACTTTCAATAAATATTTTGAATCAATGAATTTCCAATAAAGTGTAATCAGGTAATGAACAGGTGAGTGTCAATTCTTCACGGTCCTGAAGTGTAGAGAAGGCACGGGGTATCCTAAATTGGAGAGGAGGAGATTGCCACTGAGTCAGGGGTGCAGAAAGGTACCTGACAGCGAGCGAGGGAGCAAGGTGACTTGCAGTTTGGAGTGGAATCAGTATTTTTTTTGCTTTGAGCTGGACAAAGGCAAATATAAGCTCTTTCAGAGGCATTTTTGTGCAGTTGGTATACTCGGCCCACTCCATTGTGTATGATTTATAAGGAATTAATCTCATTTTTAATACGGGCACTTTATTATGAAAGAGCTTGTCTCCCAGGGGATCTGTTAATTGAGATGTCAGTGTACTCCCAATGGTTGTGAATCTTCATCCTCAGAGGATAGCTGTGACCTTTTGGAGATAGCCAAAAGTCATTTAGAACCACGCGGGGCGGGTGAAGCGGGAGATCCAGCTGGGTCATACAGTCTAAGGACAAAACAAAGAGAGACCATAAAGCAAGAAGAGTGATTCGTGTGTGTGGCCCATAAAGGGGTCTGGAAGTGGCTTGAGAGGACTCCAATGTGTTTGGCACAACATCTTGAGAATAAATACATCACCTTCCAAGGCGAAGTCTCTCAAAAGGAGATGTCATTGGCATGACGGGATTTGGATATATTTATATTAAGACAAAACTCACAGTCTCATAAAATTTAACATGTAACTTATTCTATCCATATGTGTTTGGAGTTTTTTTTTTTTTTTTTAGATAACACAGGAATCATTTAATTACACTCGAAAAGATCTATTTTGTACCATCTGTTGTATTCTAAGTACTAGGGTAGGCAGATCCTAAACTTCTAGACAGAAAATATGTAAACATATTTAATTTATACATGTAAATTAATGTTGGCCAAGCATTTTCTAACGGGGGAAGCTGGACAAAGTGGTTCAGGTCCACAATAACAGCACAAAATAGTATTCTCTGTCTCACTTAGTGGAAATTCCAGGCCACTTCAGTTGCCTACCAAATACTTCTGAAAGTATCTTTTCAAAAGTGTCTGACTTGTTTCTCTTTAAGTGAAAAAAAATTTTTGGTGAATAATAATCTCAAAAATGATATGGTTGCCAGATTTAGAAAATAAAAATATAAGACATGTTGCTTTGACATACTTATACTAAAACATTATTCATCATTTATCTGAAATTCAAGTTGAAATGGATGCCCTCTATTTTATCTGGAAATGCTACAAAGGAATATAAAGAGCAGGGAGAGCCGGTGAGAGACCTGAGTGGGAAGTGGGGTCTTTGTGCTCCCTTCAGAGGGAATTGCAGGGCCTCCAGCATTCTTAGAACAGCACAGACAGGTGTGTTTTGGTGACCCCAGAGAAAGAAGAAAGAGCCTGTGCAGGTGTTGTTCCTGGGAGTTAGGGAGGCTGGAGGGTTGAGTGAGGGGTTTAGGGAAAGAGAAGCTCTGGAAACCCCATGTATGGGGTGTTGTATGTGTAAAAGAATTGAAAGGGAGAAGAAAGGGGATTTTCCCACATATTGCTGTAGATTATGAATTGGATCCCTTTTAATGTTCCTTGAGAGAACAAGTAAAGATTAAAATTGCTTTTTAAATTACTTTCAGTTAACTAGATTGTGTTTCTTTCAGTGATACTGCACTAAGATTAAGTCATAAATCCTTAGGGATTTATTTGAGTTGCAAACTGTAATTTTTCCTCTTCCCCTCCCCTTCAGTTCCCTGTGGTGGCAAATGCTGCCGGGCTGCCACCTGGGAGGCCACAGCCAGGAAGCTACCAGGCAGCAGCCCAGACCAGATACACAACCTCCTCCACCTCCCCTGGGTCTGACTTACGCTGGTCTCTCCAGCTCGGATCTGTCATGATCCAAGACGGCATCGGACAAACTCGAGCTTTCAATGTCTAACAGATTCCTAATGAAATATCCTCCCTCTGCCTGTGTGTGTCTCTGTGTGAAATGTACATCCCTGGGTAGCTCAGGTTTCCTGCTTCTAACAAGTATTCAAATTAGCAATATTCTATAAGACTGAACCCACTGGGGGGCAGAGCAAGATGGCCGAATAGGAACAGCTCCAGTCTCCAACTCCCAGCGCGAGCGACACAGAACACTGGTGATTTCTGCATTTTCAGCTGAGGTACTGGGGTCATCTCACTAGGGAGTGCCAGACAATCGGTGCTGGTCAGCTGCTGCAGCCCGACCAGTGAGAGCTGAAGCAGGGCGAGGCATCGCCTCACCTGGGAAGTGCAAGGGGGAAGGGAATCCCTTTTCCTAGCCACGGGAAGTGAAACACACAACACCTGGAAAATCGGGTAACTCCCACCCCAATACTGCGCTTTAAGCAAACGGGCACACCGGGAGAATATATCCCACACCTGGCCGGGAGGGTCCCACGCCCACGGAGCCTCCCTCATTGCTAACACAGCAGTCTGAGATCTAACCGCAAGGCAGCAGCGAGGCTGGGGGAGGGGCGCCTGCCATTGCTGAGGCTTAAGTAGGTAAACAAAGCCACTGGGAAGCTAGAACTGGGTGGAGCGCACAGCAGCTCAAGGAAACCTGCCTGTCTCTGTAGATTCCACCTCTGGGGACAGGGCACAGCTAAATAACAACAACAAAAAAAGCAGCAGAAACCTATGCAGACGCAAACGACTCTGTCTGACAGCTTTGAAGAGAGCAGTGGATCTCCCAACATGGAGGTTGAGATCTGAGAAGGGACAGACTGCCTGCTCAAGTGAGTCCCTGACCCCTGAGTAGCCTAACTGGGAGACATCCCCCACTAGGTGCAGTCTGACACCCCACACCTCACAGGGTGGAGTACACCCCTGAGAGGAAGCTTCCAAAGTAAGAATCAGACAGGTACACTCACTGTTCAGCAATATTCTATCTTCTGCAACCTCTGCTGCTTATACCCAGGAAAACAGGGTCTGGAGTGGACCTCAAGCAATCTCCAACAGACCTACAGCTGAGGGTCCTGACTGTTAGAAGGAAAACTATCAAACAGGAAGGAGACCTATACCAAAACCCCATCAGTACGTCACCATCATCAAAGACCAGAGGCAGATAAAACCACAAAGATGGGGAAAAAGCTGGGCAGAAAAGCTGGAAATTGAAAAAATAAGAGCACATCTTCCCCTGCAAAGGAGCGCAGCCCATCGCCAGTAACGGATCAAAGCTGGTCAGAGGATGACTTTTACAAGATGAGAGAAGAAGGCTTCAGTCCATCAAACTTCTCAGAGCTAAAGGAGGAATTACGTACCCAGCACAAAGAAACTAAAAATCGTGAAAAAAGAGTGGAAGAATTGACGGCTAGACTAATTAATGCAGAGAAGGTCATAAACGAAATGACAGAGATGAAAACCATGACACGAGAAATACGTGACAAATGCACAAGCTTCAGTAACCAACTCGATCAACTGGAAGAAAGAGTATCAGCGATTGAGGATCAAATGAATGAAACGAAGCGAGAAGAGAAACCAAAAGAAAAAAGAAGAAAAAGAAATGAACAAAGCCTGCAAGAAGTATGGGATTACGTAAAAAGACCAAATCTACGTCTGATTGGCGTGCCTGAAAGTGAGGGGGAAAATGGAACCAAGTTGGAAAACACTCTTCAGGATATCATCCAGGAGAACTTCCCCAACCTAGTAGGGCAGGCCAACATTCAAATTCAGGAAATACAGAGAATGCCACAAAGATACTCCTGGAGAAGAGCAACTCCAAGACACATAATTGCCAGATTCACCAAAGTTGAAATGAAGAAAAAATCTTAAGGGCAGCCAGAGAGAAAGGTCAGGTTACCCACAAAGGGAAGCCCATCAGACTAACAGCAGATCTCTCAGCAGAAACTCTACAAGCCAGAAGAGAGTGGGGGCGAATATTCAACATTCTTAAAGGAAAGAATTTTCAACCCAGAATTTCATACCCAGCCAAACTAAGTTTCATAAGTGAAGGAGAAATAAAATCCTTTACAGATAAGCAAATGCTTAGAGATTTTGTCACCACCAGGCCTGCCTTACAAGAGACCCTGAAGGAAGCCCTAAACATGGAAAGGAACAACCGGTACCAGCCATTGCAAAAACATGCCAAAATGTAAAGACCATCGAGGCTAGGAAGAAACTGCATCAACTAACGAGCAAAATAACCAGCTAATATCATAATGGCAGGATCAAGTTCACACATAACAATATTAACCTTAAATGTAATGGACTAAATGCTCCAATTAAAAGACACAGACTGGCAAACTGGATCAAGAGTCAAGACCCATCAGTCTGCTGTATTCAGGAGAACCATCTCACATGCAGAGACATACATAGGCTCAAAATAAAGGGATGGAGGAAGATCTACCAAGCAAATGGAGAACAAAAAAAAGCAGGGGTTGCAATACTAGTCTCTGATAAAACAGACTTTAAAACATCAAAGATCAAAAGAGACAAAGAAGGCCATTACATAATGGTAAAGGTATCAATTCAACAGGAAGAGCTAACTATCCTAAATATATATGTACCCAACACAGGAGCACCCAGATTCATAAAGCAAGTCCTTAGAGACTTACAAAGAGACTTAGACTCCCATACAATAATAATGGGAGACTTCAACACTCCACTGTCAACATTAGACAGATCAACGAGACAGAAAGTTAACAAGGATATCCAGGAATTGAACTCATCTCTGCACCAAGCGGACCTAATAGACATCTATGGAACTCTCCACCCCAAATCAACAGAATATACATTCTTCTCAGCACCACATTGCACTTATTCCAAAATTGACCACATAATTGGAAGTAAAGCACTCTTCAGCAAATGTAAAAGAACAGAAATTATAACAAACTGTCTCTCAGACCACAGTGCAATCAAACTAGAACTCAGGACTAAGAAACTCAATCAAAACCGCTCAACTACATGGAAACTGAACAACCTGCTCCCGAATGACTACTGGGTACATAACAAAATGAAGGCAGAAATAAAGATGTTCTTTGAAACCAATGAGAACAAAGATGCAACATACCAGAACCTCTGGGACACATTTAAAGCAGTGTGTAGAGGGAAATTCATAGCACTAAATGCCCACAAGAGAAAGCAGGAAAGATCTAAAATTGACACTCTAACATCACAATTAAAAGAACTAGAGAGGCAAGAGCAAACACATTCAAAAGCTAGCAGAAGGCAAGAAATAACTAAGATCAGAGCAGAACTGAAGGAGATAGAGACACAAAAAAATCCTCCAAAAAATCAATGAATCCAGGAGTTGGTTTTTTGAAAAGATCAACAAAATTGATCGACCGCTAGCAAGACTAATAAAGAAGAAAAGAGAGAGGAATCAAATATATGCAATAAAAAATGATAAAGGGGATATCACCACCGACCCCACAGAAATACAAACTACCATCAGAGAATACTATAAACACCTCTACGCAAATCAGCTAGAAAACCTAGAAGAAATGGATAATTTCCTGGACACTTACACTCTTCCAAGACTAAACCAGGAAGAAGTTGAATCCCTGAATAGACCAATAGCAGGCTCTGAAATTGAGGCAATAATTAATAGCCTACCAACCAAAAAAAGTCCAGGACCAGATGGATTCACAACTGAATTCTACCAGAGGTACAAGGAGGAGCTGGTACCATTCCTTCTGAAACTATTCCAATCAATAGAAAAAGAGGGAATCCTCCCTAACTCATTTTATGAGGCCAACATCATCCTGATACCAAAGCCTGGCAGAGACACAACAAAAAAAGAGAATTTTAGACCAATATCCCTGATGAACATCGATGCAAAAATCCTCAATAAAATACTGGCAAACCGGATTCAGCAGCACATCAAAAAGCTTATCCACCATGATCAAGTGGGCTTCATCCCTGGGATGCAAGGCTGGTTCAACATTCGCAAATCAATAAATGTACTCCAGCATATAAACAGAACCAAAGACAAGAACCACATGATTATCTCAATAGATGCAGAAAAGGCTTTTGACAAAATTCAACAGCCCTTCATGCTAAAAACGCTCAATAAATTTGGTATTGATGGAACGTACCTCAAAATAATAAGAGCTGTTTATGACAAACCCACAGCTAATATCATACTGAATGGGCAAAAACTGGAAAAATTCCCTTTGAAAACTGGCACAAGACAAGGATGCCCTCTCTCACCACTCCTATTCAACATAGTGTTGGAAGTTCTGGCTAGGGCAATCAGGCAAGAGAAAGAAATCAAGGGTATTCAGTTAGGAAAAGAAGTCAAATTGTCCCTGTTTGCAGATGACATGATTGTATATTTAGAAAACCCCATTGTCTCAGCCCAAAATCTCCTTAAGCTGATAAGCAACTTCAGCAAAGTCTCAGGATACAAAATTAACGTGCAAAAATCACAAGCATTCTTATACACCAGTAACAGACAAACAGAGAGCCAAATCAGGAATGAACTTCCATTCACAATTGCTTCAAAGAGAATAAAATACCTAGGAATCCAACTTACAAGGGATGTCAAGGACCTCTTCAAGGAGAACTACAAACCACTGCTCAGTGAAATAAAAGAGGACACAAACAAATGGAAGAACATAGCATGCTCATGGATAGGAAGAATCAATATCGTGAAAATGGCCATACTGCCCAAGGTTATTTATAGATTCAGTGCCATCCCCATCAAGCTACCAATGAGTTTCTTCACAGAATTGGAAAAAACTGCTTTAAAGTTCATATGGAACCAAAAAAGAGCCCGCATTGCCAAGACAATCCTAAGTCAAAAGGACAAAGCTGGAGGCGTCACGTTACCTGACCTCAAACTATACTACAAGGCTATAGTAACCAAAACAGCATGGTACTGGTACCAAAACAGAGATATAGACCAATGGAACAGAACAGAGTCCTCAGAAATAATACCACACATCTACAGCCATCTGATCTTTGACAAACCTGAGAGAAACAAGAAATGGGGAAAGGATTCCCTATTTAATAAATGGTGCTGGGAAAATTGGCTAGCCATAAGTAGGAAGCTGAAACTGGATCCTTTCCTTACTCCTTATATGAAGATTAATTCAAGATGGATTAGAGACTTAAATGTTAGACCTAATACCATAAAAACCCTAGAAGAAAATCTAGGTAGTACCATTCAGGACATAGGCATGGGCAAGGACTTCATGTCTAAAACACCAAAAGCAACGGCAGCAAAAGCCAAAATCGACAAATGGGATCTCATTAAACTAAAGAGCTTCTGCACAGCAAAAGAAACTACCATCAGAGTGAACAGGCAACCTACAGAATGGGAGAACATTTTTGCAATCTACTCATCTGACAAAGGGCTAATATCCAGAATCTACAAAGAACTCAAACAAATATACAAGAAAAAAACAAACAACCCCATCAAAAAGTGGGCAAAGGATATGAACAGACATTTCTCAAAAGAAGACATTCATACAGCCAACAGACACATGAAAAAATGCTCATCATCACTCGCCATCAGAGAAATGCAAATCAAAACCACAATGAGATACCAGCTCACACCAGTTAGAATGGCAATCATTAGAAAGTCAGGAAACAACAGGTGTTGGAGAGGATGTGGAGAAATAGGAACACTTTTACACTGTTGGTGGGATTGTAAACTAGTTCAACCATTATGGAAAACAGTATGGCGATTCCTCAAGGATCTAGAACTAGATGTACCATATGACCCAGCCATCCCACTACTGAGTATATACCCAAAGGATTATAAATCATGCTGCTATAAAGACACATGCACACGTATGTTTATTGCAGCACTATTCACAATAGCAAAGACTTGGAATCAACCCAAATGTCCATCTGTGACAGACTGGATTAAGAAAATGTGGCACATATACACCATGGAATACTATGCAGCCATCAAAAAGGATGAGTTTGCGTCCTTTGTAGGGACATGGATGCAGCTGGAAACCATCATTCTTAGCAAACTATCACAAGAACAGAAAACCAAACACCGCATGTTCTCACTCATAGGTGGGAACTGAACAATGAGATCACTTGGACTCGGAAAGGGGAACATCACACACCGGGGCCTATCATGGGGAGTGGGAAGGGGAGAGGGATTGCATTGGGAGTTATACCTGATATAAATGACGAGTTGATGGGTGCAGCACACCAACATGGCACAAGTATACATATGTAACAAACCTGCATGCTATGCACATGTACCCTAGAACTTAAAGTATAAAAAAAAAAAAAAAAAAAAAAACACTGAACCCACTGAAGTAAGAGGAAAGAGACAAATAAAAGGGGAGGGAGGCTTATCTGGAAGTTTAGAGTCCTTTAAATGACAAAAAATACAGCGAACTTCCTGGCATCCGGCTCAGTTGGTCTCCTGGTAAACTCCAACCAATGACGCTCTTTGAAGTTGATTCACCTGCTGCCTTGACTGTCACTGCTGACTTACTTTTGTGTCGCCTTATGTCTTGGCTTGTGTTTCACTCCATGTATCTCACCATGGTACCTAAATTATCCAGGTGATTGAATCTATGTCTTTCATTTCTCATTTGTTTTCAGAGATGTGTATTTTTTCCTGTCTCTACTACTCATGGCAGTTTGCACCAATTCCTTAGAAGAAATATCTGTCTCAGAGAATGATTAAAGTTCATGTTTAAATGCTAACAATGAATTTAAGAAAAGTTCTAACATACTCCTGAGAGTACATAGGTACTATTATTTTCCAATGGTTTTGCTCTCTTTTTCTTTTCCCATTGACTTTTTTCCTTTTTTCTTGTAAGAAATGTGTATTTGACATTTGCTGAAATTCCAGATATGAAATCAGAAATGCCAGATGCTCTTCTTGCCATTCAACAAACCTCTCACTCTTGCCTGAAAAGTTAACAGGGAACAATTATTGTGACAGAGTAATTTGCAACCGTGATAGGACTTTGTGAATTGGCAAAGAATTTCCATTGACACCAGTAGGTGCTTAGGAAGGAGGCTATTTTAGTTTCTAAATTCACACCTTTTTTGTAAACTCAATTTTCAGTGGGAGAAAGTGATTCTTTCACTAGTTTATCTAATTTCTTAGAGCATTCTTAAACTGCCTCTCTTTTTTCCTGATGAGAGTCAGCATTTCACGGAGAAGATACAGTTAGCTATCGACTCCGTGTGATTTGAGGGGTGGCCAAACGGCAGGTTTCTTTGGCAATATCTCTACCACAGACCTATCTTCCTTTAAAGAAAAGAAATCCTTGCCAATAAAAAGTCTTTAACATCTCCTTTATCTTTGTGTCCCAACAAGAGACACATAGCACTGTGGTTTGCCCAAACTAGGCACTCACTGAATGTATGTTTGTAGAATGTCATTGAGTTACCTGTAGGCAAAGGCCAATTGAATTAGTAAACAAACAAATATGCTTAAAAGCTGAGAATGAGGGCTTTGAAGATTTATACAGGTTCTCTGGTTCTCTCATCCACCATGGCTTGTATAAACTAACATAAACGAATGAAGGAAAAATGAAAAGGCTTATCAAATTTGTGGATGACTGTGAGGAATATGGAAAATGACTATATCTGGAGTCTAAATGTTTTTGACAGGTGAGAGCAATAATGAGCTGACTAAACTGATCAGATTTAACAGGGACAAATAAAAGGTCTTGCAATTGTGCTAGCAAATCTAAATGTACATAGGCAAGGCAAGAGTGGCCTAGGCTTAGCAGTCTGTTTAGTCAATAGGAAGTTCAATATTTTCTAGATCTACTTTATGGAATGTGATATCCAAGGATGAACTGAAAATAAAAACCAATAGGAGAACCAAAAGCAAAAGTCAGTGGCTAAAGAGGCAGCCAGGACACAGGTTAAAGAACAGGTCAAGGAAAGCTACTTGATGAAAAATCTGTGAATGACAACTTGGTGCTTGACTTTCTCTCAACTGGGTTCTCTAGAAGGTAAAGCTAGAGGCAAGAATTAAAGTACAAAAATCCAGGGTGTTTGGGAGTGAAGAAAAAAGGGATATAAGGAAAAGGAATACACAATGTTATACATTTCTACAGTAGCCCTGCTTCAGAAGTCAAACAGGACTTCTCCAGAAGAGAAGCAAGAAAGGAGAAGGGATGGGGAATTTATCTGGCTCTTTGCTTTCTCTTGTTTCCTACTGGGTAAGATTGAAGTGAGGTCGCTCTCACTTTCAGGTTGCATTGTCCAGCCCCTTGGTGGCAACTCATGAAACCAGATACATCAGGGTGACTTTTCAACCAAGATTAGAAGTAAAGGAACAAGTCAGCATGGATTGGGGGGCTGACCAAGAAAGACAAAGATAGAGGTAATCAAGGTGTCAGAGGCATTTGAACAAGAGCGACTCCATCTTGAATAGGGGCTGCGTAAAATAAGGCTGAGACCTGCTTGGCTGCATTCCCAGGAGGTTAAGGCATTCTTAGTCACAGGATGAAATAGGAGGTTGACACAAGATACGGGTCATAAAGACGTTACTGGTCGGGCACAGTGGCTCATGCCTATAATCCCAGCACTTTGGGAGGCCGAGGCTGGTGGATCACCTGAGGTCAGGAGTTCGAGACCAGCCTGGCTGACGTGTCAAAACCCCATCTCTACTAAAAATACAAAAATTAGCTGGGCATGGTGGCGGGTGCCTGTAATCCCAGCTACCCAGGAGGCTTAGGCAGAAGAATCGCTGGAACACGGGAGGCAGAGGCTGCAGTGAGCCAAGATCACGCCACTGCACTCCAGCCTGGGCAACAGAGCAAGACTCCATCTCAAAAAAAAAAAAAAAAAAAAAGAACTTGCTGATAAAACAGGTTGCAGCCATATTATTTAGCTGATAAAGAAACCAGCTAAACCAAATCCAAGATGGTGATGAGACTGACCTCTGGTCGTCCTCACTGCTGCATTCCCAACAGTGCCATGACAGTTTACAAATGCCATGGCAACATCAGGAAGTTACCCTATACGGTCTAAAAAGGGAAGGCATGAATAATCCACCCCTTTTGTAGCATATAATCAAGAAATAACCATAAAAATGGGCAACCAGCAGCCCTCAGGGCTGCTCTGCCATGGAATAGCCATTCTTTTATTCCTTTTCTTTCTTAATAAACTTGCTTTCACTTTACTCTATGGACTCGCCCCAAATTCTTTCTTGCACAAGATCCAAGAACCCTCTTTTGGGGTCTGAATGGGGACCCCTTTCCAGTAACAAAGAGAAGCTGAAAGACACACGAAACTCTTATCTAATAGAGGACCCGTGTATCCAGTTTCCAGAATGAGGAAGATAGGTAAACAGGGCCACAGAAGGAGAAGGAAAGTCAATAATATGGCCTCCAAAAGAAGCAGTAGTCACCATCTTAAGCCACACCATGGATGTAGTGACTTTTCTGTCTCAGCCAAATAATGTGAAAGACTCGGTGTTATTTAGTCTCTAACCACACAGCACTTACAGCCTATGTTCCTTTCAAAGGCTTATAAAAATGTTTTAAGACCTCAAAAGATTTATCATTTCTAAAATATAAAACTGATAGATTGAAATTAATAAATGTTTAATTAAACATCTACAAAATGTAACATGTCAACTTCATTATTTGTTATATTTAGTGTTCATAAAACTTTCATTACATTTGAAAACAATTTGTAGGTTAGATTTTCTCATTTTATAAGAATTTCTGAGTATGCACGATGCCTGCCAAGAAATCATTGCCAATCATAAATTAACTGAGTTACTCTTGATAAAATTTTTTTCAAAAGATTGTTTTAAAATCCTTTCAAAAACTTTATGATAGGAAATACATTTCATGTGGGCTATCAATGTACTTTACTATATTTTATATGATGTAGTGAAGTACCCAAAAGAAAGGGTTACCACTAAGAGCTATTTGCTTTCATATATAAGGGAGATGGTCTTCTCTACTATGAACAAGGTAGAGACAAAGCATTATCTTCAATTCCAGTTGCTACCCCTTAAACACACACACACATACACAAACACACACACACTCTCTCAAACTGGAGGTTTGGGGGGTCAACCTTTGTTCAGATGTCCCACCTAGCACGTATTAGCTGTGTGAACCAAGATCACTTAGTTTATGAGCTATGCAGTTCCTTGTGGCTAATACAGGCCTTGCAGGATAGTTAGGACTAATACTCACCTACTACTAACCTTGCAGAATAGTTAGGACTATTATAAAACCCAACCCAGGGCCAAATACGCAGTGGATCCTCAATAACTATCATTAGTAATAGTGTTTTCCTTGTGAAGTCTAGAGGAGGAGAACCAGATTACAGAAGTTTCTGTGTTTTATAAAAAGTTGAGAGAACGGAGAGATTTTAGATTGAAGAAGAGACATGAACACAAACAGACTGAAGACCCCTTATGGGAAGATATGGGTCTATTCAACTTTGAATAAGACACTATAGACACTATAAGCTGCAAACTGAATAAATTCTTAAGAATAGCTGGATTTTAATACATAATAGGCTATAAGATAGAACAGGAATTGAACTTGTGTTTTTTGGTTCTAGGGGGCAGACCAGGACCACTGGTTCAAAGTTATATAAGAAGCCAGTATCTCCTTATGATAGGAACAGAAGGTAGAGAAATTCTAGGCAGAAAAGGAAGAGGTCGCTGGCCCAGCGCCACCCTCAAGCCTAGAACTGTGGCCCAAAGTGAGAACATCCCCATTTTCCTACTCAAATGGTGCCTTTTCCAAAACCAACCTGGCCCACCCCGTCCCCATCCCATACCCATAAAAACCCCAGGTTCCACTGGCAGAGAAGCAGCAGAGAAGGAGAGAAGAGAAAAAGCAGCCAGACATCAGAGAGAAGCAGCTTGACTTCAGAAGGATGGCTTGACAGTGCGACTTTGGAGAAGAGCCTGGTTGGGGACGGCCAGACTCCAGGGGAAGACCACCTGCCTGCTCCATCCCCTTTCCAGCTCCCCTTCCTGCTGAAAGCCACTTTCATCAGCAATAAAATCCTCTGTATTGGCCACTCTCCAATTCATTCATGTGACCTGATTCTTCTTGGACGCCAAACAAGAGCTTGGGAGCCACGGATGTGGACACTTGAGCTGTTCAACACTTAAGCTATCCGTGGATGGCAAAGCTAAAAGAACACTGTAACATTTGCCCTCTGGGGCTCCAGAAGCTGCTGTGAGGCTGCACAGAGTTCTGCTCCTGCCAGTGCCCAGAAACACTTGTCCTGGCTCCTGCACCCACTCACCTGAGTGCCCCCCTTCCCGTGAGGGGTTAATAGCTGCAGGCTGAGTAAGTGAGGCACCCCAAGCGGTCAGGGAAAATTTCCTGTTTCACTTATTTTAAAGAACAACTTTATCACAATTAGAAGTGGCCAAAACCAGAATGGGCTTACTCACGGAAAAGTGCATTTCCTATAAATAGAGATATGGAAGAGAGACTGGAAAGAATTGAGTGCTAGACCAAATGATACCTGCACCTCTTCCAACAACTTTGACATTTCTGTTACCACCTCAGCTTAGATCAAACAATAACCTGATTGTCAGTAGGTTCTCCATTGTAATTCCCAAACTTACCATGCTAGCACTGAACAATCAGATGAGATCAGGCCTCCAGTACAGGCCCAAAGTGAAAAACTTGCTAGCCTGTTGTGGAACTCCCACCCAAATGGATATGAGATGCCAGGAAAAAGAATGCCCATTGAGAAGTTGTTCTTGCTTGTCTTGGCTGCTTTCTGTTCAGTTATGAATACAAGTTTCACAGAAACCATAAGCATTTTAATAAAATACCTTAGGTAAGAGTAAAAGAGAAGCTGCCCAAACTCTCTGCATTATGGCCAGGAATTCTTGGATTAAATAGAATTCAATCTAAGTGCTGACTGAATTGTGTAGTGATGTATAAAAATCTTTTTGAACAATAGTTGGTGTTCATGTTGTCAAAAGACAATATAGTTAAAATGAGGTGCAATCTCAGTTATGGTGCTTAAAATCTGCTTTATCTGGGAGAACGTTGGAAAGTGCCTAAGGTTATGACTTAGTTACTTGGCTCCACTTAACATTTGTAGACACTGGGTTCCTCTTTTGGACTGCTTTACATTTGATACTGACAAATGTTTAGTTATTTCTATAAAGGATAAAGCCAATCTGGATAAACTAGGTCACCATTGTACAAACAGGCATGGCCTGACATAAGTAATCATTAACCAAAAAGGTCCAGACAGACATGGAATTAGTATGTGCTGTGCCTTCACTTGTGTATTTTGAAGTTTCCTTTCTCTGCTGTGCTCACTCTTTCGTCCCTCATCCTTATCAATGTGTCTCCGATTTTGGACTCATGAAACAGGGCCAGGGCCGTTGCAGGCACCACTACAGGAGACTTCTCATTTGGGCCTGTTTAGAGTTTGCCAAGGAAAACTGCAGTTGAATTGTGACCAGGTGTTTCTTTCTTTCTTTCTTTTTTTTTTTTTTTTTTTGGCCCAATCGCAGAGAAGAAGCAGGCTTTCTAGCTGGGCAAACACCCACTGCATCAATGCAGCTCCGAATGCCTTCATTTCTCCTCTTTGTGTGGGGAAGGCAATAGCTCTGTGCCTGTGCCTGTGGTGAGCCCTGTCATCTAGTTCAGTGAAAAGTCCAGATGACTTGGGTTCCACTCTTGAAGCAATGCTCTCTCTCATTGCCTGGTCCTGGGTGAAAAAATATAATTTTACCTCCCTGGATCTTTGATGCTAATCTGCAAAACTGCAGTAAAAATCCCTGTCACTATCATTTCATAAAGAAGGGAGGAGAATGGGTGTGAAAATGTGCTCCGAGGAAGCCCCATCTTTCAGCCTTAATACAACTTTTTCCAAAACATCTGTCCTGAATGTAGGAAGGTGATTCCACTGAGAAAAGCCTTGAGTTGTTTTTCCAGCAGGGGCAGGGAATTTGTGCTGTGTCATTCTCACTCTCTCACCTGGTTTCCCCAGGGACAGGGCGGGCTGAGTTTGGGGTACAGTCCAAGTCTAGGAAACAGTCTTTTTTTTTTTCCATTGTATGAAGCTAATTGGCCCTTGTGGAAATTGGACCCATGCCCTTGGACTAATTAACACTATTGCCTATTAGCTCCAGCTGAACGAACTTCCTCAAACTTACACTCATTTTATTTAGTACATAGCAATTTGCATTTTTAAAAGATAACCTGCCCACAGCCTCTGGCCACTAAATATGCCACAAATTCCATATGCACCCAAAGCAGTACAGATTGAACTTCACACTCTGGCTCTGGAGGTGTTAGAAGCGACTTAAAACTTGTTAATTTGTCAGTGTGGCATAGGTGGGGGTGGGGTATGGGTAGAGCCCTGACTCTGCCACTAACTAAATGACCTTCCTGGGGTAAGTGATTAGCCTCCCAGGACCTGTTTCCTCTTCTTTAAAGCGAGGGAGTTGACTAACTGATCTCTAATGCCCTTCTAGGTTTAAAATTCTATGATCTTTACAATTACATGTTTTGAGAGGATGCAACTTCATTAATAAATGGTAGTATTCACTGCCAGTGGGAGAGCAAGACTCAGTTAATAAGCGTGCCTCCTCCTCATGCTCCATGCACATAATTCTTAGTGAAAGTTAATGGGAATTAGAAGCATCACCAGCAAAACAATCAATGACAACCCTTTAACCAGTGACCTCCTGGTCTGTCATTTTCTTGCCTGTATCTGATCATCCTTTCATAACTCGGGAGACCTGAACCCTGAGCAGAATGTGCTGAAGGAGATTGACATCAGGACACACTGACCTCTGTGAAGAAGGTGTGTTCTTGTCAAAAGCCAAATCCTTAAGGCAGAGCAGAAGCAGCCAAGACAGATGGAGGAAAGGTGCATGCATGGCACCCCATTCTTAATGGGGTCAGAAGTTCAGTTTCAAGTGAGATGATGCACTGAAGGGAATCTGCTGGATGATCGCAAAGCGAGGTTTCATAATGCGCTCTTCTCATAACGTGTTTTCCCCACCCCATTGCCACTATGCACAGTGTGATTGGCCATTTAGGTTATTAGATCAATAGGATCTGATAATGAATTTTACATAAATCTATGTTATCTAACCAATACCACATCTTTTCAGTTAAATTTCCTGGCTTATTTATACACAGGAAATTGACAAAACCACAGTCTTGGATAATGTCTCCCCTAAAGCTCTCGATTGTTCTCTAACAGTTTGGATGGCTGAGTGTGCACCATGGTCATGCAAAATCTGCTGTGATTTTCTTTCCTGCAGGAACCAAAGACAGCAAACAGGAGAAGCACATGTGACAGAGCCTTTCCTGCCTAGCCCCGGCTGGACACTATCTGGGATTTCTCACTGTTCCCTGCATTCTTACCCTTGACCCCTTGGTGCTATCCAGTTCCCCCTGTGTCAGGTCCCTGTGAAAGCTGCGATTTCCTCTCCTGACAGGCAGCAGGAAGGGGAGAAAGCTGCAGGCCAACCTTTGCTCTGAAAGAACTGGAAGGTTATTAACAAAGGGAGCACTGACAGGGTGTGCTCAGGAAATATTGATAAAGTGACAGAGAGAATGAGGAGACAGAGAGATGCCTTCCTAGCCTTCACCACCCCCACCATCTTTCTCTCTCTCTTTCCTCTCCTCTCTCTCTGTCTCTGCAGACTGAGATATTATGTGCACTATTTTAAAGGCTGGCCCAAATAGACTTCTGTAATGCCTCTTCACCTTATTGCAGAATGGTTCCCAGCTAAAAACTCTGGCAGATAAAGTTATAGGTTCCTTGTCAATAAAATGGGAATAATATTAAAACCTACCTCATAGGAAGTAAATGAATCAATGTACAGTACAGGGCTTAGAATACAGCCTGACATAAAAATAAATACTTTAGAAGTGTGAGTTACTGTTAGTGTATTATTAACTATGAATTATCATGTGATCTTAGGAAAAGTAGCCACACCACAATAACACACAATTTCCTGCCTTAATTTTGCTCACATGATGGACAAGAAGATCCGCAACTTCAAGGGCCTGCAACATAAATGTGTTCCCATAGCCCTTGCTCATTGCCTTTATTCTGTTCTTGCTAACTCTAAGTCTTTTCTGCAAATCTTTGCCTGGATAGACACTGATCTGTTCGACTTTTGCGGCTTGCACTTGTTTTTATTTTTAAAGTATATTGAGGCCAGGCATGATGGTTCACAGCTATCATCCTAGCTCTCTGGGAGTCTGAGGCAGGAGGATCACTTGAGGCCAGGAGTTCAAGACCAGCCTGTGCAACATAACAGGCCCCTGCCTCCCTAAAAAATTAAAATTAAAAAAAAACAAAAAACAAAAAAAACCTGGCTGGATGTGATGGTTCATGCCTATAGTCCTGGCTACTTGGCAGACTGAATGGTGAGGATTGCTTATGCCTGTAGTCCTGGCTACTTGGTAGACTGAATGGTGAGGATTGCTTATGCCTGTAGTCCTGGCTACTTGGTAGACTGAACGGTGAGGATTGCTTGAGTCCAGGAGTTCAAGATTGCAGTGAGGTATGATCACACCTCTGCATTCCAGCCTAGGCAACAGAGCAAGACCCTGTCACTAAAAAATAAAGATAAAACTAAAATATACTGTGTATTATACGTATATATATGTGTGTGTGTATATATGTGTATATATATACATGTGTATATATGTATATATATGTGTATATGTATGTGTGTGTGTGTATATATATATGCACATACATGGAGAGAGAGAGAGAGAGAGAGAGAGCAAAAGCACAGGTACAAAGGCAGAAAAACTGAATCTCATCTCAACCCAGATATTTACCAGGTAATTAACCCTGGACAAGTCCTTTTGTACTTCTGACTGAGCTCCTCATTTGTAGAAGAGCATAATAATGTTTACCCTGACTGCCTCATAGCATTGTCATGATTCAATGAGACACTATAATATGTAAAGACACTGGGAAATATAAATCACTATATGGAAAAATAAGCAGAGTCTAGTCTCTTGAGTTGGTTTTTATGCAATGGTTATAGCCCAACACTTGTTACACGGTCTTTATTGATAATGAAGATTTGTCACCAGGTCTAAAAATCATTAAATTACATCTCATCATACCTGCGTCATATCCGTCACACTCAAAAACCTCCAGCTAGTCATGCAAAGAAAGTTTAGTTGTTCAATACTCTGCAACACCACCATTTACTAACTCTGATGTCAGCCTTTTCTTTCCCACTAAATTTTAGCACTATAATCATGCTGCAAGCTCTGTCTGTTCAATGGAGGTTTTTACCCTTTGCCTTTAATGTAAAATGACAGCCAAATCTTCAGAATGTTTGGTGTTAAGATTATGTCTTTTACATTCCCACAGTCTTTGTTGTTTAGTTCAGCTTGTCAGGCTGTCAGATAAAGGCCCATGGAGCATTCTACAGGAATTATTAATGAAGATTCGACTGGTTTTTCTTCTGGAAACAGATCACTTCACTTTTCATCTCACTGCTTTTTACATTAAAAAACTAAAAATAGCCATGAGTATTCCAGGGAAGAAATTACCAATATTTGGCAGTATATTTCCTGCTTTCCAGTTGTTAGATTTGGTTCTTTGCCTAGTTAGGACACAGATAAATGTATAAATCTTAATAGCATAATCCCCAAATTAGTATCCCTGTATCTTTACTCAGAACATGAAGAGCTAAATCTGGTTTCAAAACACCTTGTTTTAAGCATAGGCCTTACTTGGCTTGCCCTGGAAAACAGACATTTAAACACAGTTAGATGATGATGGCTTTAGGAAAGTGACCTACACTGAATTCACACTGTACCAGCCCAATTGCTGTCCTTTTGCAAACATCCATTCAGAACGACACGGACAACTGACTCTCTGCCAACTGCCATCTCGTAATCCACACGGCTCTTGTTTATGTATGTAAAATTCACTGTGGTGTGTTGCAGTTCTCCGCTCTGTAGAATCCATTGTAGCCCATCTTCATCTGCGCTCCTCTTTAACAGAGAGAGCCACGTGTGTCAGAATATCATATGGATGAAGTTTGACATCTTTATTCATCTTCTATTTATGGGATGAACGTACAGTTAAAAGGTGGCTTGAGACCATCAAACCCACATCTAGCTGTGATCTAAGTGGAATTTAACGTAGGTCTCCTGAGGTGAAGGGAGAAATGAAGGAAAGAAATGAAGTGCCTGTTTCAATTTAATACTTCAGGCCAATTTTTTTTTTTTTTTAAGAAAAGAAAATCAAAAGGCTGGGACCTTCCTTGGCCCCCTGAAGTTTTAGGGTTTCAGATGCTCAGAGATACAATCTGCACAATTTCTTGGCATCTGTTTTTTCCAGACAGTATGTTACCACTATAAAGTAGCCTGAACAGTGGGGTCCTCCCTACTGGGGGCCCACTTCAAAGGCAACGTTTGATGTCCCCTGATGCTGCCTGTGGGTGAAAGCGCGGATTATTGTGTTTCATTTATTAATTACTTGAAACGGAAAAATAAAAGCCAATTTTCTTCTAAATTTCTCTCTGTCTTCTTTGAGTTAACATCCTCCAATCTGGCTTTTGTCACACACGAGTAATATTAGTTCCAAATACTGGTATGATGTCATTATTTAACACCTTTTTATCTAAGGATATTGGCGTGTCTTGCAAAAGAGTATGTTGCTGTTTTGTCCTCTGTTTAGAAAACAAACATTGAGAAACTAAGAGAGAACACTCCACTACTCCAAAATCACACCATACACTTAGTTGGAGATAGGAAGAAAACCTGGATTTCTTATTCAATTTCATCAGAAAAGGAGACGCCTTCCCAGAACACGAGCAACTCTGGAATCCTCCTGAAACCCAACGTAGAAAAATGTCCCCCTGCTTCCTCATGAAGCAAAGGTTCCACCAAGCTTCACTTAGAATTAGTTGTTTCACTCCAACCACAGTCTGCTTTTTGCTAAATATTTTCTCAAAACTAAAGCCAGTCAACAGAGTTCTCTGTGGTGTGAAGCAAAACAAAAACACTCCAAAGTTTTTATGTTGTCACCAGACAAAAATTTGCTAAGAACAAGCAGAAATGAGGAGTTAATGGATCCCATATGTGGCCACTAACATAGGTTTATGAGATTTTCCAAGAGATTTCTGAAGATTCCTACAGCACAAAAGAAGATCAAACAGCCACTTTCCTGTCAAACAGGACAACAAATGCTCCATCCATAGTTCCCCCTGCATTTATTTTGGTAAACCTGGAAAGAAAATGTGGCTGCAATATCTGCCTTGCAGGGAGCTGACCACAACATATGGTATCCTGGAGCAGGAAAGGTGGTCCTTAAAGATGTCACCTGTGTCCTCACAGCACAAGCAGACCTGCCCTTAGAGCCCACTGCTTGGTATGAGATGTGGCCTCTGGAGGAGGGCTGAGCAACGGAGGGGGAGAGCTGGACAATTTTCTTCATCCAGGAAAATTGCATACACACAAAAATAGCTGTTTTCTTCAAATGTCAATCAGCTCCTTCAAGTTTCAAACTTCACTGAGGGGTCAGAAGAGGCATTTCCTCTACACATATTTCAGTATCACGTCGGGACGTTCAGCCACACACAGCTTCTGGCACGGGGGCTGTGGTTGTGTTGGAGTTAACCACACAGGGCACAGGGTGGGGGATTTGTCGTTGTTGTTCTTGTTTTTGTTGTTGTGATGGAGGCGGGGCAGCTGGTGGGGTTAAAATGGTTTCCATTGTTGTTATTTTCTTTACCCTTTGTGTGCTATGAACTCTGAACTATCCCCACTGTTGTTAGTAGAATGTCTTCTGTGAGGAAATTCCAGCAGCTAGAATGTCCGTGTGAACTGCAAAGGCAACCACGACAGTTTTGGAAACTGGGGGTGATTGTGGGGCTCCTGGACCGCTGCCCTCTGCCCTCCAGCAGGGAAACAGAACACCCCAGACAGGTGGGGAAGGAGTGGATGGGGGTGAGTCTGCAGGAGAGGGAGTCTGACCCAAATGTGCTTTTGGATAAAATGTCACAATTAACCAGGAGCACACAAAACATGAAGACTGGCAGCACAGGCCTTAAGCACCCTGCAAAGCAAGCTGAGTCTTTGGGCTGCTCCGTGACAGGGAGACGTGTCTACCCCAGACAGGTTCACCAGTCCGACAGCCGCCTGAGGCCAGTTGGAGAGGAGGTTGAAATGTTCCACAGTGTGAAGAGTCAGCGTGATCTGTAGAAATAATAGAGTATTCGGTTTGACATCCAAAACTGGTGTATCCAGGAGGAGCGGGATTCTTGCTGGGAGGGGAGACAGTAATTGTTTTTAGCAAGACAGATAAGACATTCTGGTTTCTGTAGATTCCTCCCCAACCAGGAAACAACTGCCTCCAATGTCAGTGCTAAATATTGAAATTAAGGCGTGCAAATGCCTCAGCTTCTCTCCACCGCCTCCTGCATGATTACTTTCAAATAAGAATGTCCTTCCTTCTTAATTTTACACTCAGATAGGTAAAAACATCATCAGTTTTAGCAGACTGTTTAGTTTTAATCTGATCAAAACAATCATTCACGAAGAACCTTCTAAGAGATTATAGGAAACATTAATTGTGTAGCTGGACTGGGATATGACTGGAGAGAGGCTTGTAAATAAATCCTAGGACTTGAGTCCAAGAAATATAAAAGGAGAGGGAACACAGAAGCTAGTGCAGGTACATACCTGATGTCTCCTTTTAGGTGAAAGCATAGAAACATGTGGAGCTTGTTTCCTCTGAGGTTAGATACCTCTCAGTCCTTCCTTGGGTATTTCCATTTACGGCTGTGGTCAAGTGAATCAGCCAGAGACGTTACTATTACTTAAAAACAAAACCATTTTCTCTACATTGGTGCTAGTTCCAAATTGTGTCTGTGTGATCATCCCTCTCTCAGCCACCTCATTTCCAGGACTGACAAATATTTAACCTACATAAACACACATTTGGGGAGATCCTATGCTATTTCCCCCTCCTCGTGACCCAACTCGTATTCTTCAAAACATCAAACAAAACAATTCTCAGAATAAAGTTGCCTTCCGAAAGAGGGATTTCCCCCTCCAGTTTCCCTCCCACTTCCACTAGGTCAGTCTGTCTTTCTTGCCTCCTACCCTCCTACACCCCTTCACTCTCCCAGCAAACTCTGGAAAAACAGTAGTAACTAACATTTGTGCCTTTGGCAATAAAACCACAGGCCTCACAAACCCCAAATGGCAAAAAGACATTTCCATTCCAATCCCAGTTTTAAATTAAACTGTAATGAAAAATCAGCAGTGGCAGCTGGGACCAGAGACACTGATTGTCTCTAGGAACAAAAAGGTGGGGAGCAGAGGGGGAGAGGAAAAAGAAAAGAGACTGCAAGGAAGCCTCGCTCTGGTAATAAAGCAGGTGGTAAACCTTCAAGTAAAAAGAAATTAGAAAAACAAATCTAGTGCAGAGACAAGCAAAGATGGCTGTTTTCCTCTACGATCACAGCGAAGCAGACCACAAATCACCCTCCACTTTATGAATGGACAGGAGGGGGTGGGGTGGGAGGGAAGATGAGTGGGCCTGTGCTGACACCTGGAGGAAGATTAGGGAAATTCTCAGGGGGGGTTTGTCACACCCCCACACTCCGTGAATGAGTGGGGATTTTGGCTTTCTCAGTGATCATAGTCAACAGTGAGGCTTCAAGGAAAAATAGGAAGAAGTCATTGCCTTCTTATAAGATATTTTTAATTGATAAATAATAGTTGTACATATTTTTGGTGTACATGTGATATTTTCATACATGCATACAATGTGTAATGATCAATTCAGGGCATTTAGGATATCTGAAACTTAAATATTTATCATTTCTTTGTGTTGAGAACATTTCAAATCTTCTTTTCTAGCTATTACAAAATGTACAAGATTTTATTCTTTATCAGAAAAAAATGCATTGAAGAAAGCATTTGACTTCAACACGAGGGTTAGACCAACTCATGTAGCTGAATTGAGCCCAACTGCGCAGGCTTAACTTTGATCTTAAAGAATACATGGCACAGGTATCTTCATCAGACACGAGAGAAGAATACAGCATTCGAGTATTTCATTCTGTAGTTTTCTAAAGCTTCCAAGATTCTGCAGTCTTTATAAATATTTTCTGATTGGTGGTGATCAGAAATCTAGAAAAAAACCTGTACTAACCTATAAGGACCGAAGATGCTTCCAAGAAGGGAAGCAGTTAAGGATCAAGATAGTAAGTGAACTTAGAGGTAACAGGTAAGAATTAGAGACTGGAAAACCAATAATCCTTAACCTTATTTTGTTCCCAGACCTTTTTAAGAACCTGATAAAATTAGTAATCCCTCTTCTGGAAAAACAAAAAAAAAAGAAAGAAAAAAGTTGTACCTAGGAAAACTGCAACCATCCTTGATGAAGGCTATTGGGATCCCAACCAAAGAAGAAATCCAGATAAAATGTAAAATGTACGATGGCCTATTTAGAGGTCAAATGAGATTTCTTTATGAAAGGAAAATTGCTGTGATTAAAAAGACACAAGATCTGTACTGAATAAACAGCCTCTTCAGAATATGCCCTTGTGATTGTGACTTCATCTGGAAACTTGGCAGATACTGGGGAGACTCTGAAGAGGGTCATCAGCACCAAATGGCAATGCCAAATTAATTTACTATTTAAGTAATGGCCAGGTATGGTGGCTCGTCCCTATAATGCCAGGACTTTGGGAGGCTGAGGTGAGAGGATCACTTGAGGCCAGGAGTTCCTAAACAGCCTGGGCAACATAGCAAGACCCAGTCTCTAATTAAATCTATAAGAAATTAAAATTATTTGTTTTAATTAACCAGGTGTTGTCTGTCAAGCACCTGGCATATAGAGCTGAGTGTGAGCACAGTAAAGCTCTGGATGACCCTTTGGATGGACAGTAAGTTCATTAACTCTGTCCTAGTCACTGTGAGCCTGGCTGACATTTATCACTTTTCCTAATAAGAGCTATTGATTTGTTACTAGTATCTTTCAAAATAATTTTAGATTTGGCTATTATATTCTGGTCCTTTTTGCTAAATTCTTTGTTTAGCAAAACAAAACAAAACAAATAGCTTTGGAGGCCGGGCGGTGGCTCATGCCTATAATGCCAGCACTTTGGGAGACTGAGATGAGAGGATCATTTGAGGTCAGGAGTTCGAGACCAGCCTGGCCAACATGATGAAATCCCGTCCTTACTAAAAATACAAAAATTAGTGGGGCGTGGTGTTGCATGTCTGTAATCCCAGCTACTCGGGAGGCCAAGGCACAAGAATCGCTTAAATCTGGGAGGTGGAGGTTATGGTGAGCCGAGATGGTGCCACTGAACTCCAGCCTGGGCAACAGAGCAAGATTCCATTTCAAAAAACAAACAAACAAACAAAAGCCTTTGGAAGACTGGGTGAATGGAAGTGTCTTCAGTCCCACCCTTCTGATGTAGTTCATTAGTTCATTCTCGCGTATTCTACTCACCTCCTACTTTCTCTTCTTACCTCCTTTTTACCACTTTAGTTTTGACCTCTATGTTATCATTAGAAGATGATGAGGGAAAAATAGAGAGAAGAAATCCTCAACGTCCTTAGAAGGGCTGGTTGCAGAAGAAGGTTGTAAATCTTCACAGAAACAACTATAAGGCTTAAATCAAGAAAACTGAAAAAAATAAAAAGAATAATTTATTTCATTGTGATGGCAATGCTGTGGGGTTTTTCCCCACCAGATTTAGCCATGTGCCATGATATATGTCTAAAGCTTATTTCTGCCTGTTTCACTGAATAGGATTCAAGTATGCTTGCTTATAATATAGCATCTTCCTAGTAAATGAGTACTCTGTAGGATCAAGCACTTTTATTTGTAACTTTTTCTTTATGGCTTTCTGAGCTGTAACTAAAAATACCTGATGAATGTTTTAAGACCTTTGCTCCTCCCCAGTCTCTGATTTTTGTTGTTGTTGTTGTTGTTTTAAATTTAGGATTTGAGCAAATAAACCAAAACATCACATGAATCAAAGGTTTCTCTTTACCTTTGTATTTCCCCAACATTAAATAAATCTTAATTTTCCCAGCTCCCAGTCTGTTAGAAATTGTTTACACACATAGTATAAAGAATGCAATCAGGCCCTTTCGTGGTGGTAGAGATGAGGAAGACATTTAAACCTACAGAAGATAAATCCTCTAATGCTGAGGCCACATGGTGGTAGATGAAATATGAATTAGGGAGTAAGGCAGAATTGTATTCTAAGCTCTGATTTGCTGTATACAGGGCTTGAATATTTGCCAAGTTCCTTAACTTTTTAGAGCTCCTGTTTTCTTATCTATTGGGAAGAATATTAACTTACCAAAGTATGCTCAGTATTTTATTAATGTCTATTTTCCTCCCTAGAATGTAAGTTCCCCAGGGCAGGGACACGTCTGACTAATTTACTGTTGGGCTCCAGGATCTGGCCAGGGTAGGTGTTCCTCATGTATGTGTTGAATTGTGCACATTGTGTGGCATTTAATGGCATATAGCAGATTTTAATTTAAGTTATAATTTAACCTTATTATAGCTAACATTCATGGCGCCATTTTCAATATCTTGGACACTCTGCTAAGGACTTGACATACATTTAGTTTTTCACAGAAATCCAATGAGTTACCACTTCCGTGTTACAGAAGAGGAGCTGAAGATTTAAACCCACATGTCTGGCTCCAAAGTCTTCACCCATAACACTCCATTACTGTCATGGCGGCAGGCAGGGTGGGGGACAGTGGGGGAGAAGGATTCATCAAAGTAAAGGGTAAAGGTTGGAGACGAAAAAGAATCAGAGCCCCTCACGGGTCTGTTTGCAGCGATAATGGAAGGCAGCCCTATGAACAGTCAGTCCTACTTGTTTCCCACCCAAAGCCCAGAGAAGGCTGAATGAAGACAAAGGCAAAATTGTGACATGGGGAGTTTTCCTTTCGAGGCCCTTCTCACTCCAGCAACCTCCACCTCCAGCCTTGCCAAGGGTCTTCCTGTCCACTTTGAGCCAACTCCGAGAACCCTCTGGAACCACTGATCTCTGCTTCTGAGAGAGGATGACCCTATGCTGCTTTCAAAAGATGAATAATTTCCCCAAATGAATATCAACTTAGAAACAAAATGCTTCTGAGCAATTAACCTCTGAAGGTTATAACTTAGCTGTACTTTCTTTCATTTTCTCTTTTTTTCCCAAAAAATTTCCACTAGAGAAGAAGCACTGTTCTTAATTAAAGTTACTGTCAGAGACCACAAATGACTTTTTATAATGGCTTCTAAACCTGAAACACCATGGGATATGCCTTTATATTATTTCTGAATCATAGCAAAGAGGCGGAATTCTTTTCTCATAGTGTGAAAGGTTTAAATAATATTATGTTTACTAATGCACTGTGTCCAAAACCAATAGAGACCACAGTGGTTATGTAGAATTCAAACACATAAAATCCATACATCTGTGGGAAGTAGTAGCACATGCTGTACTTTAAAAAATAACCCTATATGCATATGATAGTTCAGTCTTACATCAGTTCCCAGTGATCCTCCCCATAAAAGGATTTATTAGCAGTGTTTCTCAAGGTGTGTTCTGGGTCTGACCCGCATTAGAATCATCTGCACTGTAGTCACCTAAGTGCTGGTTAAACACACAGATTCCTGAGCCCCACTGAAATACAACTAAATTAGGAACTCTAGGATAGGAACTTGGAATCCTCATATTTGAAAAATATCCCTCAATGACTTAATTCATGCCAAAAAGTCTGAGAACCACTGATATACAGCATAGTGTACTTAAGAGCACAGACTTTGGAATCAGCCAGCTTTGGGTTTAAACCTCCGTTGCCTCATCTATCGAATGATGGATATCATATCTACCTTCTCAGTCTGTTGTTGGGATTAAGTGAGAGAATACACATGGGGCAGAGCCAAGTGTGTGATGGTGTAAGTATGGGAGCCTCTCCTCTCTGCCTTCCTGAGAGGCTGCTGTATACTTCTGCTTGGCTCCTGGTCCAACTGAGTGGATTAAGGGCAAGGAGCTACATAGGGAGGAAAACAAAATCCGAAAAGTGGGAGAAGATGTGAAAGACTAAGTAGTGGTCCCATAGGTACTGAAAGTTGGGGGTGGGGAGTGGCATGGGTGCAATGGTGGAGACAGAGCGACTGAGGGAAAGTATGGAGCTTTAGGAAGAGAAATGGGTAAAGAAGAATTTTTTAGGAATCTGTTTGATGTGTTACAACATAAAATTTCCCCTTCGCAACTTTTTCAAAAATGTTTACAAAATAAAAGACATTTTTCCAAAGCACTAGGAGTCAATTTTGAATTTTAGTTGCAATATCATCCAAAGACAAGCTCTAACCCTGGAAGGTCCAGATTAGAAGATGATAGGTAGACAGATAGATAGTTAGATAGATAGATAGATAGATAGATAGATAGATAGATAGATAGATAGATAGATAGACTTAATACAAAGCCTAACAAGTACCCACTCATCAAAATACTAGACTTATCTCTAACTGATGCAATTATTCTATGATGTCCTACTAATTTTATGCCCAACTTCTACTTTTCAAAAACTTGTTTCTATTCCAAGTTGTCCTAAATTTTCATTGTTAATGCTTCTCTTTATTTCCCTTAATCTATCCTCGTGCTAATATATCTTTTGCTTATTTTTTTCTTTCTCTTTTCCATGACTCATTCTTTTCTTGCCCTTTCTTGAGTCTTTTTCTTTCGTATCACCATTTCTGGGGCAGCCTCTCTCTGTAAACTTCTAGAATCCAGTTTAAAGCAGGATATCAAGGATGGTTCACAGCCTGGCTTTTCTCACTCCAGGGAACCCCAGCCCTGGAGTTGTGACAATGTAGGTCTCTGGTGGTTTTGCTTTCTTCCTTTCCTTCACCATGTTCCTTGTCTTTTCAGACTTGTGATTATGAGCTGGGACCTCTGCATGCTGGAGGGGCTTGCTGCAGTAGTGAACCCCAAAGCCTGTTCTTTGATATTGGCCTCTGTGGGCCCTCTATAGATTCTTTTCATTCTTCCAGAAAACACTGATTGTTGTTTCTCTCATTTCTCCCTTGGAGAACTGCTCTGCCTCCATCCCATGGGATGCTACTGGGGCCATTCATCACGTGCTTGATGGGACAAATTTCAGGCCTAACCAGTCATGACAGGTGATCCCTCTATCCATGCTGATTGGTTCAAGGACATCCATATGAACCAACTAATGCCAAAGTATCTAATAAGTTTTAATACCTGGATATTGTCTTCTGGGATGAAGTCCTGTAAGAATGATGAAAATAGATCTACTTGCAGTTATCTTTTCTAACACTATGAAAGAGGTAACTGCAATGAGAGAGTTAATAGCCCTGGAACACCTTGAAGCAATAAAAAGGGAAGTAGGTGGATAAACATCCTAGCTTTCTCACCACTCAGGGTACAATTCTAAGACATGTTCCACACATTCGCTTAATGGTTCCCAGAAGATTTCAACGCCAATTGCCCACAACCGTAGCTTGTTCATAACACACTTTTTCTTTGCTTTTCTTCCTTCACTGTCTCACTTCTTAATTCCCTCATAGTACTTCCTGGGATCACTTCTTAAATAAAATACACCCAAATCCTGGTGTAGTATGCAGAGTAATGCCCACCCTTTCTCCCCTAAAAAAAGTCTACATCCTAATCTTCAGAACCTGTGGACGTGGTAGGTTATGTGGCAAAGGTGAATTAAGGTTGCAGATGTACAGATGTAATTAAGGTTGTTAATCCACTGACCTCTAAATAGAGAGATTTTCCTGGATTATTAGGTGGGTCCAATGTAATCAAAAGGGTCCCTGTAAAAGTAGAAGAGTGAATTGGAAGAGATGACCAGAGAGATGGCCCTGTGAGAAAGTCTTGGCCTGATCTTGCCAGCTTTGAAGATAGAATAAGGGGCCATGAGCCAAGGAAGTGGGCAACCTCTAGAGGCAGGAAAAGAGGCAGGACTTGTCCTGGAATCTGCAGAAAGGAATGCACCCTGATAACACCTCAAACCTAGCCCAGTGAGATCTATGGAGAACTTCTGATCTGTAGAACTGTGGAATAATAAATGCGCGTAGTTTTAAGCCGAAGTTTGTGGTAATTCGTCACAGCAGCAGTAAAAACAAATATACTGATTCAGGATACATTTAGGGGGAAACCCAAATTTAAGATAATTGCTTTTTCTTATTGTTCTTGGGGTGTTCATTCCCATTTTCCCTAATATACAATGGGGCAAATGCTTGATGGATATGACTGCCAAAACAATGTAGAAAATTGGACTAATTTGGAATGGATAATTACATTAAACCGCTGTCTCTTTGGCAGAGAAGGCCTTACCTTGGAGTGCCAGAGAAGTCTCACTAGGGTAACAGTTTTAATTAGTCCAGCTCTGTCTCATATCCAATGCTCGGTTTTGCATCTGTTGATATTTCTCATTTAAAATATGAAATAATTGAAATATTCCAGTATTAAGAAATAATTATTACTAGAGACACTGGTGGGCTCAGCTATTACCTGGATGCAAATAGTTTCATATTTTACTGTAAAGAAAAGAATCTGTATCTTAAGAAATAATGTAATTTTTTTAGGATCTCTTAAAGCAGTCATCCTTTAAAGTAAAAGTTCCAGAAATGAATGACCATAACCTTCTAATTTATTTATATTTTAAATCCTCAAAGTATTGGCCCATCTCATTTTCTTAGTCCAACCTTGCTTCCTGGTTTTGCCCTGCTAATGACCTCAGCTCTTCTTGATGCTTTAGGACCAAATGCTCTTTGATTAATCATTCTCTGTGTTAATATCAAATGGCCCTTGCATTCTTCAAACAGATTGCTGCTTCTGTTAAATAATGTCCTAAATATACAAACCAGATAAATGATGACCATTGAGCCAATGGGAACAGAACTGAGCTCCAAGACTGCACTGCAATTATAATGAAAAGACACATAACTGATGAGCTCCACATCTGAACTTAAAATGATTTGTGAAGCAAAAGATCAAGAGAAGTACAGGCTGAGGTCTCAAGTTAGAGTCGCTGTGATGAAGTATAAACTGGCGCTAGAAAGCATTTTGAAATTGCTTGATATATGTGTATGTGTGCGCGTCTCTGTGTGTGTGTGCATATATATATTTTTTTCTTTGAAATGGTTAAATGCTTCAAGGAATAGAGCCTCTTTGGGGGGCAAAGGCCCAGAATGATATGCATCAGGGTTTTATTTCATTTCAGTCTCTTGCTTATTTTAATTTATGAGGTGTGGAGAATATTAGTTTTTTGGATGATTTAATATTTTATGTTGTAAGTGATCTGCAGTCAGTTTGTTAATTAGATACAGCAGACAGGCTGTATAATATTATGTGTTGACTCTGCAGAAAAAAAGAAATACAGAATATTTCTGATAGGAAAAAAAAAATGAAGGCACATGATCAAAGTTTTGTTAGAGACCATGTGTTGGAGGTGCTTTGCTGTAGAACAAATTGTATTTTGCCCTTATAAAAGCTTCCAGAGTGTGCTAGAGATAATTGGAGCCCTCTATTGCTTTGCTCCTTTAGATGTTTTCTGGAGTTAGGCAGGAAAATAAGACAGGAATCTGAGCCTTTAATTTAAATAAGAAAGCCGTGCCTGGGAAAATTAGAATACTTTTGGAAGTTGGGAATCCATGGAAATGGATTGTCCTATTTTGATTTCCTCAGAGGACCCAGTTTGAAGTGGTGATTTTATGTGATTTCCTTCTGGTCCTGTCCTCAATACCAACATCTCCTGAATAAAGAAGTGATATGGTTTCCCAGTGTATTAATGTATTTAGCTTTTTAGTTGGAGACTTAGGAATGGGGGAAAACTGACATTGAAAATATAGATGCAAGGCCGCGCTTGGTGGCTCATGCTGGTAATGCCAGCACTTTGGGAGGCTGAGGCAGGTGACTCACCTGAGGTCATGAGTTCGAGACCAGCCTGGCCAACATGGAAAAACCCCGTCTGTACTAAAACTACACAAATTAGCTGGGCGTGGTGGCACACACCTGTAATTCCAGCTACTCGGGAGGCTGAGACAGGAGAATCTCTTGAACCCGGGAGGCGGAGATTGCAGTGAGCTGAGATCGTGCCATTGCACTCCAGGCTGGCAACAAGAGTGAAATTCCATCTCAAAACAACAAAACCAAAAATATAGATGCATTCTCTTCTACTCCTGCTATGAAGGAAGACTATGGGATAGTTTCTTTGGTTGGTGTCTACTACATGGGTTGGTTTTGCTGACCAAAGCTTTGCAAGAGCAAAGAACCCACCAACAAGGGGCTTCCTCACACAACTCCATTAGATGTGTCTTATTTTTGCTTTGTATAAAGCAAGTGTGACCAACTCCAGTGAGATTTTTTAGTGAATATTCAACATCTACCATAAGGTCAAAAGAGAAAGAAACTGGGTGGTTCAATTTAACTTCAGGTATGTGAAATTGAAGAGTAACATTTTTCTAAAATAAAAACTTTGCAAGGTATTCAACATTCATAAGCAATGCAACAATGACACATTATTCTGGGGCATGTTGTAAGGCTTTGAAGAAGTTTTGAGTTGTGCTTTATAAGAACAAAATGGTGGTACATAGTATAAATAAGAGAGTTAAAAATAATTCTCCAGTATAACAAAAATGACACAAAAATTCATAGTCACCAACATAACTAATATGTTTTCATTCATTTCTTACCTTTTATCTGTTTTATTCCATCTATAATATCAGAATATTCAACATACTACCTTGCTTTTCCAGAGCTAAAGTGACCAATATTAGCATATGGTAAATAAGAAACTGTTTTTTCCCATCAAAATAGTATTTTCCAAAGGCAAAATAATCAACAATTGTTATTATTTCTATTTAAGTTTTATGTGCCTTGTGTACCCATCATGAAGAAACAGTAGGAGCAAAATGGCAGAATAGAAGATGCTCAGCTTTAGTCCCCTTCACAGAAATATGACTAACAACTATCCACATACAAGAATCCTTTGTGAAAATTTCAGAACCCAAGGACAAGGCCCAAAACACCCTTTTGGAGGACAAAACAGAAAAACCCACATTAAAAGGATAAGAGAAACAGTCTCACCTTTACCATGTCATCCCTCTCTCAGGCTAGCACAGTACCACATCAATAGGGTTCTCTTGGGCCTGTGGTTTCCCCAGTGGGAAAAAGAGAGTCCAAGATAGACATTCAGCTTCTCCAACATTCAGAGACACTTGCCAGGAGGCCCACTTCTATCTCACCTTATGGAGAGCACTGGGGAAATTGGCAGGGATTAGCTAGGGACAGAGAAGGAGGGCATGACTCATAGTAACCGGTACCTTGATCTTGGTGGTGACATTGCATCCTGGCTGGTGACTTTGACTGACAAGAGAGCCCATCCACCTGCAAAACCAAGCCAGTGGCCCCATCTAGCCAGGGAGCATGGTCAGCAGTTCTGCCCAGCTGGGGTCCTGAGCCAGTGGTTCAGTTTGGCCACAGAGTGCAGCCAGAAGTCCCACGCAGTCAGGGAATCAAGCCAGCAGCCTCACCTGGCTGCAGAGCCCAACCTGTGTTTTTGCCTGCTCAGGGGGCCAAGGCAGATGCTCCACCCAACTGTGGAACACAGTAAGTGATCCCAACCAACTGCTACGCACAGTGTGCAGCCCCACCCAATCACAGATCACAGCCTGAGACCCCACCTCAATATGGAGCCAAGCCAGTGGAACCATCTGGCTAGGAAACATTCCCACATCTGGCTGGGAAACAGACTGAAGCACCACCTGACCAGGGGAAATTGAAGATGCAATCCAGTGTCTCTCCCTGAGTCCATCTCTAACATGGAGTCCATCTAGTGGACCCACCTGACTGTGGGGCTCAGCCAGTAGTACCACCAGACCTCAAAACATGGGACAGTTACTTTGCTCAACCAGAGACCTTAACAACAAGCCTTCCCTACCTTCAGACACTTATCAGTTGGCTCATTCAGAACTCCAGGTTGGGCTGACTAGTGAAGGTCTTTCCCTGCTGAAGCAAACCTGTCAAGGCTAGAAGAGGTGACTGCTTCCTCAGATGCACAGACACCCATGTAAGGATACACCAATTGTGATGAATCAGGGAAACATGACACCACCAAAGGAAACTAATAAAGCTCCAATAACTGACGCTAAGTAAATGAAGATGCATGAACTGACTGACAAAGAATTCAGAATAATGCTCAGAAAGGAGTTCATTGAACTATAAGAAAACACAGATAAGCAACTAGAGACCATCAAAAAATCAAAAACAAATCTTTGAGCAATTGTTAAAATTCAACAGAGAGCTTCAATAGACTAGATCAAGCAGAAGAGTCAGTGAAATTTTTTTTTTTTTTTTTTTTTTTTTTTTGAGACGGAGTCTTGCTCTGTCGCCCGGGCTGGAGTGCAGTGGCCGGATCTCAGCTCACTGCAAGCTCCGCCTCCCGGGTTTACGCCATTCTCCTGCCTCAGCCTCCCGAGTAGCTGGGACTACAGGCGCCCGCCACCTCGCCCGGCTAGTGTTTTGTATTTTTTTAGTAGAGACGGGGTTTCACCATGTTAGCCAGGTCTCGATCTCCTGACCTCGTGATCCGCCCGTCTCGGCCTCCCAAAGTGCTGGGATTACAGGCTTGAGCCACCGCGCCCGGCCAAGAAGAGTCAGTGAAATTTAAGAAGTCATTGGAAATTATTCAGTCAGGAGAGCAAAAAGAAAATAATGAAAAGAAGTGAAGAAAGCCTGCATAATTTATAGGACATCATCAAGCTAATATTATACTCTTTTTTTGTTTGTTTGTTTTTTGGAGATTGAGTCTTGCTCTGTTGCCCAGGCTGGAGTGCAGTGGCATGATCTCGGCTCACTGCAACCTCTGCCTCCCAGGTTCAAGCGATTCTCCTGCCTCAGCCTCCTGAGTAGCTAGGATTACAGGTACCCCCACCACACCTGGCTAATCTTTGTATTTTAATAGAGACGGGGTTTCACCATGTTGCCCAGCTGGTCTAGAACTCCTGGCCTCAAGTGATCCACCTGCCTCAGCCTCCCAAAGTGCTGGGATTACAGGCATGAGCCACTGCATCTGGCTATACACATTTTTGAGGTCCCAGAAGGGGAGGCTATAGAGAAAGGGACAGAAAGTCTATTTAAAGAAATAATGACCGAAAACTTCCAAATTTGGAGAAAGAAATGGACATCCAGATCCATTAGGGCCAAAAGTTCCCAAATGGGTTAAACCTGAATAGGTCTACTAAAACTATCAAAAGTCAAAGATGAAGGATTTGGAAAGCAGCCAGAGAAAAGCAACTCATCACATAATGAGGGAGCCTCCAAAAAATTATCAGTGGATTTCTCAACCCTGCAGGCCAGGAGAGAGTTAAATAATAAATTCAAAATATTGAAAGAAAAAAAAATTTCATCTAAGAATACTATACCTAGAAAAAAATTGTCCTTCAGAAATCAAGGAGAAACTTCAGCAAACAAAAGTTGAGGGGGTTCATCACTACGATATCTGCCATACAAGAAATACTAAAGGGAGATCTTCAAGCTGAAATGAAAGCACATTAACTAACAACATAAAAAGATGTAAGTGTATAAAACTCATTGGTAAAAGTAAATATATAGTCAAATTTGGAATTGTATTGGTGGCATAGAAACTATTTTCTATTTTATTTTTTTTAGACAGTTTCACTCTGTCATCCAGGCCGGAGTTCAGTGGTGCGACCTTGGGTTACTGCAACCTCTGCCTCCCAAGCTCAAGTGATCCTCCCACCTCAGCCTCCCATGCAGCTGGGACTATACCCAGCTAATTTTTGTATTTTTTTTTATAAACAGGGTTTTACAATGTTGCCCAGGCTGGTCTCCAACTCCTGAGCCCAAGTGATCTGTCTACCTCGTCCTCCAAAAGTGCTGGGATTATAGGCATGAACCACTATACCTGGCAATCATTTTCAACTCTACTATAATAGTTAAAAAATAAATAACTTAACAATAATTATAATTATAATAATTTGTTAGTGAATACAGACATAAAAATGTAAATTATAACATCAATAATCTATACTGTGAGGGGGGAAGTAAAAGTATAGTTTTTACATATACTCAAGTTATATCTGCTTAAAATATAATGTTATAACTATAAGATGTTTTATGTAAATCTCATGGTAATAGCAACACCTATAGTAGATACACAAAAGACTAAGAGAAAAGAATCAAAGCATACCACCACAGAATGTCATCAAATCATAAAGGAAGCCAGAAAGAGAGGAAAAAAGAAACAAAAGAACTAAAAAAAAGTCACAAAACAATTCACAAGATGGCAATAAGTTTTTACCTATTAATAATTACTTTAAATGTAAATTCCTCAGTCAAAAGACTAAAATGACAGAGTGGAGTAAAAAAAGACTCAATTATATGCTACCTACAGGGGACTCACTTCAGGTTTAAGAACACAGATAGGTTGAAAGTAAGCCATGGACAAAGTCTATACTTATGTTAGACAAAACAGATTTTAAGAAAAAAAAGTCAGACAAAGACACCACAAGAAAAGAATATTACAGGCGAATATCACTGAATAACATAGATGAAACAATTTTCAACAAAATATTAGCAAGCCAAATGCAGCAGCACATTAAAAGCATAATTCACCATGACTAAGTGGACTTTATCCCTGGGATGCAAGTATGGCTTCACAAATCAATAAATGTGATATAACACATCAACAAAGTGAAGGATAAAAACCATATTATCATCTCAATAGATGTAGAAAAAGCATTTAGCAACATTCAACCTTCTTTTATGATAAAAGTTTTCAGCAAATTAGGTATAGATAGAATACACCTCATCATAATAAAGGCCATATATGTCAAACCCACAGGTTTCACTGTATTACAATGAAAAGTAAAAGCTTTTCCTTTGAGATTAGAAAGGAAGGAAGGAAGACAAGGATGCCACTCTTGCCACTTCTATTCAACAAAGTACCTTGAAGTCCTAGCCAGAGCAATTAGGCAAGAAAAAGAAATAAAAGTCATCCAGATCAGAAGGGAAGAAAGAAAATTGTCCTTGTTTGCAGAAGACATAATCTTATATATATTTTTAAAAGCCCTAAAGATTACATCAAAACTATTCAAACTAATAAATTTAGTAAAGTTGCAGGATACAAAATCAACATACAAAGAATCAGTTTCATTTCTGTACACTAACAACAAATGATCTGAATAAAGAAATAAAACAATTCTACTTATAATCATATCAAAAAATACTTAGAAATAAATTTAACCAAGGAGATGAAAGATCTATATACTAAAAACTATAAAGCACTAATGAAAGAAATTGAAGATGACACAAATAAATGAAAAGGTGTCCTGTGTTCATGGATTAGAAGAATCTATATTGTTAAAATGTTTACACTTGACAAACCAATCCACAGATTTAATGTGATACCTATCAAAATCTCAATGGCATTTTCTCACAGAAATAGAAAAAACAGCACTAAAATTTATATGAAATGATAAAATATGTGAAAAAGTTGTAGTAGTCTTTGGAAAGAACAGAGCTGGAAGCAACATGCTTCCTGATTTCAAACTATATTACAAAGCTTTAGTAATCAAAGCTTTGACACTGGTGTAAAAGCAGACACACAGACCAAAGGAACAGAATTCAGAGCCTAAAACTATATCCATACACATATGGTCAACAAATATTTGACAAGGACACCAAGAATACATAATGGAGAAAGAATAGTCTCTTCTATAATTAGTGTTGGGAAAAACAGGATATCCACATAAAAAAGAATGTAATTGGACCCCTATCTTACACCACTTACAAAAATTAACTTGAACTGGATTAAAAGACTTAAATGTAATACCTGAATCTCTAAAACTCCTGGAAGAAAACATAGGATAAAAGCTTCTTGATATTAGTCTTGGCAATTGTTTTTTTGGGTGAGTATGATACCAAAAGCAAAAGCACAGGCAACAAAAGCAAAAGTAAACAAGTGTGACTACATCACACTAAAAAGCTACTGCACAGCAAAGGAAACAATAAAATAAAAATGTAACCTATGGAATGGGATAAAATATTAGCAAACCTTGTGTATCTGATAAGAGGTTAATATCCAAAATATATAAGAAACTCATACAACTCAACAGCAAAAAATAAATAAACAACTAACAATTCAATTTAATAAATGGGCAATGGAGGGCCAGGCACAGTGGCTCACGCCTGTAATTCCAGCACTTTGGGAGGCCAAAGTGGGTGGATCACTTGAGGTCAGGAGTTCGAGACCAGCCTGACCAACATGGTGAAACCCTGTCTCTATTAAAAATACAAAAATTAGTTGGGCATGGTAGCAGGCACCTGTAATCCCAACTACTCAGGAGGCTGAGGCAGGAGAATCACTTGAACCTGGAAGCAGGGGTTGGTTGCAGTGAGCTGAGATTGCACCACTGCACTCCAGCCTGAGTGACAGAGGGAGGCTCTGTCTTAAAAAAAAAAAAAAAAAAAAAAATCAGGGCAATGGGCTGGAGCAAACATTTTCCCAAAGAAGACATACAATGGGCTGGGCACAGTGGCTCATTTACAGGCTCACGCCTGTAATCCCAGCACTTCAGGAGGCCGAGGCAGGCAGATCATGAGGTCAGGAGACCTTCCTGGCTAACACGGAGAAACCCCATCTCTACTAAAAATACAAAAAATTAGCCGGGCATGGTGGCGGGTGCCTGTAATCCCAGCTACTCGGGAGGCTTAGGCAGGAGAATGGCGTGAACGCAGGAGGCAGAGGTTGCAGTGAACTGAGATTGCACCACTGCACTCCAGCCTGGGCGACAGAGCGAGACTCCGCCTCAAAAAAAAAAAGAAGACCTACAATGGCTAACAGACACATGAAAAGCTGCTCAACATCACTAATCCTTAGGTAAATGCAAATCAAAACCACAATAAGATATCACCTTATACATGTCAGAATTGCTATTATCAAAAAGACAAGAAATAACAAGTGTTGATGAGGATGTGAAGTAAAGGGAACCCTTGTGCTTTGTTGGTAGAAATGTAAATTGGCAGAGCCTTTATGGAAAACAATATGGAGGCTACTCAAAAGTTAAAAATAGAACTACTATATCATCCAGCAATGCCACTTCTCTTGAGATATATATCTGAAGGATACAAAATCAGCATCTCAAAGAAATATCTGCATTCCCCTGTTTATTGCAGCATTGTTCAAAATAGTTAAGACATGAGAACAACCAAAGTTTTTCAATTGATAAATGGATAAAGAAAATGCAGCGTGTGTGTATATACATGCATATATGTATACATATACATATGCACATATATAATGTATATACACACACAATGGAATGTAAATATATATGTACACACACACAATAGAATATTACTCAGTCACAAAAAAGAAGAAAATTCTGCCATTTGTGATAGCATGGATAAACCTGAAGTGCGTTATGCTAAGTGAAATAAACCAGGCAGAGAAAGACACATACTGCATGATCTCATTTATATACAAGCTCTAAAAACGTTACTCTCATAAAAACAGAGAATATAATGGTGATTTCCAGGGGCTGGAGAGTGGAGGAAATGGGGAGATGTTGCTTAAGGGGTACAAGCTTTCAGTTAAAAGATAAATAAATTCTGAGCTGGGCATCGGGGCTTACACATATAATCCCACCTACTTGGGAGGCTGAGGTGGGAGAATCGCTTGAGTCCAGGAGTCGGAGGCTGCAGTGAGCTATGATCTGCCACTGCCCTCCAGCCTGGGTGACAGAGTGAGACCCCACACCTAAAAAAAATAAATAAAGGTAAATTCTGGGGATTTAATACAAAGCATTGTGACTATAGTTAATAATAATATATTTTATACTTGAAATTTGTTAGAAGAGTAGACCCTAAGTGCTCTCACTACAGAGAATAAAATGGTAACTATGTGAGGTGATGGACATGTTAACTAAATTGATCGTGATCATCATTTTACAATATATATGCATACCAAATCACCATGTTATAAATCTTAAATATATACAATTATAGTTCAAAAAAGCAGGAATAAAAAGAGTAAAAAGAGTAAGAACTGTGAAATGGATACATTGATTATGTTTTTATACACACACACACACATATGTGTGTATATATATATGTGTATATATATATATATATATATATATATATATATATATCAGTTTTTGAGATTCTCTCTCTAACAAAACAAAACAAAAACACTCCATTTCCCTTACTGGAAGTAATGGGTAAAATACAGACATTTAACTTCCATAGTTGAATGCAGAATGCTATTTGGTACACAATGGTTATTCAGTAAATGCTGTTAACTGATGCTGCTATTGGAACGTTCATAGTGCACTCTTAAGCGTCAATTGGTGCTTCACCTACAGAACATCTTTTACACATTTAACAGAGTCCTACTATATGAATAAATGGTTGTCTTGATCCTTCAGAAGAAAGCTTTTTATCTTAATGTGGGGCTTTTTTGTAAAACTGAAGGTTCTGTTCCAATTAGTTGCAATTTACTGATCTAATATCACTCTGTGGAAATGTATCATGTACTTGAAATATATATTTAATAAGATAATGCCATCAACCAGCACAGCTCTAAAGAAGGCATCTTTTTTCTTTTTCTATCTGCTGTTTAATTTCATTATGATTTCTAAAAATTCTCTGGTAGTGTACAGCTGCTCCACTGTTAATAGCCTTGAAATAGAAATGTGTTACTTTGCTTAGCAAGAGACATCTGCATAGTGTAGAAAAACAAAATCATTTGATGTGATTAATACAGGAAGATGGTTATTCATATTTTAATGCATATTGTTTAAACTCAAATATGTTTGCCTTCCAGCCATTTTTAGATAGGTTATTCTGATCTATGATTTAAATCTGTGATGCTTTTAGCATCTACATTAAAAAAAGAATGTTTGCCGGCCCATCCAACACCTCCTGCTGCTAGTTGGCTAGGTTTTTCTGAATGTCATAAACAGAGCTTTTGATATGGTACCCATGGGGCTCTTTATCCAGGATGATGTAAATAACTACTCGCAACATTTGGTCCTTCTACCATCTTTGATCATGTCATCTTGAAATTTGCCCTTGCAATGAGCAAGAGTCTTTGCTTTCACATTAGAAGAGTTCATACTATATTTGAAAATGTCAAAGTATATAAACCCTAGGAGGGCAATAGGACAGGTTCAAAAGTTTGCAGATAGATGGATTATTACAGGCTTAGAAATTACAATGAGAGAGTGCATACATGCCTTCTCTCATTCCCTCATAGTCTTGCAAATCTCTTGCTACATCATAAATCTTTCTATATCTGTGCTCCCATTCTCTAGCCATTTCACAAGTGGTCAGTCTGCTTCTCAGATTTACACACAGAGCCCTGGTGCTGACCTCATTGGAAGGCACGATTTATGTAGTGGAACCAGTGACTGAGTGTGGAATACAATCCAGCCCTCTTGACTTGAGGTTGAAATGTTCAGATCAGCGTGTTCTGCTTACCATTCATGGAATGTCAGCACTTACAGGGATCTTAGAGTGCACCTACTCCAGCTTCCTCCTTTTTCAGATAAAGGAAACACTTGGGCAAAGCAGTTTACCATCAAAGACAATTTTCTATATCTATTTGTCTTAGTCCATTTTATTGTGCTGCCATCATGAAACACCTGAGAGTAGGTAATTTATAATTAATAGAAAATTATTTGGTTCTTGCTTCTGGAGGCTGCAAAGTCCAAGATCAAGGAGCTGCATCTGGTAAGGGTCTTCTTGCTGCATCATAACATAGCAGAAGGCATCATTTTCAAATATAGTATGAGCTCTTCTAATGTGAAAGTTAAGTCTTGCTCACTGCAAGGGCAAATTTCATAATGACATGATCAAAGATGGTGGAAGGACCAAATGTCGGGAGTAGTTATTTACGTCATCCTGGGTGAGAGAGAGAGAGAAAAAGAGGCTGCACTTGCCCATTCATTGTAGATTACATTTCTCATTGGAGATTACATGAACTTTGGGGAACACATTTAAATCATAGCACATGAATCTAGAATGCCTGCTCCTGTAATCTCTTTAAGAATGTACAGCCTGTATTCCTGCCATAATCTGGAGGGCAAGAATCATTGACTACAGAGAGCTTAAACCCTCATAAGTTCATATGAAAGGAACCCTGCCTTTCTTGTCCATGGTTTTTGGAGCCAGAAGAGGGTCTACTGGAGATATGCAGCAAAGCTAGAAGACCCAGAAGTTCTTCCCTGTGCTATCAAAGCAGCCCCAACAGTTTTCACGACAGGCAAGTAAGATGTTCAAATAAGATGTTTGTCAATATCTGCTCAACTCGACAATCACCATTCCTAAATTTGGTGTACATTACGGCACCTCAAACCAGAGGGGAAACGATGGCCTATCTGATAAATGGTGTTGGGACAGAAGGGTAGGCATCTGGAAAAAATAAAGTTGGATCTTTACCTCGCATCCTACACAGTGATAAATTCTAAATGAATCAAAAATTTAGACAGTGTAAATAAAACCATAAAATTACTAAACAAACATGGTAAAATTTTAATTCTTGGAATGGAAATATTTTTAAAATTGATTCAAAATTTAGGCCGTGAATGGACATGTTGATAAACCCAAATACATAAAAATTAAAACTTCTACATGACAAACACACACACACACACACACACACACACACACACTCATAAGTAAAATCAAACGATAGAAAACCCAACAAACTAAAAAAAAAAAAAAAAAAAAAAAATTGCAAACCATGTATAAACGAATGGTTAATCTCTCTAAATAAATAAAAACTTTCAGCCAGGCACAGTGGCTCACACTTGTAATCCCAGCACTTTGGAAGGCTGAGGCAGGAGGACTGCTTGAGGTCAGGGGTCAAGACCAGGCTGGGAAATATGGCAAGACTCTGTCTCTCCAAAAATAATAAAAATTTAAAAAAATGTTTCTACAAATACAAAATTGAGAGCCTAACAAGCTAATAGGAAAAACTGGGCAAAATATATAAACACATAGTTCACACAAAGTGAAAGACAAATGGCTTTTAAACATTTGGAAAGATGCTCGACTTCACTCATAATAAAATGTATGCAAATTAGAACTATATTGAGATACCATTTTTCTCCTATCAGGTTGGCAAAAATCCAAAAGTCTGATAATACACTCCATTGACGAGGCTGTAAGAAACAGGCTGTCTCGTACGTTGCTTGTGAGGGTATATGTTAGCATAACCCCATATGGAGAGCAATTTAGCAAAAATCCATCAAAATTACAAATGCATATATCTTTTGCCCTAGCAATTTTACTTTTGGAAATTTATGTTACAAACGTATTTGCAAATGAATGAAAGAACATATGTTTAAGGTATTCACAGCAGTATTGTTTGCAAGACCAAAAATTTGAAATAACCTACATTGTTCAATCCAGTACATTGCTAAAATAAACAGTTGATGTAAATTATGATACATTGATACAACAGAATACTAGAAAACTTAAAAAAATAAAAGAGTGAGCTGCCTCCATAGCAATGAGGAAAGATACTCAAGAGATGTTGAATGAAAAAAGGCAAAATGCCAGCCGGTACAGTGGCTCCCGCCTGTAATCCCAGCACTGTGGAGGCCGAGGGGAGTGGATCACGAGGTCAGGATTTCAAGACCAGCCTGGCCAACTAGGGAAACCCTGTCTCTACCAAAAATACCAAAAAAAAAAAAAAAACCACACACATTAGTGGGGCATAATGGCGGGTGCCTGTAATCCCAGCTACTCGGGAGGCTGAGGCAAGAGAATCACTTGAACCCAGGAGGTGGAGGTTGCAGTGAGCCAAGCTCACATCACTGCACTTCAGCTTGGGCAACAGAGCAAGACTCTGTCAAAAAAAAAAAAGAAAGAAAGAAAGAAAAAGAAGGAAGGAAGAAAGAAAGAAGAAAGAAAAAGAAAGAAAGAAACAGAAAGAAAGAAAGAAAGAAAGAAAGAAAGAAAGAAAGAAAGAAAGAAAGAAAGAAAGAAAGAAAGAAAGAAAGAAAGAAAGAGAAAGAAAGAAGAAAGAAAGAGCAAAATGCAGAACAATATGTCAAGTAAGCTACATTTTACATAAAAAGAGGGAAAATAAGAACATTAATTTATATTTATTCTTATACCCATTTTAAAAACTGGCAGAATTTATAAGAAACTAAATACAGTGGTTACTAGTAAGAGATGGGCATCGGAACTGGGGGTATAGCATACAGGAATCTAAGATATCTCACTTGATGTCTAGTCTATATGCATATTTAGAACCATGTGAATATATAATCTTTTCAAAAATTGTATATATTTTTCATCAAAGAGTAAGTAATTGAGTCCCATGCTTGACTCTAAGGAGGCTAACAAGTTTATCTTAGGATAAAGGTGAAGGCTCCAGATTAACATGGGGCCGCCTAGAGTTTTACTTTTTCATTTGTCCTTTTCTTCATTCATTTAACAAACATTTGTTTACAATGTTCTGTATAATAGGTGCTGTACTAAACTCTAGGGATACTTGGAGAACAGGACCAACTAGATCTTTGCTTCACAGAGTCTACATGCTAGTCCAGGGTTTCTTCTGTTTGGAGTCTGGGGTCTCCAAACAGCATGCAGGTACTCTAGGACCCATATTAACAAGTTTCACTCTCTTATGACAGTATCTTAAGCATGAGCATGTTAAATTTCCATTGGTATAGAGTTCAAAAATTCAATATCCTTGATTTTTATGAGCAAACAAAATGTGTACAGGCTGGAGGCATTTTTGGTTTCTCTCAATGGCACCTCTTTGCAGAGTTTCACAATATCTTTTATCGTGTATAATACCATATAATTTGAAACTCTATTTCAAATATGACCCTTGCTTATACTTATCCAAGGGTTGTAATAATTTCTTGTGATTCATATTGATGTCTTTTTATTAATGCTCTAGAATTATACAGTGTATCACTACTTTCCTTTCCTTTCTGCTTTTTTCCCTTAGTTTTATTAGTTTACATTCCATTCTGATGAATTTTTCCAGTCAAATATCTGTTCCTTGGTGTGCATGTCAATCCCTCAAATAGATTTCTTTCTTCCTCTACTCTCCTACCCCATTTCAGGCAGATGAGAGCTGACGGTAAAGCTATATGAGCTCAATGTGGGTTTGTGCATGAATGCATGTGCATCTATAGCCACGTCATCATGTTTCAAGAGTGAGTCCATTTGGTTAATAAATAAAGCAGAGTATTTAGGATTATGTGATAGAACTTTCTGCAGTAACAGAAATGTCCTATAGTTGTGTTGTCCAATAAGGCAGCTGCTAACCACTTGTGGCTACTGAGCACTTCAAATGTGGCTAGTGCAACAGAAGAATCATATTTTTAATTTAATTTTATTTAAATTAATATCAATTTATAAATCTAGCAGGATGAGGACAATATGTGAAAGTAAGGAATGTGACTCCAAAGAGAGTATACAGCCACCCAAACTGCAGTATCCAAGAGTGAGAATGTCACCATAGTGGAAATCTCTGAGCCTTGAGTATTCCCATCAGATGGTGAAGGTCCTGCTTTGTGAGGGGTAATCCACACAGGTTGGGTAATCCAGCTGGTTTCTGAGATAAGACAGAGCACAATGCATTCCTCTCACATTCTATCATAAAGTCAGCAAGCATGAAGAAGGTTTGGTTAGATCTCTAGGCAGGCTTAGTTGGGTTCAAGGCTGAATTCTAGTTCTTGAGTGTATATCAGTAACATGGGAGAAAATGTCATCTTGTGGACTGAGCACAAGCCCTAGGCATCGTGAATTCCAGAGTTACGGAAGTAAACCTAATTCTAGATCTCACTCATTGGTGGGAAAGAACTCCTAATATACAGCCTATCTGGGCTTCTATTAGCCAGAGACTTGACAGCAGTTAGTTATGCTGGAGAACTGAAAGTCATCAGTGTCTTTAGGTAGATGGACTCAGGCAAATAGAAATTGACAAGCTACAAGTCTATCAGTTCAACCTCCTTCATTTTCCCCTCGTTATTTACAATCAGATACATAGACCCCACCAGAGCATTCAAGGCCCTCCACAATATGGAGCCCACTGTTTCGCCCAACCTTTATCTCCACAAATCTCCCACACTTATCTTACACTTCAGGCAAACTAGCCTGTGCATACTTCCCAAGCCCCAGCCTCTCCCACATTCATGTCCTTGCTCATGCAGTTGCCAGAAATGCCCTCTTCCAGCATCTCCATCTGCCAAAACCCCATTTACCCTCATGGCTCATTTCAGGCGTGCCCTGTCTGAAGTTGTCTTCCCCGAAACCCACAGCTGTCTGTGCTCACTCTCTCCTTGGGGCCCCAGGGCACTTGATCTGTGCTGCTGTCTTGGCACTTATTCCATTCCTCCTTATGTTGAGGGCATTAGTGAATTTGTCTAATCTTGCCTCCTAGTCTGTGAGCAGTTTGAGGATAGGGCCTGTGTCATTCACATTCTAAATTCCCGACAGTGCCTGGCATGTGGTTGGTGTCCAGGAATTACTGTTATTGAACTGGCTTAAGGACAATTTTACACATGGGGAGGATTTTAGCTACAATCAATGAAAAAGGGATCTTTTGCTCCAGAAGGTAAGAGAGCCCATGCAGTCCTGAGTCTCTATCTGAAAAGTACGTTATTGTGCCTTGAGACATTTTTCAAATCAAAGGTAACTGATGATCCAGAGATCACACGTGGCCTGCACACATGTTCTGTTTGACAAACAATCTTATTTTTAAAATTGTCAGCAACATTTAACATTTGAGGGAGTTCACATAAAAATCCATATTTCTATATTTTCTTGAAAAACAGAAAATCAGATCTCACATACTGGTCACTTATTCCTCTCTGATAATTTTCCACTTAACCACTCCCTGCCTAACCCACTGTAGTCAGACACTACAAGGACTGGACTCACTTTATTTTTCCTCCCTCAAATCAGATGTGCATAGAGTCTGTGCACCTTCAACAATTACAGTGATCCCACCTCTGCCATTTATGAAGTGCATATTGCCTATTTTTAGGTCATACAGATTTCAATAACTCTAACAGTGATTGCTTTGCCCTGCTACTTTCTGTATCATCTATCGCACTCCCAAGAGTGCATCTACATTCAGGAAAAAAAAAAATGATTTAAAACATTTTTCAGGGGGTGTGATGGCAGCTCCAGGTCTATTGTCACTTTACCTGCAAGTACAGTTTTTAGACATTAGAGAATTAGTTAAGGGACCCAGGGTGTCAGGGCAAGAGGCATATTGTGAAAAGTAGAGGAGGAGATCCTTGAAAAGGCATAAAGAAGTAAGAACTATCTGATATTGAATGCTAACATTTCATTTCACATCCATAGTGCCTTTTGTGTGAAGATTTCCAAGTAGATTTCAGGCAGTAATTGAGACTCACAGTACTTGATGAGAAGGGGAAGTGTTAAATTCATTTTCTGATACAGGAAACTGAGGCACTATTTGTTCACAATTGTAAGAGAATTGGTAGTTTAACTTAATTATCCTCATTTCTGGCCTTTCCCTTAATCACTCATTCTTATGCTTTGGTTTCAAGGGTAATTTATGTTAGATCAATTTAGACTCATAGAATTTAATCAATACCATCTGCAACTCATAGGCTCTCCTGGTCTAAAACTAAATTTTCAGAAAATGTAAGGACTAACAGAGCATAAACAAAATATGGAATCAGATGGGTTACTCTTTGACTTGCAGGCAAATACCAGTACTTCAAAATCTCCATATTCCATTTTTAATAGTCCCTCCGTGTTCTCTCAGCTAACCTCCTCACACCTCCTCACACCAGTTAAAGACTGGTATGAAAAGAGTTGCTTGGGTTCAGCATTTATTTTAAAGTCTCATACTTGAAATATCTGAAGGGAGACTTCTAGTTTCTTTGACCAATGAGAAGTTGAAGTTTAAAAAAATTTTTTTGTTAACTCAATCAACACTTCAAGTGTCTAGCAAGTGCTTTCAGTTTATAAAACAACACCATGCTGTCTTTGACTGTTAGACCCGTTACTCTAATCCACTTTAAATGAAGCATTTTGAGGCACTGATTTATTATCACGTCTTAGTGAACATAGCATTTCCTGACTATAGGTATTTATGGTATTTTGAGTAGGATCTGGTCATTATATATTCTTTATGATAATCATTAGTGATCAAAATCACCTCTCCTGAAACATTATCTCCCCAAGGCCATCCCCACTAACCAAGTAACTAAAAACAAGTGGAGAATGCAGGATTGAAATGCTAAATCATAAGTTGCTTTACCAAGTTCGTGAGCCAACCTTTGACCCCTGAAAGATGGGATTAAATACCACTTGGATAAAGGTAATTGGAGAACCCTCTCCTATGCATTTTTGGAACTAAAGAAAAGAAAGTGAGTGCATAGGCTTACCTAGAAATCATTGTTGTGGTGAGGAAAACATACAAACAATATTTATTTGTCTATCAGGTCCCCTCCATAGGACCTTGATATCAGCAAATGACAGTTTTCCCCAACTTTAGTCAGAAATTCGGATGCTCCAAGTCTGCTCTAGGCGAGCAAATCAAAGTTGTACCAAGTTAAGCCTGGGAAAATTGTTAGCCAAATCATCTCCCGTGGGGTGTGGATAAATGTTCTCCCACAGCCTCAGCACTTTCTGATTTGTCCCATTAGAGCTCTTGGCCTCTGCTTCTTAGCCAGCACGTTGGCTTTTACCACCGTTGGTTCACACCGCAGGATCATCAACTTGTTCTGTCTGTCAGCTCTTCTTGTAGCCAGGTGACTTGCCCTGGATCATTTCGCATTCTGTATTTTTCTAAATTATATTGTTCTCTGGAGTCTGTTGCCCAACTGAAAAAGTCACATTTTCTTTCTCTGTTAGTTACTCAAAGTATCAATCATTCTGTAACCACCTGTACTACCATTAACCTTCTTCCTGTCTTCCAAATCAAAACCCATTTCTCACTTCCATATGTCAACACCAGCCACATGCATTGATTAAATGTCTTTCATTTGAAAGCACACGCAGTCCTGGCTATCCTGCCTATGTCTGAATGCCTCCCATATGCTCCCGATGCAAGCCTAATTCTTCTGTTCCCTTCCTCTGGAAAGTCATTCTTCATTGTAATAAGTTGCCCAAAGTAAATGTATTCATCATCTTTTTCTCTGACAACCATGTTTCTCCACTACGGGAAATTAAACACTACAACATATGGCCTGAGCAGCAAACTTTAGTGCTTGCTCGCTCAATTGTTTTAACACATTGCTGCCTTTACATAATATTCTGTTTGCCACTAGCATGTCAGGCTTCCACTTGACATATGCATTAGACATGTTAATGGCAAGACAGAAACCAACTGAAGCTGACAATATGACGAAAGAAGGGTAAGTGCCTATTAATTACTGAAATTCACTTTTTTCCCACTATTTAACAAGAGAAAAAAAGCAAATTAATGCCTTCAGAACATGCCACCACATTAGCCTGCTGTGGTGCCATCTGACAGATTTTTAAAATCCTAAGTACTACGAAGAGCTTTGTGTAGATTTAGCAAGGCCAGTGTAAATGACACTGATGCTCTCTCCATTGTCATGGACCCCACTGGTCTGCTCTTTGTGATTCCCCCAATCACAGTGCATTCAGTGGGCATGCTATAGATGCTGAATTGCTTATATACTCATCCAATCCTGGTACATGTCCCAGGATTCTTCTATTAGTTAAGCACAGAAACTGCTCTGAAAGTATATTCTCAATGCTACACATTGCTGGGTCTCAGCTGTAATCTTAGCACTTTGTGGGAGGATCGCTTGAGCCCAGGAGTGTGAGGTAACAGTGAACCTTCATCACACCACTGCATCCTGGGCAATGCAGTGAGATCCTGTCTTTAAGAAATAAAATAAAATAAAAAATAAAATGAATGCTACTCATTTAGAACACAACCTTCTTCTGGGTCAGAGATTAGATTATTTCATCAACTATAAATGTTTGGGCTTCTATTGTGAATCTGTTGACTCTCAATTAATATTTTAGCTAAGTAATCTTGATCTCAGAATCAGTAAAAATAAGCTACCAAATTCTGGTTTTTTAGACCTTCATTTTTCTAATTAATCCCCTATAATTTTCAGTGCATCTACTTATGACTTGTGTATGTTCATAAACAACAACAAAGAAAAAGAAGTTTAAAAGTTATTCAGTGGATACTATATGGAGTGTTCTTTTCTACACTGAATTTTTTTTACATAAATAGAGCTATATTTGAGTCATGTGTTGTATTTGATCCTGGAGGACATCCAACAGCCATTAAGTTTCCTAGAATCCCTGAGTCTGATTCATCTCTATCTTTACATTTCCCAAGATCTCTGGAGTCCATGGCTCCCAAGGTCATCCCTCACATCAATAACAGTCTCATCTTGAACTCAGTGTCAGCCAATAGTTACCCAAAGCTTAATTGGAAGAAACAAGTTATGGAAGTATCCTGCTGTCCACTCATGCCTCTGACTCTCTAAAAATCTATCTTGAGATTAAGCGAGATGTCAGAAAGCTGTTTCCCTAAGACCTCATCAAATTGGTCCTCTGTTGGATTGCTTTTACATTGAGTTCAATGTCACCAACCTAAATAGAGGGGCATTATCAGAAGCAACCTTGTGAAGCTCATTGTATCATCTATGAGGATGTTGTTGAAGGTATTATCAACTGTATTGTGCAATGTCTCCTCTATGAGGACCTATGTGACAAGTTTCTTTCAGGTTTCAGTGCCAGGAATAGCTGGACCACTCCTGAGCACCTAGTTTTATCTTATAAAGTGTAGGAGGATTCAACTCCACTTTATACATTGCCTATTAAAGAGCTTGGAGCAAGTTAGTAGTACCTCATGACATATGTTTGTTCCCCAGCCTCTTTGATAGTGTTATCTTTTTCCCCCCAACTGCTCTTATTTTCTTATTGCTCTGATTTTCTCAACTATTTATGTTTAATTGAATAGCATATTAAGATACACACACATAAATTACAAGGAAACAAATATAGGCACGAAAACTAGACTTTAGAAAGTATACATTTATGCATATTTATAGATGTATTTCTTTTTAAACACATTTCAAAATACACCATTCAGCAGGGAAAAAATACACGGGGCACCTATGTTTGCTGTGTTTGGCACTACACAACACTAGTATGAGAATTTTCTCTATCTTATAGAAAAAATACAGTTTATCTCTTGAGTAGGAAACTGTAAAATAAATACAGGAATGTATGCATACTCTGCATTTATAGATCCACACAAACAATTGCATGTAAAAGCACTTCAGAGTTAGGAGGCCACTGAGAAAAAAGCCAGGAAACTAACTTTAGATCATCTTGTTCTACCAGTCTGCAAAAGACTATAATAACACCTTTAATATTTCCAGAATAAAGAGTTATACATATCATGGAGTTTTGATATCATCAGAATCTATATTCATTCATTCATTAATTTCATAAACATATATGAAACAATGCATTAGGCACAAGGGATACTTGGATGGATGAGACACAGCTTACTGCAATAGGAAATAGGAAATGTGTAGGATATACATGAGAAGCATCCTACAGTGTTCATTATGTCTTTGAAACATCCAGGTAGATATTGAAGTAGAATAGAATATTCTCAACATCATCGTTCAACCTAACCTTTTATAGTTACAAAAAGATGTTGGTTGTCTCAGTGCAACTCATCTTGCTGGGTAAGGAACGTGTTCCTGGGGTGAAGAATGGACACTGGAAACTGTGCTCCTTTTCAGGGCACCACCGAATAGATGAATTAATTCACTAAATGACTTTCTCGTGGCTGCCAACACTAATGCTACCCAAACAGTAGTTTATCATCTTGAAACCATTGCTGTCATCATTTTCTTCTCTTTTCATTTGCGTATATCTTTCAAGTAACTTTAAAGTCACCAACTGAAAATTTTCTGATATTGTAATAATTATGTGGATCTAAGAGACAGAAAAATTTTGCCCTGAGAATGGTCAGAAAATGTAGACTTCTGTTTGAGAATCATGATTCCAAAGCCATTTATTCTGATTAAAGTACATCCTAAGGTTTCCAGGTTAACATTGGCAGCCAAGAGTTCTTTGTTGATTTCAATATTTAAGTAGGACCAAGGAAGAAACTAGTCTATAAAATTGAGTGAGTTGACAGATCAAAGTTATTGAGTTGAATTGCACCTAGAGCAAGATGACAGTAAGTTCAGTCTTCAAACACAGATATAACAACCTTTATATGGCATGCCAGTTAGGTTACTGTTCAACTGCATCCTGAATTACCAACTGCTGGATCAAGGGAGACCCTGATCACAAACATTGTAATAATTCAATGTTGAGGCCACTAAGGTCTGGGACTTTTCTGAGAAGTCTGATAAGAGTCCATTTGGTTTGTTTCTCTGCTATACATAGTATACCTTTTGGGGAAAGCTTGATACAGTTACCCAATGAGTAGAAAAATGGATTTGTAAGTCAGGAGGCCTCAAATATCTTCCCTTCACAAAGCTAACTTACTGACTTTTTAAAGGATTGAGCATTTAAGATCTTAATGCCTGAATACTAAGGAATGTGAAAAATAATGGAGAAGTATGTGGAATGACTGCTGTCAAGTCTGATTTCTACTAGAGCTTCTTGTTTCTGTTATTTTTATCTGGTTTCAGAAATGCAGTGTCACTGCCACATTCCTAGCATTGACCAGAAGTGGAGACTGAAGCACTTCACCAGGCTCATAAATTACAGATGCTTCCTACTTGTTTCTTTTCTTTGCCCCACCCTGACCTGTACCTGCTGTGCTGGACATGCCTACTCACTCACCAAGATTTATAATTTTCCTCTCCTCTGGGAGTATCTCGTGACTTGTTTTGGTCAGTCAATGTAAACATAAGTACTTAAGAATTGGTGTGCAATTGTCTATCTTCTCTCTTGTGGCCATGTAGATAGGCAGCTGTCTCAAAAAAAAAGTAGTCTGGAATGGTGAGCTGTCAGTATGAAGGAGGAGAGCTTCCTGTAGAGTTGCCCAGACCACAGCATACTTCGTGTGAGTCAGAAATGAACCTTTTCATTGTGTTAAGCCACTAGAAATGTCGGTGCTATTTGTTACCTCAGCAAAATCTAGACTATTCTATCTAACACATCGTATAATTTTCTATTCGTCTATTCCCTGCCCAATTCCCACACATGAGTCCCATAAAAGATTTAAGCACATTCCTCACCAAAAAGAAAATACAGAAATCAGATGTGGAGTCTTAACTTGCCCTTCTACTGGTGGACACAAACACAAAGTCCTAGCACTATTGTCTGAATCACAAACCTTGAAGCATATAAGTTCCAGGACAGAGCCATCTTTCTGAATAATATATTCAGTCCTTCAGATAGTTGGTCAACACATATTAATAAGAAACCACTACAAGGCAGGAACTGTAGTAAATACTGACAATACAGGAATAAACAGAAAAGAAAAAACAAAGGCTATGCTTTCATCAGGCTTCTGATTTAGTAGTGGGATGTAGATCTAGCGCACACACACACACACCAGACACACACACACACACACACACCACACAACCCCCCCTCCCCCCGAGACAGAGAGAGAGAGAACAAATAGGTTAACCCAGCACTATAAAGAAAATAAAGAGGAAAATATGAGAGTGAATGCTGGGAATGGAGGATACTATTTTATGTAAGTCTTCTCTGAGGAAACGACATTCAGGCTGATACCTAAATGACAAGAAAGTTAGCAGTGCGAAAACTTGGGAGAAGAGGCTTCAGACAGAAGGAAGAAAAATGCCAAAGCTCTGAAATGGGAATAAGCTTGGCATGTTAGAGAACCCAAAAAGAGGTCAGAGAAGGCCGGTGTGGCTATAGTAGAGCAAGAATGAAAGCAGGTAGAAAAGCTGCAGTCAGAGGGGAACAAAGGAACCAGATCCTATAGCAACTTGAAGGCTTAATAAAGGGTTTAGAATTTACTGCAACGAAAATCCCTAGGATGTTTTAAACAGAGAGGTGACTTGCTATGACCTGTATTTTTTAAAAATTCACCCTAGCAACCATGTAGAAAATGGATGGTGGGTGGAAACAGTGAAAAACCTGAGCAATCAGTTAGAAGGTACTGCAATCATTCAAGCAGTAGAGATGAAGAGGTACAGGGTATAATGATTTGAGATATACGTCAATGGTTACCAAACTTGTCTGCACATTACAATCAACTACGGTGGAGATTTTCTGAATTTTCCAAAACCCAAGCCACACCCCAGACCAATAAAACCAGTCACTGAGACTAGGACACAGGTATCAATTTTTAAGACTCCCCAGCTGATTTCTACGTGCAGACAATTTTGGCAACTACTGATATACAGTATTTTGAGGACATATTTCATAGGACTTACTAAAAGACTGAATGGGAGGTGGGGAGGTGCATGAAAAGAATTGACGAAGCTGCCTCAGTTTATGAAATGAGCAATTGGACGGATGTTGCGCTAGTTACCGAAAGTCAGAAGGCCTAGTGAGGAACAGGTTTGGGGTAGGGGACATTAGAATCAGGAGTCCAGTTGAAGATGTGGAAAGTTTTGAGATGCTGATTAGGTGTTTCATATTATATATTTTATGTAAGTTGACATTATGCAGGCAAGGGAAAGATTATGGCTAGAGATATCAATCTTGTAGCTATCAATATAGAGATAGCATTAAATCATGGAACAAGAGGAAACCACCTAGGGTAGTGAGTATAGCCTAAAAAAGGAGAGCACTCAAAGGATCTAGAACTTGGGAATGACCTGACATCTGAATCTGCTGATCACCTTCCTAGTCATGCTTTGATCCCTTGCTCTTGAAGGTGAAGAGTGACTTCCTTTCTGGGTCCCACATGTGGGCTTCACAGTGCCTCTTTCTTTACTCATGCTACTCCGTCGCTGTTCCCTAAGGCCTTCTAGTCAGTCTTGAGATCTCTTGGGGTCTGGCTCTGCCACTTTCCAGTTGTAAAGACCATGACACCCACTTCCCAGAGTCGTATATAAAAGTGTCTAAATGAGAACATGCTGGCGCCAGGCATTATGCTGGGTAAGCTGCACAGTGCACAAGCCCAACTTTCTTAGTATATCATGGCTGCCTCTCTTTTGACACCTTGATGTGCAAAATAGATGATTCCAAGGCACACAAAATTATGTTGTCCCTGCCTTATTGTGCTATGTTCCCATACAGGATTTATTTCTAGAGCTTCTATAAAGTCAAGTGAGTGCTGCCATTTTATCCCTTTGAATCAATGAGGTCCTACTGCAGAGTAGTAAAATGAAAGGTCCTGAAATCAACCTACCTGAATTGAAATCAGTTATGCCATGCCTATTATTAGCCATGTGACCTTGGGCAAGTTCTTCATATCTTCTCCAAACCTCAGTTTTCTCGCTTGGAACAAAGGGATGACAACCAGTAATACCTACCTCTGAGAGTTATTTTAAGAATTAAATGGGCTGACGTAAAATGCCTGGACAAGGTACTGTGCATAATGTAAGCACGCCATAAATGTTTGCTGTGCTATGAGTGCATACTCAGCTCATCCATGGCCTCTGCCCTCTTTGGGCCAGGAGAGCCTTGATTCCTGGGCTGGCTCTTAAACTGTTATTCGCTTCAGTCCCTCACATAGGTCCTTCTCTAGGCTTTTGACTCTGCTATTAATGTTTTCTTAGTTTTCCTACTGAAGCTGCTGCACACCACCACTCTCCTCACCCCTGTGCTTGGCTACAAATGCAGAATTTGTCACAAAGCCTTGCATCCGCTGAAGTGACCACTGTTACCATTTTTCACTCATTGGATTCAGCTTACCAGCTGCACCATTTCCTACATTTAAACTAATGAATCCTTCAGCGATAGTTTTCCCCAAGATGACTTTTCAAGGTTACCTTATTACAATACAATATCTTTAATCATATTTAATCATACATTGAGATAGAAATACAAATAACTCCCACCTGACTAGAAAGGGATCTTTTTCCATATTATGCATAGCTGTTTAAGTGTCTTCCTCAAAAAGCAATAAACAGAGTGTCCTTAGTAGCTTGAATAATGGTAGTATTATGGGATGTGAGTGTTTAGGGACCTTAGAGGTAAATCAAGAAGTTATTGATTTTCTTTAATTGGTTGAATGATTTAATAACCTATACTCTTGAGACCATGTTAGTGATCAAATTTTCTCCTACAAAAAGTTCAGCTTGTTTAAGTGTTACTTCAACTTTTCAGGGGAGAGAGACAGAGTGAAAAAATATTTTTAAAATTCATTCAGAGGGAAAAGTTAGTGAGCATATTTTATAGTTTCCTTTTGGAAACTGTTCCTATCAGGACTGTGGAAGTACAAGAGGCTTTTTGAGGACGTATCGAGATTTTGCAGTTTTCCGGCAAAAAGTCCCTTATGATCCTCATCAATTACAGAGAAAATTCCAGTGTGGGCCAAATAATCTAAAACCGATCTTTACAATTCTACATTCACTGTGGATGTGGAAGGCTCAGAAGTCTTGCCCACACACCAGCTTTCCCAAGCCCAGTCTATGAATCAGAGGACAGGAGATTAGCTACACATGTTCCCCATCAGCATAATCATGCTGGTGAGATGCCTGGACATCATCATATGAGATCTGGTTAATAAAAACTGGTGTGATAAAAATAAATAGTAAAGTGATATTTTGGTTTTTAGTCCAGCCTTTCAATCTGTATGTGGGAGAGAGCAGGCATCGGGCTCTTTCTCCCCATAACACGCATGCATAACTTCCATTAGCATTAGCGAGAGGAACATGTGCACACGGAGGAAGATTCGAGACCCCACAGTGAGCCATAAGTGAACATAATTTCTGGCAACTTGTGAGATGAGAGCATGGGGCTATTCTGATTACCCAATTTGGAGAAAATGATAGAATGAGGATCGCTTTGCAGGACTCATTCATATGTATGTATGTACTTATATGATAAGTGCCCGGGAAGACCTGCATGTACTGCACGTAAAATGGAAGGGACAAAATGAATGTGCAATGAGGAAAGGAGGGGTGTGTGTGTGTGTGTGTGTGTGTGTGTGTGTGTGTGTTATGCACGAATACAGTGCAAGATTATAAGTTTATGTACAAAAAGCAAAGACAGAAATTAACATGTTCTAACCACAAAATTCTTGGATTTGACCAAGCAAAGCTGTTATTTGCAAGGCCCTTTTATCTATTCCAGAAAGAGTATGTTGGGATCAGGATGCACTTTGGACTCAATAAAAACTGAGCCTGTGGATCCTCTGGTTAAGATTGGATCCAGTGGGTAAACAGCCACTGAAATGGCTATAGTCTGTAGGAGCCCTTTTCTTCTCACATTTAATCATGGCAGGCACTTACAATGTAACATTTTCATTTGTGTTTTCTCTACACGATGCTAACCAATAAGGCTACTAACAGTTACGAGGTCATGCTGTTATTTTCAAATTAGAAAACACTTCATGAGCAGCCTTGACAGCCACGCTCTATCCAGGAAAAGAAAAATCAGTTCCTGGTTTGAGGAAGACATGTGCAGACCTCCATTGTTGGAGGCCCTGGCATGTGGCAACATGCAGCTTCTTAGCTAATGACAAGAATCTTTATATGTCTGCAGCCCATGTTGTAAAAATGATCTGCCTGCACATAGAAGCATTCCGCAGCATTGTGGAATATGGGTGACCTTTTGGAAGTGTTTTTGATCTTGGGCTCAATGATAATTTTGACATAAGTCAAGAAAAAAATGTTATACCTATATGTTCAACAGTGACTTACTGCTTCAATGCAGGGTAATGTATTTCTGGTAGGGACACTCAGAAGCTGCCTCTTAAATAATGGTGTTCTCTAATTTGACAGTGTTGGAGATTATTTAAAGGAAGTATCTTATCTGTTTTCCTCTGTGGTAGTTTGGGGAGAAGGCAATAGAAGTAAAAGACAGTTTTCTGTGTATTTGCTATGTGCTGGGCTCTGCTAGGCACCTTATATACATTCTGCAACTCATCCTTAAAACAACCCTATGTGGTAAGTGCTGTATCACTAATTAACAAATGAGGAGACTGAGGTTTCAGGATGTGAAGCAACTTGCCCAAGATTACACAGCTAGGAAGTGCCAGATTATGACCCAATGACTCTGGCACAACATTCATGGTCTTCCAACCCTACTTTGCTGTTTCTGTAATAGAGGTAGGATTCTCTCTCCTTGCTTGAGAGGAGAGAAAGTAAATGCAGCCCTGGGTAGTAAGAACAGAATGTGAAATGCCCACATCAGGAGGAAATCCTTTTGCTGTCCCAACATTAGTCAGCATGGCAGGTGCAGTCCCCGACTGGCCCCTAACCCCTCGGGTGTCTCCATTTTTAAGCACACCAGCTCCCAATACCCGGCACCTGCATCTCTTCGTCTGGGGGCTGCCCTTAGGCTGAATGAGCCTGTTTTGTTCACATGGACAGCTCAAAGTGCTTGGAAATTTATGTCCCCGTTGGGGCAATCGTTAACCAATGACTGACAGGTCTGGCGATACAAATACCTGCTTGCTTCTCCCTGATCAGGACACCCTAGGGGTTACCCACACTGACGCGAGGGTGCCCCCTGCTGGATTGAGTCAAAATTATTCTCGCGAGGCTTTCTTTGGCCTCCTTGCCTTCTAGGTACCACCTATTTTCCTACATTCTCCCTTATATTCTGAAGTATTGAGAATAATTTCACGGTGGAAAAGGCAAGTCATAGGCGGCTTAAACTTCATATAATTGAAAACGGTTGCTATGATCAGGAACACACTAATTTTTCACGATTCCAATTTCTATAGACTACCTATCAAAACAAATGAACTACACAGGAATGAAAATCACAACCAAATACAAGGAAGATTTATTGATTGTAAAGGTGTCTAAACACTGAAGCTGCCTCTCACATCCTTAAAGATATTTCAAAAGAAGGCGGGTGTGGTGGCTCATGCCTGTAATCCCAGCACTTTGGGAGGCCAAGGCACGTGGATCATCTGAGGTCAGGAGTTAGAGACCGACCTGGCCAACATGGTGAAACTCCATCTCTGCCAAAAAATACAAAATTAGCTGGATGTGGTGTCACGCACCTGTAATCGCAGTTACTCGGGAGGCTGAGGCAGGAGAATGGCTTGAATCTAGGAGAGTGCAGTGAGCCAAGATCGTGCCATTGCACTCCAGCCTGGGTGACAGAGCGAGACTTCATCTAAAAAAAAAAAAAAAAAAAAAAAAAAAAAAAAAAAAAAAAAAAAAAAAGATATTTCAAAAGGAAATGGATATCTACCTAGATTGCTACACAGCAATGTTACACCATGACTGAGATAATGGGTTAATGGGTTTTGCTTTCAGGTGAACCTGGGATTGAGTGCTACATTTTTCCATGAGCTGCCTGATACCCTCTCTATGCCTCAGTTTCTTCAGCTGTAAAATGGGGATACAGTGAGACTTATCTGTTGTTGAGAAGCTTCCATGAGATTTAATGCAGTTAGGTTTCCTATCATGTAACAAAGTAGCCATTATTATTGTCTTTTATGTTTCTAGAAGCAGAATGGTCTCTTGAGATTCTTTTCATGTCTGTCATTATATGCCTCTTCCTATCTTTATTAAAAGCCTGACACTAGTAATCCCAGCACTTTGGGAGGCCGAGACGGGCGGATCACGAGGTCAGGAGATCGAGACCATCCTGGCTAACATGGTGAAATCCCGTCTCTACTAAAAAAAAAAAATACAAAAAACTAGCCAGGCGAGGTGGCGGGCGCCTGTAGTCCCAGCTACTCGGGAGGCTGAGGCAGGAGAATGGCGTAAACCCGGGAGGCGGAGCTTGCAGTGAGCTGAGATCCGACCACTGCACTCCAGCCCGGGCGACAGAGTGAGACTCTGTCTCAAAAAAAAAAAAAAAAAAAAAAAGCCTGACACTAAAAGTGGGATCCTGGATGCATGGCTGCTGGGGAGAAAAAGAACTCAGGAGAGGTAGAGGAGGTATACCACCATCACTTTCCAGGAAGAGAGAAGGGTTTTATGGATATGTGCATTACCATTGGCAGCTGCTGATTCTAAAGATTACCCTTTCAACTGAGTTTCACAAAATGAGATGCAGGCTAGGTGCAGTGGCTCACACCTGTAATTCCAGCACTTTGAGGGGGTGCACAGCGGGAGGATCACTTAAGCTGAGGAGTTTGAGGTTGCAGTGAGCTGTGATTACACCACTGCACTCCAGCCTGAGCGACAGAGTGAGACTCTGTCTCAAAAACAAAAAAAAAAAAGTGATTTATTGAATTTTTACTATGTGCTAACCACTGTGCTAAGTACTACTTTATTTAATCCTCGCAACCATCATTTTAAGTAGCCATTATCCTCATTTATAGAGGAGGACACTGAAGCTCAAAGAAGTTAAGTAACTTTCCCAAGATCAAGTGGTGGGCCAGATCTAGACCCAGGTCTCCATTACTCCAAACCTTCATTCGATGTAGAATTTCAGAGAACTTACCTCCGGTAAATTTTAATTCCTCTACCCCTATAAGAACTTGTGCTTGGATGATGGACCATGTATATCGATACATGACCGTAAACTTCATCTTGCATAGTAACAGTTACTCAAAAGAGAAGTCTAGACTTTAACAAGGTCATTGTAATCAAGAGATAATTTCTACCTAAGGGTAATCTTCTACAAGGAAGGCACTACCCTAGCTTACTGACACAACCCCCTAACCTTGGAAGAGTACACTTAGCCAACAAAAGAAAAGTCAACCAGCATTTCCAAATTATCATTTTGGACTCTATTAAGTCATTTCAGATGTCCACTAGGAACAAACCCTCTGGCCATCTGGCTGCATGCAGTTCTTTAATTTTTGCAGACTACTAGGGGATGCCTGATAGTCAGACATGGAAATGTTTCCTAGGGCTTTGCAATTTTCCCAGCAGTCCTCCAACCGAATTGGCCTTGAGAGAAATCATAAAAGGTCCACAGGGGCACTCCAAGATGGACCATTCCCACCCCCCCCAAAAAACGTATCTATGCCAGGGCTAGCAAGCAGGGTAAGAGGACAGCCAGATGATGCTGTCACAGACTGTTACCACCATTGATTTGGTTTTAACCTCCCACTAAAGCACTAGAACCTTGTGCAAGGGTGAGCACTTGCCCTTGTTTAGCACAGAGGCCAGGCATTTCTCTACTACTTTTTTTTTTAGACCAGCAATTTCCATAGGACCCACTGTAAGCCTAATGCAATTTACACTAAAAAGAAAATAATTCTTATGAAAGAAGGTATATTCCATTCAAATGTCATCTGAGTAATAATGGGGGAGCGGGGATTGGGGACAAGTAAAGCCTGAATTTGTACTGGAAGTAAGTTAGGGGCAGGGTTTTTTTTAGTCTTTCGTTAAGACAAAGAACTAGTATTAAGACAAGTACAGGCAAATTCCCTGCTTTGTCAGGAATCCATTCTTTTTTATTATGCCATATGCGTAGCTTGAGGTTATATTGGAATGCATAAATCTCTTGTGAGCCACAAAACGTTAAGCTGCCATTGTCCTCATAATTTCATTATCTCAGTTTCTGCCCTAAAACGTTTAACACTAATTGAACACCCGAGGTTTTCCTGTGAAGTTTATTTTCTGAACATTATTGAAGTGCTGTTGATAAAAGTCACAATTTATGGAGTCAGCACTCCTTAAAATGCCATGATAGATTTGCGCAGGAATATTTTTTTAAAAGCAGGAATATTTTTATGACTTTGCCTGGAATTTCAAAGTCTTTCAATCATTCTACATTATAAAGTTGTCTATTTCAAAGTGCATTTTCCAAGAACCAAATTACTTTACTGTACTCAACCTGTTCGTCTACGGTTCAGATTGGACATACTTGGCTATCAGATTTATTTCACATTTCAGGTTGTCTCTTGATGTTTATTTTGGTCCTGATTAAAAATACCTGACTTCTTCCCATTCACTTTTATCCTCCGTGCTCCAGTTCAGGCTGCCCAGAATAATGTAAATATTGGCAGTCATTTCACTAATGAGAGTTCATTCTTTTTCTCTGAAAGAAATGCATTTGCAAGACTCAAAGTTATCAAGCATCCTTTAGTCCTTTAAGAGAAGGAACTGTTTCCCATAAGTTAAAAAAAAAAAAATCATAATAAAAAGAAGCCATGTGTTAAATCTATCTCTTGGATATTGTTTGCATTTCAATTAATTTCACATGTCTGTCAGAAAGTAATTTAGTTCAAAAATGAGCTATGATCAGTGTCTCATATGGGTTTTGGATTAATATTTATGCATATGTGTGCATGCACAAATCACACACATACACACAAACACACACAACTTATGGTATACCATTCAGGTGTGGAATCGTTACAGAGCATATGACTGCATCTTGGCTTCCGAAAATGAAGCAAAAACTTAGAGGTAAGTGTCCATTTCCCATTTAAAAGAAGTTAAGTTGTTCCTGGTTACTATAGTAACTGCCAATATACTAGCATTTTTCTGTCATCATTATACTTGGAAAAGCAAATAATCTGTTTTAAATTATAAAGCATGGAGGGGACTGTGCATCTAAAATAGTTCCCTAACTGGCTGAGGAGGAGGCACAACAGATATTTGCCACACTTGGGATTGGGGCTCCACTTTCCCAGACAGAAATACAGTTTCTCAAGGGCTAAGCAAGGGTAGGTTGTTTATGCTGCTGCAGGAACCACAATGATGGGAAAGAAAAATGATATGGTATTTCCATCCTAGGCCTTAAAATAAGTTAAAAAAAAATTCAAAACTGCTTTCACAAGGTGAAACGTAACTAAACGTGATTTTTTTAGTATTCTAGGAGCACAGTCCACGTGTCTCACTGTACATATTCAGTCTCTGCCCTCTATTACCATTTACTACCATCAACTTCAAGGGATAATTTATTTTATTCACAAAATAAAAGACTTTCTCTTCCTTTCAATGAATTATCCCTATATTCACTTTTTTCACCATATTTAAAACCTTTCCTTTTGCACAGAAAGAAAGCTGAAAATAACCCAAAATATTAACAATGGGGGATGCCAAATGAATTTAACTTTATATTTCAATGTTAAAAATAAATGCTCTACAATAAATTAATATTCTTTTATAATCTGAGAAAAAAACATAAAAAGTGGGATAATGAAAAAAACACACAAATCACCTGTAAGTTCAAAGTATTTTCTAGTAGAAATAAAATAATCCCTGTATAACCCAAACATAATCAAAACACTGAATATCAAAATTTACATGCTACTGCTGAAAGGTTCTTAAAGGGATATTTATCGTCTTATTCTTTATATTGGAACATAAAAAGTGGAAATTAATGAGCTGGGAATTAATTTTTTAAAGATGAGTATTGATAAAGGAAATCCACATTTTAAAAGGATTTTCTTTTTTTATGAGTATGTGATAACTTGTTTTATTGTACTTTAATTTATTGTGCTTCACAGATATTGTGTTCTTTACAGATTGAAGGTTTGTGGCAACCTTGTGTCAAGTAAGTCTCTTAGTACCATTTTTTCCAACAGTATGTGCTCATTTCATTAGCATTTTTAACAATAAAGCATCTTTAAAAATTAATGCATAATATATGTACATATTTGGGGGTATATGTGATTTTTTGGGGGAGTACCTGAATATTTTTTTAATTTTCTTTTTCCATAAGTTATTGGGTACATTTGGCATTTGGTTACATCATGAGTAAGTTCTTGTTTTTTTGTTTTTTTGTTTTTTTGAGACAGTCTCACTCGGTTGCCAGGCTGCAGTGGTGTAGTGGCACAATCTTGGCTCACTGCAACCTCCGCCTCCCACATTCAAGCGATTCTCCTGGCTCAGCCTCCCGAAGAGTTGGGACTACAGGCGCGCACCACGCCCAGCTAATTTTTGTATTTTTAGTAGACACAGGGTTTCACTATGTTGACCAGGATGGTCTCGCTCTCTTGACCTCATGATCTGCCCATCTCAGCCTCCCAAAGTGTTAATGAGTAAGTTTTGTAGTGGTAATTTGTGGTAATTTAGTGGTAATTTGATTCTGGTATACCCATCACCTAAGCAGTATACACTGCACCATATTTGTAGTCTAAAAAGATTTTCTTTTATAAGATTTTTCTCTTGGCATTTTTTGCACACAATAAGTGAAACACTGTGCATGAAGGCTTTCTCTCTAGCGGAGTTCTCTACATGTCCTAGGAATAATGGACAACTAAAGACTTTTGTACCTTTTTCATATTTATAGGAAATCTCCATAGCCTGAGATCTCACATGTTACCTAAGATTTGAAAATGACTTATGGAAAAATTCCAACTCTACAGTCCCATGATTTATCTACAGTGTGACCTCTCACATGTACAATAACAGGTAAGAAATTAGTGAAGGCTCTCCCTCATGTGTTTTCTCTAGTGTGAATTCTCACATGTCTTAAGGTATATAGAACAAGCAAAATCTTGGTCATATTCCTTAAATCTTGACAGTTTGTCTCCAGTGTATGTTCTCACATGTAAATTTTAAAAACTCATTAAGGATCTTTCTACAATTTTTACATTCATAAGCCGTCCCTCTACTGTGAAGCCTCAATTGTTGTGAAGGACTATGTATTAGTTACCTATTGTCACATAACAAATGACCACAAACTTATCAGTTTAAAACAACATATGTTTATTATCTCACAGTTTCTGTGGGTCAAGAGTCTGAGCGTGACTTACTAGGTCCTCTGCTTCATGGTCTCGCAAAGCCTGCCTCAAGATATCACAGGGCTGGGGTCTCATCTGCAAGCTCAACTGAGGAAGAATCTGCTTATAAACTCACATGGTTGTTGGCAGGATTTAGTTCCTTGTAGATAGTTGGACTGAGAACCTTAGTTCCTTGGTAGCTGTTGGCTAGAGGCCACCTTCAGTTGCTTACCAAATGGGTCTCTCCAACATGGAAGCTTGCTTCATCAAAGCCATCATTGGAGAAAGTCTGCTAGCAAGATGGAAGTCACAATCTTATGCAGCCACATAATGAAAGTGAAATCCTATCACCTTTGCCATATTTTACTGGTTACAGGCAAATTATTAGGCCAGCCAAAACTCAAGGGAGGGCAATTACCCAACAATGTAAATACCAGGAAGCCGAGATCCTTGGGGGATATCTTAGAGTCTGCCTGCCACATATGAAGAATGACTAAAGCCTTCCCCACATTCTTTATTTACATACATGCTGCACTTTTCCAGTGTGACCTCTCACACGTGCCCTAAAAGATCAGGGGCAACAGTAGGCTTCCCAGCATTCCTTGCATTTATAGCACTTATCTCCATCATGACTACTTACAGAAATCCTTAAATATGAGTGAAAACAGCGGGCTTGTCCATATTCCTTACAATGATAGAATTTGTGTGCAGGTGAGATCTGACATGATTCTTAAGGGAGGAATGATCCATAAAGGCTTTTCCACATACATTTTTATAGGCTTTGACCCCAACAGGGGTTCTCTTCAGCACACTAAGGTTTGGAAAATGTCTGAAGGTTTTTCCACACTGATCACATTCATTACTTTTATAGATGCTATCTACATATGACTTCTCAAATGTCTCTCCTTGTTCTGTGCTGAATTTTAATGACATGATATTCCCAGTTTTCTCCTAAAATGGAGAACCAGGAGTTATTCCTTGTTATTCTTACTACTTTCTGTTCATTGGAATTTTTTTCTTCGTGAATATCCTGCTGAACAACTGACTCATGGGTTTTAAGTTGAATCTCACAATCTACTGAGGCCAGATTCCTACAGCGTTTTTCCAGCATCACATCTCTGTAGGTGCTCCTTTGAGCAGGAGCCAGAAAAGCCTACGCCTTCTAAGTAAATTTCATAGCCACATCCTCAAAGACCATTATGTCCATTTCCTGGCTTAAGCTTTTGGACATTTCTGTGGGTATAAGCCATGCAGTCCAAAAGGGAGAGGGAAAAAGGTGAATTGGGGCCACCTTCAATTTGAAGTCAAATGAGAAAAGTCTGTCCCACTCAGGCTAGCAGAGCAGCTGACAGGTTTTAAAACCTTCCATTATGACTTAGATTTTAAAATGTATCTCTCTCTTTCTTTATTCTATTCTCCTCCTCTATCAATACTCTTATTAACTCTTATTATTCTTGAGAACTATAGAAAACTGTCACAGTTAAAGAATTTAGCTAAAACATTTCATCCTTGTTTAGTAGGAATCCTTAGCCAAATATGGGATCTGGTTGTTTTTTCATTTGTTTGTTTGTTTTATTTTTGTTTTTTTGAGACAGACTCTTGATCTGTCACCCAGGCTGTAGTGCAATGGCACAATCTTGGCTCACTGCAACCTCTGTCTCCCGGGTTCAAGTGATTCTCCTGCCTCAGCCTCCCAAGTAGCTGGGATTAAAGGCACCTGCCACCATGCCTGGCTAATTTTTGTATTTTTAATAGAGATGGTGTTTCACCATGTTGGTCAGGCTGGTCTCAAACTTCTGACCTCAGGTGATCCACCTGCCTCTGCCTCCCAAAGTGCTGGGATTACAGGCATGAGCCACCGCACCAGTCCTGGGATCTGTTTTTGAGAGACTGAATACATAAATGGAGAGTAGACAAACCATCTATGCCAACAGGAGTCTGACCCGTAACCTCTGCAGACATCATTTCAGGAAGCGAAATCCTAATCTCTGCAACAATTGCCCCAGAAAAATCAAGACTGGCACAATGACTGCCAGCTGCCCTATTTTTGGTTCCCTCTGCTTCCAACTCAGGATGAACCAAAGAAAGCCAAATATGATCTCCATACCAAATCACATAAAATTTTTTGCTTCTAGCTAGCCAGCTTCCTGCATCCCTATGCTAATGACCTCCAATCAGAATGTATCCTAGGGCAGTGGTTCCCAACGTTTTTGGCACCAGGGACCAGTTTCATGGAAGACAATTTTTCCACAGACCGGGGGTGGGAAGATGGTTTCTGGATGATTTCAGCATATTACATTTAGTGTGCACTTTGTTTCTATTATTATTACTTTGTAATACAGAATGAAATATTTATACAGCTCACCAGAAAATAGAATCAGTGGAAGCTCTGAGCTTCTTTTCCTGCAACTAGGCAGTCCCATCTGGGGATGATGGGAGACAGTGACAGATCATCAGGCATTAGATTCTCATAAGGAGTGTGCAACCTAGATCCCTCGCATGCACAGTTCACAAAAGGTTCGCTCTTCTGTGAGAATCTAATGCTGCCACTGATCTGGCAGTAGGCAGAGCTCAGGTGGTAATGCAAGCCATGGGGAGCAGCTTTAAATACAGCGAAGCTTTGCTCACTCTCGCTCGCCCTCTGCTCCCTTCCTGCTGTGCGGCCCAGTTCCTAACAGGCCACAGACTACTGCCTGTCTGTGGCCCAGGGACTGAGGACCCCTGGCCCAGGGGAAAAGAAATATCTTTTCCTCCCTCTTTTAGAAAAGAACAATTTTCTTTCATACCCTTACTTCTAAACCCCACCAGGCTTCCTGAGTCAACTGAGCTCTTGGAATTTGTGAAGTTTTCATAAATGATGTCAATTTCTCCCATCAGTTACTACTGGAGTAAATTCTATCTTCACACTTCAAAACAGATTTCTTAGGTTCATCATTCATCTGGATATTTCCACATGGTTCCTGTTTTAATGTTATTTTACAGCTGGTGTGCCTCCTTGTTCCCCATTACCTTCTTAGAAAAAGGTGTATGTATAGGAGCAGAAAAACAAACACTTCATGTTCTCACTCATAAGTGGGAGTTGAACAATGAGAACACATGGATATAGGGAGGGGAACAACACACACCGGGGCCTGTTGGGGTGTGGGGGGCAAGAGGAGGGAGAGCATTAGGACAAATACCTAATGATGCGAGGCTTAAAACCTAGATGACAGGTTGATAGGTGCAGCAAACCACCATGGCACATGTATACCTATGTAACAAACCTGCACATTCTGCACATGTATCCCAGAATTTAAAGTAAAATTATAAAAAAAGAAAGAAAAGAAAAAGGTGTATGTAGTGGGGAGGTCTGGTAAGGAGTGTGTGAGAGGCAGGCTGAGGCTATTGTCATAATCCACTGTCATTGAAATGATCAAGTCCTCTAGCCAGAGCATTGCTTCAATAGCAAAAGTTTGGATGGATAAAAGTTAAATTTGGCCAGCAAATTGAGATTCTACTTTGCGCTGAGCCTGGAGAAAGGAGGGCCTTGGAAGCAGCGGATTACCAGCCAGCATTTGACAGAGCCCTGCTGAGCGCTGATTGGCATCTGCACCTTGTTTGTTAAGATGCAGACAGATGCCCTGCTTACTAATTTCACAGGAGGGGTTGAAAACTAGGCTGGCTGCTTCTCAGTGACTAAATATCACTTATGCTTAGAAGCCTTTCTTTGATGACTTAGAATAGTTTCGCTGCCAAACTAGTTGCTGAAATTGGTCCCATTGCGCGGTGAAATTTGTTCACAAACCAGATAATATTCTCATAGGTCCCCTGCATGCTCTGGACAAATTCATAAAGGAACAGCCGTGTTCTAGAGACATGGGAATCAGGGAGTGACTCATAACCTCTCCTCCCTCCTATCCCTCAGTCAGTACGCAAGAGAGAAAACCATGTCACCCTCCTCACGTGAGCCAGATGCTAATCTTGCTGACAGTGAGCTTTGGTGCCAGTCAGGGCCGTGCAGGCAGTTAATTATACCCAGAGTTAATTGAGTGGTCAGATTAACAGACTGGTCTCAAGAGCTCTAAAAGAGGGTTCCAGAAATATAGGTGTATAAGACCCTCAAAACGATGTCAAATGGGACATTGTGTTCTATTTGACCTTCTCTTTCAAATTGGAATGATGATTTTATTAATCAGGATTCCTTCCCTGCTGTCATTTGCTTCTAATTGACAGATGCTAATTAAAATAGCAAACGGGATCCTCACAGGCAGTTTCTTTTGAGTTTCTTCGGTGACCATTCTGTTCTTGACTGATTTAGCATGGCTTTTTCCCCTCAATTAATAGACAAGTTAAACTTTATATTCCCTTAAAATTTTATTACTCATAATTAAGAAGTGAAAAAAAATCATTTTGCCTTTTACAACTTTAAAATGTAAAAGTAAATTGGGTCCTCAAATAATGTGCGACTAATTGCCTAATCGGAGGTGAGCTAGAATCAAGTGGCATGCCAGCACTGTCTCTGCGCCCTGAATCTGCTGTGCTCTTCAACCGGTATCTTAGTCCCAGCCAATTTTCACAGTAGGGAAACATTTTAAGGGACTTAATTTTTAAATGTGCCTAACAGTAAATATAAGATTCTAAATATAAAATCATTTCACAACAACAACAACAAAATTGGCTTTCATTCTAAAGCCTAGGTGGTGCATCATTGCTATTCCTGCATTCGGTAAACATGGAAGAACACACATTTTTCCAAGCTCTATAATCTTGAGCAGCCCAAGCTCAACACATTGTACCCAGTAAGTGCTCAATGACTCTTATTCAAATGACTCAACTGTATCACCCCTCTGCATCCTGTACCCTTAACTTTACGTTTAGTGCTCTTACATCTGTTTTTAACATTCAGCAACTCTAAAACTGAGTAACTCGAACACTGAGGATGAAGTTGTAGAAACAGTAATGGTCTTCTTTAAAAGTGTTGTCTTAGTCTCATCCCATAAGAAAGTGAGTATTAAATGCTGATTACACCTTACCCCCAAAACAAGAAAGAGGAAATTAGCCATGAATGAAAAAAATTTATATTAAAATGATACATGTTCAGTAATTATCTTTAATAGTATTGATCTTTTTAAACCCAATTTTTTTTTGAGATGGAATCTCACTCTGTTGCCCAGGCTGGAGTGCAGTGGTGCAATCTCAGCTCACTGCAATCTCCGCCTCCTGGGTTCAAGCTATTCTCCTGCCTCAGCCTCACACATAGCTGGGATTACAGGTGCGTACCACCATGCCCAGCTAATTTTTGTATTTTAGTAGAGATGGGGAGCTCACCAGTTTGGCCAGGCTGGTCTTGAACTCCTGACTTCAAGTGATCCACCTGTCTCGCCCTCCCAAAGTGCTGGGGTTATAGGCATGAGCAACCGTGCCTGGCTAAACCCAAATTTTTGTTAAAATGCAATTGTAAATTCTGGGTTTATCCTTAGTTTTTTTCTCTGAGCAGAAAACAGCAGAGTTCAGTGGGTTACATTTTGACTCTTAAATATAATAATGCCCTTTTGCCTCAGAAGAGAGATTTTTTAAAATTACCTTTGTAGAATTACATATTTTGGAAGGAAAGGAAAGCAAGATGCTGAGGAGGAAAGTGGGATTTCTGATCTTTATTCTTCCCCAGGAAAGACCTTGTCACTAAATATCAACAATAATTTCCGCATTACATTAGGAAGAGTTGGAATAGCAGCACAGTCTCCTGCAGTCACAATGCAAAGTTTTTCACAACTGCCTGAGAGAACTCACGTTCACCAAGAACTAACAGCTGTTTACACTCTTGGGTAACACAAATGCATTCACGAGAACCAGACGGCTACCTAAATGTCTCAGGAGGCAGGAGAATGGGCTATTTTGAAAATTAGCCCTGACTCAAAACTGGCTGTAGAAAATCATTCTCTCCTCACCTAATTCATAGATGCGCCAGCAGGGCCCAACCCCTGTAGCCCCTCTGGGATCAGAGCAAGTTTCAATGAGCATTTGTATAACAACTAGAAAAGGAAGCTGCAAGTAGTTATGAATAAACTGCAGCAAGTATTCTCTCCTGTAATGGAGTCTCACCATAAAATCAGGGAGCTGGACATTACCTGGAGACAACAACCCCTCCCAGTTTGCCCTGAACGGAAGCATTGCCTGAGAGCAGGATTTTCCATTGTAAAACTGACAGAATGGGGCAAATCAGGACACTTGGTTACCCTAACCTTGACAGTAAAACCTGTCCATTTCTGATTACATGTATTTTGAGCCCAATGAGTTAGCATTACTTAGTTACAAAGCTGCTCTTCTGCTATAGAAAATGGGGATATCCTGGGATCCTATATTTTGGCATTGGGGCTAGAAGTGGGGAAAACTACAAGGAGTGGAGGGGCAGGGGAAAGTATTGGTCAGTATTTCAGGAGAAGAAAGAGGCCATGCTACATTTTAAAAATTAAAATTAAAATATTTATTTAAATATAATTAGTCCATAAACTGCCCTAGTGCCCCGGCCATCCCCTCCCTCTCCCTCTTTTTCAACTCTTGGTGTCAGGCTATACTTTTTCCTGGAAGCCTGACTTTAATGCCCAATTCAACTAAGTGTCACACGCAAATGTTGGTGGAGGCACCTGACAGAGATGATCTTAAGGTTTCCCCATCCCTGAACTTCCCAGCATACAGTCATCTGACATTGACTGGGGAACAGTTTAGCAGGAAGATGGAGTCAAAGCTCTTGGGTTAAGATTTCTACCCCTTACTTGTTCTTCATCAGGCAATGACCTAGCCCACTGTCATCTTGCACTTGCCTATCCATCAAATGGGACAATAAAGATATCCTTGGGGTCAGGGTGCTAGTGAAAGCCAGGGTCCACCCTTACAGTTTTTGATGCTCTGAGTAGGCACTGCATGCCACAGAAACATTAAAACTCAGAAACTAATATCCTGTGCAGCCTTGGAGATTGAATTTGCTCCTATGAAGGTTCCTATTGCTTACCATATGAGTTATGGTTGAGGAGGGACCTGAAACTGGGAGTGGATTGTGAGAGGCTGCACTGGAGAACAGGACTTACAATGTCAGTGAGTGTTGTTCTCTCTGTTCCTGTTTAGAGATAGGCTGGAGGCATGAATAGCTTGGCTTCCATAATGCAGATAAAAAAATATTTTTCCCTAAGTGTTTTCTTTGCCTTAGTGTCTTCTTGCTGTTTCTGCCTGGACTTGGAAAGATTACAACTACCGAATTGAGAGTACCAGAAGCAACACAAGCTGTAACTTAGAGACACAGAGCTTATGTGGCTGCAAATATTTTGTAGTATAGGGGCTGACGTACCTCAGCTTTGGAGCCAAAGAGACACCTTTGGTCATTTCTAGAGGTGTGATCTTAGGCAATTTACTCAACCTCTCTATGCTTCGGTTTCCTCATCTGAAAGATGAAGATCATAAAAGTAACTATCCCACAGGGTTATCGTGAGAATCAATAAGAGAATGTACATGGAGTGCATTGCATAGGAACAGCTTCACAATGCTCTATATTTCATTATGTTCCCTTGCACTTACAAAGGATGAGGGACTGTTTGTGATGGCACAGATACAGACTATCACATTCAGGACTTAGGTCTATGACTGTCAACCCTAGAGAGCATTTACAAAACTACTAAGGCCTCAGCCTTACCTTAGACTGGTTAAATTACAATTACTAGAAAGCAGGACCTAGGCCTCAATATATTTCTTAAGCTTCACAGGTGATTCTCAAGAGTAACCAAGATTTAGAACTGCTGATGCATTAGACTCTGTTGGTTGTGTCTTTAGGACCTAATAGCAACCGTCAGTTGTGTGCTTGGTCCGCAGGGCATTCTGCTAAGACTGTCAGGCCATACAGGGTGTGGGCCTAGTTCTGGGAGAATGGTTTTCAATTTGATTCACACCTGGGGCTGGTTAAATCTTCAGTGGGAAAATCACAGAGTAGGGCAACAAGGCTCCCTGAGAGTTGAGAGAAGGGAGTGGAAGCAAATAGGAGGTAACCCCCCTATTCCTTAATTTTAAAAATGAAAAATCAGAAAACTAAGAGTTTGGAGTTCTGAGGTAAAGTCCAAACTGGGGCACATACTCCCACTTGGGTGAAAAGAAGGAACCAACCTGCAAATAAGACCAAAACCACAGATAAGCAGCTGGGAAACTAGACACAAACTCATCATATCCAACACTGAAATATAATGGCTCAGATTTCTCTTTCATGGCCTCCAAAGCAAGAGATGGTTCTTGAGTCTCCTATGAACTAGAGTGCGATCTCTTAAGAATGATCACACAGGTCAGCTGTGGTGGCTCCCACCTGTAATCCCAGCACTTTGGGAAGTTGATGTGGGAGGATCTTCTGAGCTCAGGAATTCGAGGCTGCAGGGAGCTATGATCATGCCATTGCGTTCCAGTCTGGGTGACAGAGGAAGACCCTGTCTCTAAAAAAAAAAGAAGAAAGAGAGAGAGAAAAAGATTATCATACAGCTTTGGGGAGCTGGTTTAGCTTCTTTAGATTAATGACAGATATTTGGACTTGCACTAAGCTGTCACCTGCGTATTAAAGCAGTGGGATTTATTTGTCCTTCTCTGAGCTTCTGTTTCCCCAACTTTAAAATAGGAATAGTAATGCCTACCCCTTACTTTCCTCAAAGGGAATTTGTGATGATAAACAGAAATAATGTTCCACATAAAACTCAGTTTGAGCTCCTACAAAGAAAAAGGCATGACTTAAATCAAGATAATATTATTGTCCTGGAGGAAGGTGCTGGAACAAGTTATTATTTTTATTCTTATCAAAGAACTGTCTTTCTTGGCAAAGCACAAAATTTCCCCAGGAGAGATTTCTCTCAAGTATTATCCAATAAATCCCAACGTTCCATTTCTTCTAATGAGCCACACATTAAAACTCGCTGCCAAGGTCTATAAAGCACCCCACGGTAGTAAGATGGTCAAAAAAAAAGTTTATGTTAACCCCAAAATGAGTTCCCATCTACCCCCTAATATGTTTAATAATGGTTCCAGTGCCATGACCCACTTTGGATGCCTTGCTGTGGTGAGCTGTGTATGCATTTCACACATCTGTGCTTGCTATTGTTCTCCAGGCCACTGACACTCTTCTACAAGGCTAGTTTAACAACCCTATGGGGTTTTTTATTATAGGAAATAACATTGAGTCTATAGCCTCCCCAACTGAATCTTAAATACTTCTTTCTTTTCCATAATGGACTGTCCCAGTATTATTAAACTGTAACCCTTTTTTTGGGAATACCTTTCACATCTCTTCAAAATTTGCTCTTTTTTTCTACTTAAGTTCACTATTTCTTTTAAACTAACTGTTCTTTCCATAGACTCTTATTAGCATTTCAAACCTGATAATATATTACAGCTTTGAGGCACATCAGGTCTTTTGTATAGCCTGTCTCCCAAAATGTTCCCAAGAATTAAAACAAAGGAACAAACAATGCACTCTAATGTGTTGAAAATTCAGCTCTGCAAAATTTAGGTATGCAATATGACTAAAACCTAAATGGGAAGGAGAGGCAGAAATTCAGAGGAAAACATAAAATGTGAATATTTTTTAAAAAATGAGAAGTCAGGGAGGTGAAAGATGGCAGGAAAAGAAATATTCGTACACATAGGGACAAAGCAATGATTATTTGACGGACACAATGCTAATTTTGGTGGGATGATTAAAACAAATATAAGATCATCACAATCTTGTGTGTGTGTCCACTTTGGGGAGTCTCCAGTCAGCAGATGACAACCTGCTGATGGATCTTTCTAAGTTGTTAATAACCGTAACTCTTTTTTCCTTTTTTTTTGAGACAGAGTTTCACTCTTATTGCCTAGGCTGGAATGCAGTGGTGTGATCTCGGCTCACCGCAACATCCACCTCCCAGGTTCAAGCGATTCTCCTGCCTCAGGCTCGCAAGTAGCTGGGTTTACAGGCAGTCACCACCATGCCCAGCTAATTTTGTATTTTTAGTAGAGACGGGGTTTCTCCATGTTGGTCAGGCCGGTCTCGAACTCCTGACCTCAGGTGATCCGCCTGCATCGGCCTCCCAAGGTGCTGGGATTACAGACATGAGCCACCATAACCCTTTTTGCCCTTCTGTATGCTTCACAGTTTCCCAGGAGGAGGGCAGTGGAAATGACAACTAACTGATCTCCACTAGAACATACGCTCCTCAAGGAGAGTAGAACAGAAATTGATTGTTCAACATCCTTTCATCCCATGGTAATGGTATCCTAATTTTCTTCTGAAGAACAACTTCCTCCTGTAGGGCCCATGGAGTTTGGATGGAACTAGAAAAAAAATCAGTTAAAGCATTGCATCCCCTGGTGTGGGAATGTGACCCAGCCAATAAGATACTATGAAATTCTGCACCTTCCCTGTGGGATGTCCTGGATCAATGTAAACATCTTGCAACACACAATCCTTCCTTTAAAATAGAGTGGACGAGTTAGAAGGCAGAGCTAAGAGGTGGAAGAGACAAATTGAGACCTGGTGACATTGTTTGAACTCTGGTCAAGCAATGGCCTGAATTTTTATGTTATGTGAACCACTTAACGGAGTTTTTGCTCAAGCCTGTTTATGTTGGTTTTTGACCACTTGTGACCAAATAGTCTATCTAACACAGGTTACATCTGTGTTTTATTCATTCTATTTCCCCAGAGCCTAGCTTGGTAACTGGCATATAGTAGGCACTTAATAAATACATATGAAACTGCGTTGATTTTTAAAATATCCCTGTCAGCAAAAACACTGTGTTTTTTTTTTTCCTTTCTCATCTCCACTCAACATTTCATTTGGTAGAATATCCAGCCTCCCCAACCTGGAGAGAAGCCTCAGCAATGTTAAGATGTTGAGGGAAATAAAAAATATATTTCCTCACATAAAATGGAGGGCTTTCAATGACTGCATACCAAAGACACTACCCTGAACAACAGAAAAATAGTGATCTGATGTCTTCACTCTATCTTCTTGAATTTTCCTGCTCAATCATTAAGTGAGTACACTGGCTTTCAACATCGGTAGAAACATTCCCCTTTTAATCATGCTTTGATAGTCTACCACCATATCCCAAAATGAATTTCCATTCATATCAGAAGTTGTGCCTCTGCCGTTGAACACTGAGGTTATTGACATTTGGATTTCTGACTTGGATTCCTTTACTAGCAAATTGCCAAGCAAACAAAAAGCACGTTTTTTATAATAGGACATTTGTGACTGGGAGTTGGAAATTAATTGAGAATCAGAAGCCTTTGTTCTTGGCTTTGCCAGTGACTTTCAGCAGAACTTGGAAAAGCCATCATTTCACTTGATTTAACTTTCCCCAGCCTTTGAAAAGTGGAGCTAGAAATAGCTCAGAATAGGACAGTCACACCAACTGGGCAATGAGAGGCCACTGCATAAAGGCTTAAATAGTAGGATCTTCAATCTGTAAATGTGGGAGTGGATATGCTGAAAACTGACTTGTGCCTTAAATTCTAGGTTACTCAGAGACACACACTGAATTTGCAAGGGGCATATTTAGGTACAGCAAAAGACAGTTATACTTTATATAGCAAGAGTAAAGTTAATTTCAAAACATCTATGTTATAAGAGATTCATAAATGATTAAGAGGAGCTGTGGTGATTTGTGGCGTATTCCACAGAGAGAGAGAGAATGATGGACTTGATTAATTTGGGTCTAACCTATAAAAAATCTCATATTGATGTGCTTTATCTGACTATAAAATAAATTCCAAAGCTCTCATAAGGGTTTTGTTGTTGAGGACCTATGAATGCTTAGCATAAGGAAGACATAAATAGAAATGTTTTCATTTCTATGCACAGGTGTCTATAAATACAGTCTCCTGGAAGTTGTGCCCTCATCCCTGACCAATTTTCCTGTCCAGTTTGGTTCACAGTAGTATCAAAGGACAGGCCATGGAGTCAGGTACCCTGAAACTTAATCCCTAGTCTTCTAATGACTGGGTATATAATCTTAACCACATCATTTTTACCTCCTGAGCCGCAGAATCTTCATGTGTGAAATGAAGTTTAGATTTTACTTTAGGAACGCTTTTCCATCTCTGAAACTATATCTAGCAAGAAAACCCTGTAAGACAGGCAGCAGATTTCCTTTTTGTTAAAGAGTTGGAGTATAAGATAATTCTTATTTTTAATTTTTTTTTTTTTTTTTGAGACAGAGTCTCACTCTTGTTGCGCAGGCTGGAGTGCAGTGGTGTGATCTCGGCTCACTGCAACCTCTGTCTCCTGGGTTCAAGCAATTCTCCTGCCTCAACCTCCTGAGTAGCTGGAATTAAAGGCCCATGACACCATGCCTGACTAATTTTTGTATTTTTACTAGAGACGAGGTTTCACCATGTTGGCCAGGCTGGTCTCGAACTCCTGACCTTGTGATCCACCTGCCTCAGCCTCCCAAAGTGTTGGGATTACAGGCATGAGCCACTCACTGCACCCGGCCTGAGAATTCTTAGACATCTTTAAATACAAGGTGATTTGTGCCTGGTCAAGAAAAATACACAAATGGTTATTGTGCATGGACTAAATGGAAAACTAAAAAAGCACAAATGCCCTGCCATGCAGGCTTCTTCCTAGTTATTCTTTTACCCTCAGAGAAGCTGAGTGCTGCAAATATCAGGAAAATTAGGGTTAACTTTGCTCCTTTGTGACTGACAGTGCTGCAGGCTATGACAAGCAATCTTTCATTGCATGACTAGATAACAATGGAAATAAGACATCGTCTATTTTTTATCAAATACAATATTTGCCATCTCTTGTTAAGAAACATGATGCAATTAAACCACCAATCTTACCCTCTGTGTTCCTCTCTCACTCACAACTTACTCAAATAAAATGTTGGCTGATACTTTAGAATCTCTTAGGCAACATTCAACATTAGAAATGTTTGCCTTATTCTGTCCTGTGTCCAACTTTCAATTTAAAAAAAAAAAAGTGAAGGAGAAAAGGGTTTTCCTTGATTGCAAATTCTTAGGGGAGGTTTTAAATTTTTTGCAGACAAATTGCTTTACATACATCGACTTCATAATTTGTGTGTGGCTAATTGGATTGCCTGATTAAGGACATGGCCATTGTTCCAAGATAGCAATTGCTGGACAGGGTTGCTCTGGTGGCTGAAAAGCCCTCTGGTGTATAATTCTACACCTCTGATTTGATGTGATTTGTAGTGTCTAAAGCCAAAAGAAAACTATGAGACTTCTCAAAGCACCTGCACCGGTGAGTAACCTACAGTCTTCCCACAGTCTCAGGGATTCTCCGACTTCTGCAGAGCCTAGATCCTGGAGCTTACACATGACTTAGGACCAGAAGAGCGGCTCCAGCTGCGTGGATGGCATATTGCCTCAACATCGCTACCTCATTAGCATTGGGCTGTAAATAAGCTATCCATCTAACCTCTAGGGGTCCCAATCTGTATCCTTGCCTACCTTTATTAGAACATCCTTCTATTAAAGGTAGAAATGCAGAATGTGTTAAACGAACAGGTCTAAAAGGTCTATTTCACATAAACCTTTACCACTAATGCTTTGATGGTATGAAAAGCCACATGATCCTGGTTCTGGTTTAAGTCTGCAATATAACACGGAGATGAGAGGGTAGCATATACTTACATATGAGTTCAGTGCCTCTGATTTTGAACTACCCCATTTTTACCCTAATTTCTGGGGTTTCCAAATAAAAGTCAAGGGAATACAAAATATTACCTAAAGCAAAGCTAGAATTGCATGTTTTAAATTTTTATGTCAGGAAATACAAAATTAATACTCTCCTGCGATATTGCTCATTAATACTGTACTTAGACTAAGCTATAGTTTTAATGGCCTAATTCAAAAGAATGGAAAATTTTATTTTGCTTAATTTAAATCATTTAGATGTATGAGCTCTTTTATTTCCACTGGCACCTTTTCACAGTGAGCGTAATAGGGATGAAGTCGATCTCAAACTCTCTCATAAAACATAAACTCTTGATGGACTGAAACGAAGCTGAGCCTCTGAATACTTAGGACATTATGAGCTGGATGGATTGGGAGAGCAGGTCATTGAAACTCCACAGATTGGGACACCCAGGGGGGATGTCCACATGATCGGGTCAGAGAAAAAGCACAAGGCAGCTCAGAGGTATTACTTCTCAGTATGGTGTCCCCACTTGGAACAGCTGCAAAACAAGCCACAGCTTGGGAGAGTGGCAACGTCTCAGCAGCGTGGAGGTGGTGAGAACATCCAGAAGTGCCATTAAGCCTGGTGAAGGAATAGACAGAGGAATTCATGAAACAAAGCCTGGCCAGCAGCAGGCCCAGTTCCTAACCAAAAGCAGTCCATATGCCCCTCAGCACAGCGGGGCTATGGTTTAGGGAGTCTGGGCTCTTCTCCCAGCCTGGCCACCAACTGTCCTCAGTTTTCTCATCTGCAATATGTATGAGGGTCCTGGGCTGGAATAACTCTAAAGTCTCTGCCAGCTCTAGTGTTGTCTTCTTTGATAAAATAGCTCCAGGAAAATTGAGTTTCAATCCCTGTTATAGGAAAGCATAAGAAAGAGTCACTCATTTATTACATATCTTCTGTATGAATAGTTATATGCTAGTAACAGCATTATTCACAGTATTTTTATCACGGTGGATATATGTCATAAAAGTAAGCATTAAGGGTATCTCCCCAGACAGCATGATCACTGTTCTTAATATGTCTTATGAATACTATTGTCTTCTTTACTACTTATTTCAGCCCAAATAAAACAGGATTGAAAAAATACAATTACACAGATTTTAAGGCAATGCAGAAGAAAGGTGTCAATGTGAGTCAGTGACTTCCTAAGAGATTCCTTTGTTTCTTCATTCTACTTATTGCAGATTTGCTAAATTGAGCCAGGGTCCAAGAGCAGAAGAAGAGATATCTTCATTTTTCTGTAACAATTTTTTCCTTCCAGCATATAGCCATTAGTAGAGCATCCTACTCATTTTTAGAAGGTAAACTGACCTCAGCAGTAAACCTGCAATGGGAAGCAAGAAAACTGAGACCACGTGGGCTGCAGGAATGGGGTAAAATACAAGGCTGACACATAAGAAGTGTCCCCAACAACAGGAAAACATTTCATAAAGGAAGGTGGAGGGTTCTGATGCAGGATGTGGTTAATAGTTAAGAGCAAGACCATAAGGGCTAGATGGCTTAGGTTCATATCTCACCCTCCTCCTACTAGCTGCGTGACCTTAGGTAAGTTATGTAAACTCTCTGTGTCTTGGTTTCAGACTCATATATCCAGCTGCCTACTCAGCAACTCCACCTACATGTCAAAGTTAACATGCCTCAGATTAAATTCTTTATTTCCAATTCCTCCAAACCCCTACCTAAATTTGGTCTTCACCCAGTCTCCCACAACTCAGTAAAAGGAAATTTGCTTCCACCAAAAGCATCTTGGAGTCATCCTTGATGCTTTTTTTTTTTTTTTTTTTTTTTTTTTTTGAGATGGAGTCTTGGTCTGTTGCCCAGGCTGGAGTATAGTGGCACAGTCTTGGCTCACTGCAACTTCTGCCTCCCAGGTTCAAGTGATTGCCCTGTCTCAGCCTCCTGAGTAGCTGGGATTACAGGTGCACACCGCCATACCCAGCTAATTTTTTGTATTTTAGTAGAGACGGGGTTTCACCATGTTGCCCAGGCTGGTCTTGAACTCCTGACCTCAGACAATCTGCCTGCCTCAGCCTCCCAAAATGCTAGGATTATAGGCACGAGCCACATCCCACATCCAGGATGTCAGCTAAATTCTGTTGGGTTAGCCTTACAAATACATCTCCCTCCTGACCACTTCCAAACACTCCTATGTCCACCACCCTTGTCCCCACCCTCTCGTACCTGGACTATTACAGTAACCTCCCATATGGTCCCTCCTTTCTTACCCTTGTTGCCTAACAGTCCTTTCTCCTCAGAACATGTAGCGTGTTCTTTCTAAGCCCAAGGCTCCTACTATAACAGCCCCGGTGACTTTCTTTTTTTCTTCCCAATGACTTACTATCTCACACAGAGTCAAAGCCCAAATCCTCACCATGACCTACGAGACCCTACCAGATGACCCCTCCTACTTCTGTAACCTCAACTCCTCCCTTTATCCCTTGGACTCGTTCTACTCCAGCCACACTGGCCATCTTGCTATTTCTAGAACAAACCAAGGAAGCTCTTCCCTCTGCCTTGAACCTTCTTTAAATATTTATAACCCTAACTCACTTCCTTCAAGGTTCTGCTCAGATGTCACCTTATTAGAGAGGGAGGGTTCCCCAGCTCTCCTAAATAAGACATCACCTGTTCCCTCAGCAGGCTCCATCTCCTCTCTTTGTACTTCCTGGCACTCCATATGATATACACATGTTTATTTGTTAACGGTCTATATCCCATTACGAAATGGTAATCCCCATGACAGTAGGAACTTTATATGGTTTTTTCACTGCTGTCTCCCCAATGCCACAAACAGTAGGTGTTCAACAAATATTTGTCAAATGATTAAATAAATTAATATAAAATATTAGGGTAATTATAATTAATGAAATATTAAATAATTGGGATAGTAATAAAGCCTACCACATAGGGTTGTATGGACTCTAAATAAGATAATAGATGTAAAATGCTTAGAACAGAAGCTCATTAAACATTACTAATGTTAATATCAAATTTGCTTTGCTATCCAAGATGTTCATCTAGTGGTAGGGGCAAATCTTAGGATAGTGGAAAAATCAAAGGCAGTTGGATTACAGCACATAGCTCAAGAAGGATCCATCAAAGATGAAGCAGGACCCGGTGGGTGGCATGGAGGGTACTGGAATTAAATTCAGACTGTGAGAGAAAGAAGCCTCTTAAGACTGTGTTGATGGGTGGAACCCCAGCAAAGCTGACTAGGGTTCAAGACTAAACTTCAGTACTGCTGAAATTAAAGAGTGAGATGAAGCCAGATGTGGTGGCTCACGCTTATAATCCCAGCACTTTAAGAGGGCAAGGCAAGCGGATTGCCTGAGCCCAGGAGTTCGAGACCAACGCAATATGATGAAACCTGGTCTCCACAAAAAATACAAACATTAGCTAGGTGTGGTGGCACGTTCCTGTAATCCCAGCTACTTGGAGGCTGAGGCAGGAGAATCGCTTAAGCCTGGGGAGTCGAGACTGCAGAGAATAATCACGCCACTGCACTCCAGCCTGGGTGACAGAACGAGACCCTGTCTCAAAAAAAAAAAAAAAAATAGAGACGAGACTATAAAATGATTTCTATTTGATCCAGAGAGCACTCCGGTATTTCCTCCTTAGCTTCAGGCTCCCTCCCAAACTCTGGGGCAGAAAGGCAAGAATTTCATGGGCAGATTCTCTGCAGGATGCTGAGCAAGGTAGCAGACATGCCAGGTCTTGAGTGCATTGTGTCTAGAGGTAAAGCACAGAGGAGGAAAAGGTGAGCAGAAGGCAAGATGGTGTACCGGGAGTGTGCCAACCAGAGAGAGCTCTGGGGAGAAGAATAAGAGGCTCTTCTTATTAGCTCAGGGACTTGAGGGGGCTGGTAATCTACAGCAGGGGTCCCCAACCCCTGGCCCATGGACCAGTACTGGTCAGTGGCCTGTTGGAACTGGGTGGCACAGCAGGAGGTGATCAGCGTTACCTCCTAAGCTCTACCTCCTTTCAGATCGGCCAGGGCCATTAGATTCTCATAGAAGTGCGAACCTTATTGTGAACTGAGCATGTGAGGGATCTAGGCTGAGCGTTCCTTATGAGAATCTAATGCCTGATGATCTCAGGTGGAACACTTTCATCCCAAGCCAGCCCCTCCAACCTCCCCCACCCCAGTGGCTGTGGAAAAACTGTTTTCCAGGAAACCGGTCCCTGACACCAAAAAGGTTGGAAACTGCTGATCTACAGCATATGTATAAAGACGATGTTAAGCAGGCAAGAGCTGGACATCATAAGTTCTCTGTATATGAATCTAGGTGTGTCTAAATCTACTACACCTCCTACATCTGTAGATATTCTCTCTCTCTCTGTCTCTCTCTCTCTCTCTCTCTTTCTCTCTCTCACACACACACACACACACACACACACACACACACACACACACAGGAGAGACCACATTTACGGAAGATCACATGGGATCCAATGAGGCAGTGACTGAAGGGATATCCTGATATTAAACTTTTCATAAAAGTGTTTTAAGGTATATAGAAAAATGTTTGAGTGGAGTGGAGAAAAGGAAAATAGATGAGTCTAGTTGTTAGTAGTTGCTGCTTCTAACAGGGATTAGAGACACACCAAATGGGATAACCCAGGAGTGAGGACACTCTGTCCCATGAAGTTTCCAAGTCCCGACATAAGAGCTGCGGGGCCTGGTTTGAATCCCGATTCTACAACTTACGAATGCTTTGACCTTGGTAAAGTGATATGTGTGAACTCTGAAAAATGAGCCTGGTGGCACCTGTCTCATTAGGTTTTTGAGCTAACTCAATAGAAGGAAATATGTAAGATGCCTTTTCCCGTTCCTAACACATAGAGAGTGCTCAATCAGATTGCACTAGATTTTATGGAAAACTTATCCCAGGGGAATATCTAATGTAGGCCTTTTCCCAGAGAAAGTAATTCTCAGGCTATCTGTGAAAAGACAAGTTACTCAAAGCAAGTAGATTAATGTTAAGGGAACAGGCCACCTGGAGAGACAGACATTCAGATGCCAGTTGTTTCCAAAATAGCTTTTCTCCTGCAAATTCATTTCCATAAGGCTCTCTCTTCTTGAGAGTCTACCTTTTAAACCAGAGATTATGTTCACGTTCTTGCTGACTGAAACATGCATTCTCCTTTCTTTTAAAAAAATTCTTTGTACTGGCTAGGCGTGATGGCTCACACTTATAATCCCAGCACTTTGGGAAGCAGAGGCAGGAGGATCACTTGAAGCCAGTTCAAGACCAGTCTGAACAACATAGTGAGACTTTGTAATACAAAACAACAAAAAAGTCCTTTGTACCTTTTCTGTTCTTGAGAATGGGAAGCAGTGCTATTTTATATGAAAAAAAAGTGTAGCCCTTAATTATGAGTTATAAACACATAGAAATGCATCATATTTTATAATAATAATGAGATAGCTTATGTTCTATTTTTCCCTTGTGAGTATATGCAAACCTTCTTCTTACTTTTGAATTTTTAATTTTCTTTCTTTCCATGTTAAGCAGGGATTCCCCTGAGTTTCTGTTCTGATGTGTGTGTAAAATTTAGGAAGTGATTAGAAAATCTTTTCTACTATGAAAAGCAATCAGAGCTGATACGCATAAGGACTAATTACTGTGAAGGTGGATGATGTGTTTTGGTATCTAATCATATTTCATTTGTTAAGGGTGATGCATTCTAAGTGGCTCCATCTTCCCTTCATTTAAATAGAAAATGAAAGAAATAATCACTAGACGGGAATACCCAGTGAAGCTTCATCTCGGAAGTCTTGTGTCCATTCAAACCCAGATTTCCAGGTGGTTTTGCTCTCAAGGTTCTTGGTTAAGCATTCAGGACTGCACAAGCCCCTTTGAGCCTGTGTTCCAGAAGTATGGGAGAAGATTCATGTAAATGGTAAGCAAGCCCATTTATCTTCTTTTCCCTTTTTACACATCAGTGTGAGGTTCATATGCAGAAAGGGCTCATGAGTCTTAGAAAATCAATAATCTAAATTACATTATATACATAAAGTGCAGCTCTTTCCAAAGCAGTTTCAAATATACTCCTTCGTTTTCTCACTTCCTTGCTCCCACCTTTGCTACTCCAGTAAAGCTTCCCTCACTGAGGTCACCAATGACTCTCACTCAATTCAATGAGCACTTTTCAGTTTTTATCCTGGTTAACATCTCAATAGCATTTCATTCCCATAACCATCTGCTTCTCCAAATACACTCTCTTCTTGGTTTTTAGGGGACTGCAGCCCACTGCTTCTCTCCAATTTCAATGGCTTTTACTTTGAAGTCATTTGTCAGGTTTCACTTTGTTTTATTTTATTTCCATTTTGATTTTTATCAAAGTTATGTCATGCAGAGCTTTAACAAATAGTTCTACAAAGCTTATAATGAAAAAACTCACAGCCTCTGATTCCACCCTTGATTTCCTCTTCCTACTCTTTAAGGTGTTTGCTCTGGTATTTATCTCCATATTTCTAAATAGCATGCTATTTCTGGGTTTTTTCATTTTCGATATACCTTTTGATTTCCAACTTAGGAAGATGAGTATTTAAATCTGTTATATTTTCTCTTCCTGCAAAACAGACTTTCTCTTCATCTCTCTGTTTTCTGTCTCTTTCCTTTTTCCCTCATCTTCCCAATAAATTATAGCAGAAATTTTGGCTAAATCAATCATTCATACTTGCTTTATTCACAGCTATTTGGTATAGTATACTAAGATTACAACTTTTTCTTGTAAAGTTTTTTGTTTTCCCCAATATTAATAATTTTTGTACTTTCCCCCTCTATGTTTAGTAAGTTTACTAGTTCTTGTCACAAAGACACCTCCAAATCTCATTAACTTAACATAGTAAATTGTTTACTTCTTACACATAGGAGATCCAATACAGATGTTTCCACTTGGTGGGAGACCCTTTATGGGGTGATTTGGGGCCCCAAGCACCTTCTATCTTGATGCTTCTCTACCCCCAGGGCCTTGGAGTCCGCTGTTGGATCCTCAATATCTGCAGAGAGGCCAGGGTGATGTTTTAATGAGATAGGCTGGAAGTGGTATGTGTACCTTCCATTCACAGCACCCTGCTCAGAAGTCAAGGCATGCAGCCCAACCTAGCTGCAAGGGAAATTAGAAATGGAGTCTATGTTAGTGGCTAGAAAACAAATAAGATTTGGATAAACATAGTACTGTGTCTGTCATTACAGTCAGCATATACGCATTTTACTCTTCCTCCCACAGGCCTAACACGATCAGTTCTTCCACTAGTGTATTACCTGTGTATTACCTGTGGATCTCAACATTGATGGAGAAGCAGTGACTCTCCAGCCCCAGAGTTGAGATCCACAGGTAATACACAGTCCTCAGTCTCAGGTTTAGATACGACTCTTCAAGCCCAAGAACCTACAAACTAAACAGACAAGTAATTTGCTGTCCCTGCTCCCCCAAACCATACACACACACACACTCAATAGGCAACAGGAGAGCAGGAAAACTGAAGAATAGAAGCAGTCATGGTCACATAACAATGATGGAATCCTGTGAGCAGGGTTTCAGCTCCTGCTTATTGGCAAATTCCTTGCTTAGACTCAGATTCAGTTCTGGGGAAGAAGTTTCCTATCCACTGTCTTCCATGGCTCCTGAATCTTCCCTCTGGGAAATTTTTCCTTGTCTGTTATTTTCCATTGACACATCTGAAGTGGGTGTTGAGACGTCTGCCTTCCCGGAGAATTGGGTGGGTTCTAACAGCACACTTTCTGCTAGGGGTTTGCTTCAAGACTTACCGAGCAGTCAGAAGGCTTTGAGATTAAGTTTACAGTGTCTTCGACAATATAATTCCCTCAAAACTTCATTAGACTTCCCAGGCTGGATGTGGTGGCACATGCCTGTAATCCCAGCACTTTGGGAGGCTGAGGCAGGTAGATCACCTGAGGTCAGGAGTTTGAGACCAGCCTGGCCAACATGGCAAAATGCTGTCTCTGCTAAAAACACAAAAATTAACCAGGCATGGTGGTGGACACCTATAATCCCAGCTGCTCAGGAGGCTGAGGCAGGAGAATTGATTGAACCTGGCGGGAGGAGGTTGCAGTGAGCCAGGATTGCGCCACTGCACTCCAGCCTGGGCAAAACAGCGAGACTCTGTCTCAAAAAAAAAAAAAAAAAAAAATTCATTAGACTACTTATTTATTTGCTGCCAGTCATTTCCATAGTCTACTAGACTTTTTTCCTAGATACAGCTCTCAACCTTGACTTCTTTATTTCCTCACCTCCATTCCTCTCTCTCAACTCAGTAGCTATGTGGAAGTTATCTGACACCAAAGCTTAGGTGAGAAGGTAACATCTTTAATGGGGCCTGTGCTAGAGGCCTGAATCATTTTTTGATTAACTGAGAATTTGTAAAATCTGTAAATACTTAATCCTCCATGTCTCCACCAGATGTGTAAGTCTCCTTTCTTTATCTGTAAGCACATCAAGGAACTTCTCCTTTTCATTTTTCCTTAATGAGATCACTCCTGGAGCCAAGTTCTCCTACTTCACTTGGAACTGGTTGCTCTCTAGGACTCAGATGAAGCACTGAAGTCTGTCCTCATAGTTACTCTGAAAACCTCCTTTCCTTGCCCATGTTTTAAAGCCCCATTTACTAGGTCCCACTGTCAGAATCTGGGATTTGATTTTACTCTGCTTACAAGATAAGGTTGCCTGTTTTTGTTTCATGGATGTTAGAAGACTAGAGTTTCCTGGGTCAGAAACAAAGGACGTTATTAACCACAGCACAGCAAGCAGCATGACTGTCAGTTTCCTTTGCCCCGCCTCCCAGGTCTCCTGGGGACAAGAAGAAGAGGTTCAGGTGAATGCTGTACACATATAGGTTGTTGTACAGGAGAGAAATACTGGCTTGGGAACCTGCTGTTTTATAGCAAGCAGTAAGGAAGCCTGCTCTTTGTTCCAGAGGTACACATTGCCTCATCCTTGAAGGTTGCTTGCTGCAAACATAACCTTGAAAAATGGTCCTGGCCTTGCAGCAAGGACTTGCAGCAAGATTGGTCAGGGCCTTGCATTCTTGGCATACTCAAAAAGAATGTACATGGACACTCTGGGCCCAGGAAGATTGCCTTTCTCAAAACCTGTATGTGCTGCTCCAGGTTTATACACTCGCAGATTTACCCAGTCATAGTTTTCTGCTCAACAACACTAATGGCCCCAACAGGAAGATTATTAGGAAGGCAAGGACCAAATCTGTTTCCTCACCATCGAATCCCCAGTGCCTATCACGGTACATGGCATGTGGTAGGTAATCAACTCATAATTCCAATAAATTAAGAGATGTAAGTGATTTACTCTATGGATTATATTACATTCAAGAAGCTCAGATAAGCCACAGATACATCACACACATGTGCACACACACACATGCACACACACAAGTGTCCTTTGGAAAATACAAAAATGGAATTTTTCTTAATAAGAGTATCCATTTCACTATACTGAATATTTGTTGTCTTCCCTTTTCTCTCCTCCTCCATTTTCTCACATTCCATCTACAATCTCCAGAGCCTATCATCTGACAAATTCTGTGACTTAGAGAAAATAATCTTGGAATCCACACTCGCCTGACCCTGCCTTTTCAACAACACCATTTTGTCTGTCATTACATTTTTCTTAAGATACTATTAAATAAAGGTCTAATTATTTAGTATCTACACTAGTCTTTATGATTGCTCTAGTACAGTGGTTTTTTGTTTTTGTTTTTGAGGTGGAGTCTCGTACTGTCGCCCCAGCTGGAGTGCAGTGGCACAATCTTGGCTCACAGCAACTTCAGCCTCCAGGGTTGAAGTGATTTTCCTGCCTCAGCCTCCCGAGTAGCTGGGATAACAGATGCCCGTCATCATGCCCGGCTAATTTTTTTGTGTTTTTAGTATAGATGGGGTTTCACTATGTTGGCCAGGCTGGTCTCGAACGCCTGACCTCGTGATCCACCCGCCTCAGCCTCCCAAAGTGCTGGGATTACAGGCGTGAGCCACTATGCCCGGCTAGTACAGTGATTCTTAACCAAGGATCCTTTTGCCCCAGAGGGGATGCTGAGCAATGCCTGAAGACATTTTTGATTGCCATTTTTTAGGTAGGAGGTGCTACTGGTCACTAGTAGATAGAAGCCAGGGATTCTGCAAACATCAGAATAGCACCCCACAACAAAGAAGTATCCAGTCCAAGGTGACAATAGTGCTGGGGCTGAGAAACCTTACTGTAATGTGGATGGATGGAACTGCCGCGTATGTGTAACACTACAGCTCAGTTGTTGGGTCAGCTGCACAAGAATTCATTATTCTCCCAATATTTATGCCTTCTTTAGTGTTTCAGAAACCTAAATTTCTCTTTCCCCTAAAGGTAAAGTCATTGTTTATTCTATCACAACTATCTTTTTCTTCTTTTTTTTTTCTATAGCACCTATGTCTTCATGAAGCAAATAATCTCTAGAAAAGAGTGTAAGTTAAATAACACAGATTAAAGATTCACTTCTGTCCCAAATTTATCTGTGCCCTTCTTAACCTACACATACCTCCCTGTGTAGTCTAATTTATTTCTTGCTGCTGTTTGGGTAACAAGGACACAATAAGCATTCTATATGATCATATCTTACCTTAAGCTGTAAAATTTAGTTTAAGATTATTTCAAAAGAGGGTTGTACCACCTATTTGACCCTTTATTCAAATGTTGGCCCATTTAAACCTAAAGTCCCTGAAAGTTTAGAAGAATTAACCACAGTAACTTGACCGAATGCCTCTGTACTTGCATTTAGGCTGGGTTGGGAAACAGAGCGAACCATAATCATTCACCACCGGGTAAGTTCTGTTTGCACAGCAATCTAACCTCACCTAAATCAGGATAGACAGGTAAATCAACACAGGAAAGTTTGGCATGTAGACTTCATTTCCAGACCTAAGAGATTAGAGATGCATTTGGAAAGACATGTAAGCACAGACCTACAAATGGATGCAGATTGCTTTTAACTCATCTCACATATAGAATTCCTTTGCCTCATCTGTTTGTTTGTCCTCCTGACATCCCAAAGACCATGGCTTGCATTCTCTCTTCAAAAGCATTACAACCCAGAAATTTTCCACTTATTGATAATACTGGAAATTAAATTGCTGCATGGCAGGCTCTAACCCAGTACAGTTTGAATCTCTCCTGGCTTCTCAGTTCTTTCTAGGTAACTTAAGTGTCCTTCCCTTTTTTCCACTGCATTTCTGTTTTCCTTAAACATTGTCCTGGCACTCATTCCCAACAAACCCTTTCCCCCCGCTCCAGTTGCCAACTCCTTTCTCCTGCTACCACTCTGATTTCTGGCTCCAAAGTGATCCACTCAGCAATGATCCAGACTCATAATTCAAGGGTGTGACTTCACATCCAGGGGCAATGAGCTGTTTTTCCATGAAAGGATTGTTAGTGCTGGAGCCTGTGTCTTCTATTACAGGAAATTACATCAAGCATTAATTTAACTTACAAAGTCTCCAATTTTTCAAGGCAGGAGGGAAAAGAGAGGTGTAAGAGAAAAAGAATCCACAAATATATTTTTTGTTGAAACATACCAGAAATGGAGCTTGAAGTGCCAGCAGAATGTTCCAAACAGCATTTTTTAAATGATTTTCCATGAATGTAAAGAGTGAATCCAGCACAAAGTTTATGGCTGGAATTGGAGTTTGTCTGATACAATAGTCAAAAGCCTACAATAGCTTCCCATAATGCACGTGACTGAAGTCTAAATGAATGGAATGGGAAACTGATGGCAAGTTGAGGGAATGGGATTTTCTAGGCAGCAAGACATTTCTCAAAGCTCTGAGACAGATAGGAAGTGAAGATGGATGGAAGATTAGATTGGAAAATAAAACAGGCACCTCCTTTAAGGAAAGAGGAGCTATTTTTAACACATTCATCTTCTAAGGAAAGAGGTGAAGGATATCAAAAATTGAACATTTTAGTTCGAAGCTCAGTAACAGCTTGTTCTCATTTGGTTTAATTTAGTTCAACAGATAAAATACTATGTCCAAATCTCATCCAAAACTGTCATGAGATTTTACTATATTGAATCCCTACTCTTCTTTTCTTTTTTTCAGAGTGTGTGTGTTGGTCTTTCTTCCTCCTTCTCCTCCTCCCCATTTTCCTCCTCCTCCTCCTCTTCTGTCTCCTTTCTTGAATAGCCTGCCCCAAGCAATAGAAAGTAGATTGCTATTAACTTTTAAAGGAAAATGCCAAGTAACTAAAACCATTTCCATGAAGGATTATGAAAATGAATATGCATGAAATAGTCCCTGGGGTCCTACTGGTAAAGTAAATGGCTCTTCATCCCCTCTCCCCCAATCTTGTTCACCCTTCAGGCCTGCCCTGGAAAGACATTAGAAATAAAGTAAACAGTAAAGACTATCTAATGACAACATTTGAAAAATGAAGACTCTTGGAATTGAGGAGAGGGGATATGTGGATCAGGATTAGACACAGCTGAGGGGCAGTGGGACACATCTCTTTTGGCCTATGGGGACTTCCACACTTGGTTGCATGTTAGCTGTTGGAGGAAGGGATAACATAGGTAATGGGGCAGCCATAACTCTTTTCCTTGGAGACTTTCCCATGCACCGTGGCATTATGGGGTGGGCCTAGCCATCCTTGTGTGCAAACTGATGAGAAAAAATGTAAGAAAAAGAGAGAAGAAAAACACCTTTCAGGTTTGTTTAAAGGCACAGCATCATGAATCCACTTTAAAGAAGTTCAAATTCATGTACAAATAATTCATATTATATATACCTTTTTGTAAGCTCCTTAGATATTTTTGAGAGAAAGTTGCATATTTTTAAAAAATTATGGAGGTTAAACTCCATTCTTGTTAATGAAAGAAGCATTAGTCAAAGAATTAGCCCATCTGGTATCTACAGACTTACCTTCCTATCAATACCAAATAACCCAATCTTAGTCATCCATTTGTCTCTGCTTCCCTAACACTCTTTACTTAAATCTCGTGTAGTACTTTTCACACTTGAAGGTAATTACCTATTACCTTCAAGTATAATACATCTGTCTCTATCCATAACCATAAGCTTTTTAAAGAAAAAGACTGTCCTTTTCAGCTCTGTGGGGATCTTTAAATGTTGAGTAAGTGAATGAATGAACTTTCTGCATCTCAGTTTTCTTTCTTATTCCCTATTGAAGAGCCATTGTGAGCATTAAATGAATGAAGGTAGGTTAAAATATCATTAAAATGCAGTGTCTCTGCACTAATCACATAGAGAAGAATGACATTAAGATAAATATGGAATGTGAGCAGATGAAAGTAAGAACTCCGGTAAAGGAATATCTAGCTGACAGCTCATTGCCTGTCACCACAGTCGTCTTACAGAGGCCTCATACTATCTGGGGAAGACCCAGTCTGAAGCTACCAAAGAAAAAGTCCATACGTGATTATTATTCATTGCACTAGTTCTCCCTGTTGCCCAATTTTTGAGAGCAAGCTTGTGTTGTTTTTGGAGAAGTCTTCCTATCCTGACGATCCCTGTGGAAACACAGGAGCATATACCTCTCTCTTCGTCTTCCATTTGAGGTTGATCTAATCCAGATGGAAAATTTTTCATAGGCATTATAAAGTGCTCCATCTGTGAAGCAAACAAAAGAAGGTAAAAGACAATGAACTCTATGAAAGCTGAATTGCCCACTAAGGGGTTATGCGGAGGTCTTTTAATGAATTAACTCAGTGTTGTGTGAATACTGCAAGTAATGCTGAAGAAAAACAGTTTCCTCCTCCACTTTCCCTTTTGAGGGTCACTGAAATTATGAACGTCATTACCAGTTGGCAGAAACATCTTATTTATTACTTAAGTTAAATACGTTTGGTTACGCTCTTAAATCCCTTCTCTCTGTGGATCAGGCAAACCTCTGGTAGCAGTGTGCAGTGTGACCATTGGCTTTTTTTTTTTTTACATTCAAGCTCCAGTTTCTTCATTTGTAATTTGGGATAGTATACTTACTATCTGCTATTCCATAAGACTGTTGAAAAAATAATGACAAAAACTTGTATAAAGGGCTTAGCAGCATACACCTCTATAGGATAGTAGCCAATAGTGTTATTAGGCTTCTGTTGCACAATTTGTTAATATTACCATGCTTTGCTATTTATGTATTTTTATTTTATACTCTGTGTCCATCACCTCAGTATCAAAAAGCAAGAAAGAGATGAAGCTGCCCAAAGCTAATGAGCCATGATTTCTCCAAGGTGACAGAGAACTAGAAATTCTAAGCATCAATAGCATTGAGGTTAGGTTTAAACAGATATATATAAATAGATAATGGTGGCCATACACAACAGAACAGCCAGAGTTAAAAAGAATGACAACACCAAATGTTGCTGAGGGTGTAGAGCACCTGAAACTTTCATCTGTTTGTGGTTGGCAGGAATGTAAAATGGTGCAACCTCTTTGGAAAACAGGCTGGCTCTTTCTTTCTTTCTTTCTTTCTTTCTTTCTTTCTTTCTTTCTTTCTTTCTTTCTTTTTTTTTTTTATACTTTAAGTTCTAGGGTACATGTGCACAACATGCAGGTTTGATACATAGGTATACATGTGCCATGTTGGTTTGCTGCACCCATTAACTCGTCATTTACATTAGGTATTTCTCCTAATGCTATCTCCCCCTAGTCCCCCACCCCCAGACAGGCCCTGGTGTGTGATGTTCCCCACTCTGTGTCCAAGTGTTCTCATTTTTCAGTTCCCACCTATGAGTGAGAACATATGGTGTTTGGTTTTCTGTCCTTGTGACAGTTTACTAAGAATGATGGTTTCCAGCTTCATCCATGTCCATGCAAAGGACATGAACTCATCCTTTTTTATGGCTGCATAGTATTTAATGGTGTATATGTGCCACATTTTCTTAATCCAGTCTGTCATTGATGGACATTTGGGTTGGTTCCAAGTGTTTGCTATTGTGAATGGTGCCACAATAAACATACGTGTGCATGTGTCTTTATAGTAGCATGATTTATAATCCTTTGGGTACATATATACCCAGTAATAGGATCGCTGGGTCAAATGGTATTTCTAGTTCTAGATCCTTGAAGAATCGCCACACTGTCTTCCACAATGGTTGAACTAATTTACACTCCCACTAACAGTGTAAAAGTGTTCCTATTTCTCCACATCCTCTCCAGCATCTGTTGTTTCCTGACTTTTTAATGATCGCCATTCTAACTGGTGTGAGATGGTATCTCATTGTGGTTTTGATTTGCGTTTCTCTGATGACCAGTGATGATGAGCTTTTTTTCGTGTGTCTGTTGGCTGCAGGCAGTTTCTTATAAAACTAAACATTCACCTTTCCTGTCACTGAACAAGGCCAAGCCTAGGAATTCACTCAAAGAAAATGAAAACTTATGTTTACAAAATACATTATGGTAATATTCATAGCAGCTTTATCATAATAGCCAAACTGGAAACAGCTCAGATATCCATCGATGGGAAAATGAATAATCAACTATGGCATACGATTTGCTACTGTAAAATAAAAAGGAACAAAATACTGAATATTAGATGAATCTCAAAAACATTATGCTGAGTGAAAAAAGCCCTACACACCAGAGAACATACTATATGAGTTCTTTTATATTACATTCTATAACAGGCAAAACAAATCCATGATAGGAAAGACTCAAAATAGTTGCTGCTTCAAGGACAGGCAGGATGTCTGGGAAGGGGTATGAGGAAATTTTCTGGGATGATGATAATTTTCTAAATCTTGTTAGTCCTTCAGTTTACACAGGCATATACATTTGAAATATACCACAAATGTACATTTAAGATCTGCGTGTTTCACTGTATCTACATTTTATATCAAATAAAAAAACTGTAAACTAAAATGAAACTCTACTTAATACGACACAGGGTGAAGTATTCAGGGGGAAATATACTGAGATCTGCAATTTATTTTGAAATACATAAAAATAAATGGATTAATGATAGATAAGGCTTAGATAGATAGAGATGTGATCAAGTAGAATAAATATTAATCATAAAAGTACATGGTAGGTATACAGGTGTCTGCTGTAAAATTCTTTCAGCATTATTACATGTTTGATAATTTTCATCATAAAATTTTGGAGAAAATATGGTGGTGGCAAAAGTTCTTTCCTGCCTACAGGAGTAATTCTTTAACTTTCCTTTGTCTTAAGGAGTCCTGCTTTGTTAAAGGAAACTATTCCGTAGAGTATGAGAAAAGGAATATATCAAATGTAGAGGCAGATGACCAAAGATACCTCCCCCAAAGACAGAACTAGTTAAAATCAGGTGCCTTTTCACTACCTTCTCGCGTTCATGTTTCCTTCTGATTTTTCTACTAGTCCGGTGGTGCTCATTGGCTAAGTCCTATCTAAATAACGGGTTCTGCCCATTTGTGGTCTGAGTTGGAGGCTTTTAGGCAAGACCTCCATTTCAATATCAACCAGTTTAGGAAACGGTCGGGGTCACGGGGGAATGTAAGAGAGAAGATAGAAGATGGTATCAATTTGCTTCTGCAGAGACCAAGCTTTTATGTGAAATGAGTATGGTGATAGATTTGTCACCTTTACTATAAAGATTGAAACACCTATATTGCCAACCCATTAATGTAATACACAAGGAGAAAAGAAAAGTGCTTATTTTTCACTGGGCAAGGAATAAGAGCAGTACCATGTATGAAAAATGGAATTTTCCTTTTGTTAACAGGATCTGGTTTTCCATTTTTTCCACACTGGGACTAGCTGGCATAGTTATTTATAGGACCTGGGCCCATACACACTAGCCATGTGCTGATTTCGATACTTTTCCTTGTTTAAAATTTATAGCAAAGTAGCAAAAAGATACATTATCTACAAAGTAAAATAAAATCTCAAGAAAGGCTCTGTTAAGGCAATGTGTCTGTTTTTTTAAAAACATCACAAGATTTTGCATTTTGTAGGTGAGCATGTGATCTGCTTATTTTGGCACAAGGAAAGGAAATTTAGGCAAAATCGAAGGAAATGACCCTATCAAGGTATGACTCCGTAATCATAAATGGGCTGATAGCACTTGATTTTAATGAACACACAAGTGAAATCAATTAAGTGTAATTGTTAATTTTGCCTTAAATAATTTCAGAATCACCACTTTCAGGAGATGGAACTTCTACTAATGACTTCAGCGAAGCAGCCAACGAGTATTTTCAAGCTTCAATCACTTTTCCACACCCCTTTCTGGGAAGGTAACAGGAAACAGCATTCAAAAGAGAAGCCCAAGGCGGCCATCAGACATGACTCTCGAATCCACGTTACCCAAAACCCCCACCCACTGGGCAGAAAATTTATCTTTCTAAACTTCTTCAGTTTAGCTCTAGCACCTTATTAAATTTCTTAAATTAGGACTTAATTAGTAAATTCAAAAATAATTGCTACAAGGGAAAATGAGGAAAGCTTCCTTTTTTAGTGTCCTTCTGAAGAAGAGAAAAACATTCACTAAAGTGCTTTCTTTGACTTTCTGGAGATGGAAACTTAAAAACATTATTTTAATCTTCTGCTGTTATTTCCATTTCCTCATTTTGAAGAGAAAGCGTTTAGAAATAGAAGCCCAAACCTCACTATTATGAAATATATTTCTGTAACAAACCTGCACATGGACCCCCTGAATCTAAAATAAAATGATAATAAAAGAATGATCACAAAAAATACATATGGCCAATAAAAATGAAAAATATCCATTCATTAGTAATTTAAGAACTATAAATAAAGCAATGAAATATCCTTTTTCCCATTTATCAAACTGGCAAAGATTGAAAATTGGCAGAAGAACGGAGGGGAAATTCTTATAAACACGCTTGTATGTGGGGATGTAAATCTGCTATAATTTTTGCTACAACCATGTTGATGGGAGGTTTTGGCAATGTTGATTGAGAGTTTGAAAATATTCTATTTAAAGTTGTGTACCAATGTAATAATCAGAGGTACACACAAAAATTTATATTTCAAGAAAGATTTATTGCTGAATTTTTATAACAGCCCAAAATTGGAAATAACCCAAATGCCCACCCATAGGTGACTGGTGAAATAAATGATGGTACATTTATATATGGGAACAACAAGCAAAAAAAAAAAAAAAAAAAAAAAAAAACCATGGTTTTAAAAACTGTTTACTAATATGTTTATAATATACCATTAAGTAAAAAGAGAAAACTCTGATAAAATCATATTTAAAGCATTATTCCAGTTTTGTGACATGTATCTACATGCATGAAAATCCTGCAAGGGTATATATCAATATTTGTGCATGATAGGACTTTGGGTGATTTTTGTTTTCTGATATTTTCTGTATTATCTGTATTCTCTACAATGAGCATATTCTACAGGACAACAATGAATCAATACTTTGAATTATACGAAACAGATTTTCTGCTTTGTTTGCATCTCGCAGGCCATTGTCAGTCAATTCAGTTGAATGATGGGACAATTCAGTGGAGATAAAAAAAAAAATAGGCAACCTGGTTGGTTGGCAGTTTGTAGACAAAAGACTTGGCTAATTTCCCATACTTGTAATTTTTCAGCTAGTTGGTTTGGCATCACATAAATACAGCCAGAGTTGGAACATTTGAAACAGAGAAAGCTTTAATGCCAAAAATCTCTTGGACTCAAATTGAAAAAAGATGCACACTGATTTTTTTTTCTATCACAGTTTCTCTCATACCTAAAAATGAACTAATAAGGCAAATCCTCAATTACCACCAGCTATATTTCAAGCATTTTAAACTGTAAAATGGCCCTTAACCCCTCTGGCTATAGAAGAGCTATGTTTTAGGCTGCCGGGAGTATGGTGGGGGTGGCCCATGAGAGAAGGGAAATCCGTCTCTGCTCCAGCATGCCTGGGCTTCTGGGCTTTCTTCATTTTCCCCACATCCTACTGTGCTGCTACTTCTCTGCTGGTCACCTTGGATCTGGTCAGAGTCACCATTAGAGCTGTTAACTCATAGAGATTAGCTGCAAGATGGCCAGGAATTGTCGTCTGTTTTCTCCATTGCAGTGTTTGCAGCAGCTGAAAAAGTCCCTGACACATAGTAGGCACTCAGATAATGACTGATGGAAAGAATCTACAATCGAATGAATGCCTATACTTCTATAGCTCTTCAGACACTTCTTAAATTTAAAGTCTTGGGAGAAACATTCCCATTTATAGATTAAGAGTTTTGGTTGCTACCTGTAATTTATACTTCAGTGTGTGAAGAGTTTCGGGTCTTTGAGAATGAGTTATGCCTGGGAAATGGAGATTGCAAAAGAAATTTCAGGGTGCCTACAAGAAGAGAAGAGAAATGATGCTTTTTGACTGCAGATTATCATATATTTAAGTAAACTGTCATACATGTAAGTAAAAAGAGGTTTCTAGTAAATACGCAAGAAGAAGGACTGTTTTGAGAGAAAAATAACCTAAAGTCTTGAAAGGTGCTTTCACATGTCCAATACCACTTAATCCCTGCAATAATCTTTTCAAGAAAAATATATCGGGAAGGGGAACATCACGCACTGGGGCCTATCATGGGGAGGGGGGAGGGGGGAGGAGGGAGGGATTGCATTGGGGAGTTATACATGATATAAATGATGAATTGATGGGTGCTGACGAGTTGATGGGTGCAGCACACCAACATGGCATAAGTATACATATGTAACAAACCTGCACGTTATGCACACGTACCCTAGAACTTAAAGTATAATAAAAAAAAAAAAAAGAAAAATATATCTTATTCCCATCTTATAGGTAAGAAACTGAGGCTCAGACAGATTGAGTAACTTGTCAAAGGTCTGACAGCTAGAAAGTGGAAGTGTCTAGATTTGTTTTACTCTAAAGCTCCAAGCCATGAGGAAAAATAAATAAAATTTTAAAATTGGAAACCAGGAGCACGCTAAAGGAATTTGATTGTCTCACTAGTTTTCTTCAGGCCTGCCAGTCTGGTGGCACTAGTGTTAATCGCTCAACAGAAATAAGCTCCTTGAGTGGGTTCGTGATGGAAGAAATTAGACAATCACTTCAACCAAGCAGGCAAGACTGCTGTGAACCTACTGCCACATTATCAACATAGCTGTACCAACCTCGTGGGCAGTAAAAACATCCTCCCCAAGCACTTCTAATATCCTTAAATAAACACTAGGAGGTTCCAAGTAAATATCCAGAAAGAAAGGTTGAACTGAGAGCTAAACAGCATTAAATTATTTAAATTCCTCAAGATCAAATAAAAGAACCAGACACGAGGTAAATTAGTGGAATGTTTACACACCAACTGTATAATTTCTAACCTAATTTGCAATGGCGTTTGGAACACGATTGACCATTTGAAATAAATAATATATTGTCTTAGATTCAGATGATTAGAATACTTTGCAAAAATCTCTTTTATGGTATGATGCTCTCTAGCAAAGAAATATCACTTTAGGAATAACTATTGCCAAACTAGGGATTGTTTTCAAAATATACATGGCTGATGATAATTGTGTGCAGCGTGAATCTTACCACTATACAGAAAATTAAAACAGCTTTCATGGATAGTAGCTGAGACGGAAATAAATATGACTTGGAGTGCTTTTATTCCGAGGAATAATTGTGTACCCTGTCCAGCAGTTGAGAGCTTATAAATAACATTTGGGAAGTCAGGAACAAATGTTTTAATTTTAGTGAGTTAAAAAAGTTTGTGAAAGAACATCTGAGTAGAACAAGACTGCTCTTAAAAACAAGAGTAAAAACTGACTATATCCTCAGAAGGGCAGCTGTCCAGACAAGGGCTTTGAGATTTGGAAAGCTGGACTCACTTCAGCCAAGATTCCTAATTTCTGGAGATCTGGTTTTCTCTTCTGCCAACAGAAAGCAAGGCATACATGAAAATAGAAAATGTGTACTTTCAGCAAGGCTTGCTGGCTTTGCAGCATTTGCGTCTCAAAGCAAAGACCATAATGGGTAATGACAATGCTATGCCATCAACAGAGAGAATTTTAGTCTGCACATGTTCCAGACTAATATTTAAATTTAAATACGAATGAGTGGGGTAAGATGAAAGTTTATGGCAATAAATAGATGACTAGGTATCATAATTTGAGAATATTGATTTTAAAAATTGATAATATTATGAACCAAGAGTATATAAATATACATATTTGATGTCAGATTCAAGGGTGTGGGTCTCTAGGTCAACTATGTTCTGGTCGATAAGTATTGATGAAGAACTACTGTATGATTGTACCTAATATATGCTATAGAAGAGACAAAATTATCAGATATAACTTGAATCTTCTGAAAAAGGAAAAGAGAAGGAGATGGAAGCGCATCAAAGGGCAACCCTATGCCAGATACAGTTCTAAGCACTTTACATTTAACGTGCCAATACTTCAAAGGAAGTATTAGGATTTCTATTTTATGAATGAAACATGCATGAAAGCAACTGCAAAATAATACAAGATAGTATATCATTAAGTTTTATGTTGAATATCATCAGGTTCTATAGTTTATGATTCTCAGAGAGTCCTACAGATAGTCCAGAAGGGATGAAATCAATATTGACTAGAGTGACTACAAACGGCACCATGAGGAGCTGTTCCTTGGAATGGATTTGAAAGTACAGGTAGGTTAAAATAGATGACACCATTATCTAGATGGGAAGAGATTGAGCATGGAGGCAAAAGCCATATAATCAAAAGCAAAAACACATTAATGAAGATAGTGCATGGGGCAGTGGCCAATCTGAGAAAAAGAGAGGGTGCATTAAGGAGAATTTAGGAGTATAAAATTAGAGTAGAAGAAAAGTATTGAATGTTTAAATTATGGTTGATTCAAAAAGCAAGGGGAGGCAATTATAGATTTTTGAGAATAAATTAGTTGATGATTCATATTTCAAGGCAGGTTAACAAGCAAATCCCTAGCCATGGAGGTCATCCAGTTTTGGGTGGCATTCAGGACAAATGTTATCACGACACTGATGTCTTAGGAAGACATAACTTATGTCTGGCATGGCAGAAATTAATGAAGAAACAAAACCTAAAGCAGCAAGATTGCTACATTCTCTCTCATGTGATAACCGTGGCCTGAACTCTAGTTATAGCAATAGACATAGAGAATAAGAGCTTTCAGCTGATTTAAAGGAAGAATCTATGGGGCTTTATGATAGATATGGGATGACAGAAGGGAAAGCATGAAGGCGACTCCCAGGTATCTTGCTAGCAACATAGGCATAACTTACAAAGAAAGCACATAAAATTCAGCTCTAATATGTTAGGAAAACTTCAATGTTTTAACTAAGTATCTTGCTCCCCCACCCAACACGCACATATGTTTAGAGGTAGAGCCAGGTAGAAGGAATAGAAAATGGAGGGAACAATTTGTAAGATTTATGTTTTAGTCCAAATATGTATTGTACCTTTCCCTAAGAGAATGTGAAGCTGGGGTGGAAGGTGATGCATGGAACGGCTCCCACATGCCCATTAAGAGATCAAAGGTTGGTGAGATTATTTTGGTCCCTTTGGCCTTCAGGAGCTCTTACATTAACCTTGGGCCTCATAACCTACTATTAGGACCTAACCAATACCCAACACCCCTGCCCTCTTCTTTCCCACTACTATGAAATATGAAAGCATTTTATTGGAGGGCAACAGAACCTATATAAAATATTTTGTTGAGTTAAAAAATAATGTTGAAAGCAAAAATGCTGGCCTGGTGTGGTGGCTCATGCCTGTAATCTTAGCACTTTGGGAGGCCAAGACAGGCAGATCACTTGAGGCCAATAGTTTGAGACCAGCAAACATGGCAAAACTGTGTCTCTACTAAAAATGCAAACATTAACTAGGCTTGGTGGTGCACATGTGTAATCCCAGCTACTCAGGAGGCTGAGGCATGAGAATCGCTTGAACCCAGGAAGCAGAAGTTACAGTGAGCTGAGACTGTGCCACTGCACTCCAACCTAGGCAACAGAGCAAGATTTTGTCTCAAAAAAAAAAAAAAAAAGAGCAAAAATGTTGGCCAAAATTCGAGATTACAATCTTCAAGAGTGCATGATGTGTCTTTGGATCAGAAGTTCCAATAATAACTCAGCACTGGGTGTAGTATCTGGTATAAAATTGGCTCACAATAAGTACATGATGAATTAATAGACAAACTTTCTTATTTGAATTTTCTTTTTTTTATTATTATTATACCTTAAGTTCTAGGGTACATGTGCACAACGTGCAGGTTTGTTACATATGTATACATGTGCCATGTTGGTGTGCTGCACCATTGACTCATCATTTACATTAGGTATGTCTCATAATGCTATCCCTCCCTACTCCCTCCACCCCACGACAGGCCCCGGTGTGTGATGTTCCCCTTCCTGTGTCCAAGTGTTCTCATTGTTCAATTCCCACCTATGAGTGAGAATATGTGGTGTTTGCTTTTCTGTTCTTGCGATAGTTTGCTGAGAATAATGGTTTCCAGCTGCATCCATGTCCCTACAAAGGACATGAACTCATCCTTTTTTATGGCTGCATAGTATTCCATGGTGTATATGTGCCACGTTGTCTTAATCCAGTCTGTCATTGATGGACATTTGGGTTGGTTCCAAGTCTTTGCTATTGTGAATAGTGCTGCAATAAACATATGTGTGCATGTGTCTTTATAGCAGCATGATTTATAATCCTTTGGGTATATACCCAGTAATGGGATGACTAGGTCAAATGGTATTTCTAGTTCTAGATCCTTGAGGAATCGCGACACTGTCTTCCACAAGGGTTGAACTAATTTACAGTCCCACCAACAGTGTAAAACTGTTCCTATTTCTCCCCATCCTCTCCAGCACCTGTTGTTTCCTGACTTTTTAATGATCGCCATTCTAACTGGTGTGAGATGGTACCTCATTGTGGTTTTATTTGCATTTCTCTGATGGCCAGCAATGATGAGCATTTTTTCACGTATCTGTTGGCTGCATAAATGTCTCCTTTTGAGAAGTGTCTGTTCATACCCTTCATCCACTTTTTGATGGAGTTGTTTGTTTTTTTCTCGTAAATTTATTTGAGTTATTTGAAGGTTCTGGATATTAGCCATTTGTCAGACGAGTAGATTGCAAAAATTTTCTCCTGTTTTATAGGTTGCCTGTTCACTCTGATGGTAGTTTCTTTTGCTGTGCAGAAGCTCTTTAGTTTAATTAGATCCCATTTGTCAATTTTGGCTTTTGTTGCCATTGCTTTTGGTGTTTTAGACATGAAGTCCTTGCCCATGCTTATGCTCTGAATGGTATTGCCTAGGTTTTCTTCTAGGGTTTTTATGGTTTTAGGTCTAACATTTAAGTCTCTAATCCATCTTGAATTAATTTTTGTATAAGGTGTAAGGAAGGGATCCAGTTTCAGGTTTCTACATATGGCTAGCCAGTTTTCCCAGCACCATTTATTAACTAGGGAATCCTTTCCCCATTTCTTGTTTTTGCCAAGTTTGTCAAAGATCAGATGGTTGTAGATGTGTGGTATTATTTCTGAGGGTTCTGTTCTGTTCCATTGGTCTATATCTCTGTTTTGGTACAAGTACCATGCTGTTTTGGTTACTGTAGTCTTGTAGTATAGTTTGAAGTCAGGTAGCGTCATGGCTCTAGGTTTGTTCTTTTTGCTTAGGATTGTCTTGGCAATGCGGGCTCTTTTTGGGTTCCATATGAACTTCAAAGTAGTTTTTTCCAATTCTGTGAAGAAAGTCATTGGTAGCTTAATGGGGATGGCATTGAATCTATAAATCACCTTGGGCAATATGGCCATTTTCACAAAATTGATTCTTCCTATCTATGAGCATGGAATGTTCTTCTATTTGTTTGCGTCCTCTTTTATTTCATTGGGCAGTGGTTTGTAGTTCTGCTTGAAGAGGTCCTTCACATCTCTTGTAAGTTGGATTCCTAGGTATTTTATTCTATGTGAAGCAATTGTGAACGGGAGTTCATTCATGATTTGGCTCTCTGTTTGTCTGTTATTGGTGTACAAGAATGCTTGTGATTTTTGCACACTGATTTTGTATCCTGAGACTTTGCTGAAGTTGCTTATCCGCTTAAGGAGATTTTGGGCTGAGACGATGGGGTTTTCTAAATATACAATCGTGTCATCTGCAAACAGGGACAATTTGACTTCCTCTTTTCCTAATTGAATACCCTTTATTTCTTTCTCCTGCCTGATTGCCCTGGCCAGAACTTCCAACACTATGTTGAATAGGAGTAGTGAGAGAGGGCATTCCTGTCTTGTACCAGTTTTCAAAGGGAATGCTTCCAGTTTTTGCCCATTCAGTATGATATTGGCTGTGGGTTTGTCATAAATAGCTCGTATTATTTTGAGATACGTTCCATCAGTACCGAATTTATTGAGAGTTTTTAGCAAGAGGGGCTGCTGAATTTTGTCAAAGGCCTTTTCTGCATCTATCGAGATAATCATGTTGTTTTTGTCTTTGGTTCTGTTTATATGCTGGATTACGTTTATTGATTTGCATATGTTGAACCAGCCTTGCATCCCAGGGATGAAGCCGACTTGATCATGGTGGATAAGTTTTTGATGTGCTGCTGGATTTGGTTTGCCAGTATTTTATTGAGGATTTTTGCATCAATGTTCATCAGGGATATTGGTCTAAAATTATCTTTTTCTGTTGTGTCTGCCAGGCTCTGGTATCAGGATGATGTTGGCCTCATAAAATGAGTTAGGGAGGATTCCCTCTTTTTCTATTGATTGGAATAGTTTCAGAAGGAATGGTACCAGCTCCTCCTTGTATCTCTGGTAGAATTCAGCTGTGAATCCATCTGGTGCTGGACTTTTTTGGTTGGTAGGCTATTAATTATTGCCTCAATTTCACAGTCTGTTGTTGGTCTATTCAGGTATTCAACTTCTTCCTGGTTTAGTCTTGAGAGGGTGTATGTGTCCAGGAATTTATCCATTTCTTCAGGTTTTCTAGTTTATTTGCATAGAGGTGTTTATAGTATTCTCTGATGGTAGTTTGTATTTCTGTGGGATCGGTGGTGATATCCCCTTTATCATTTTTTTATTGCATCTATTTGATTCTTCTCTCTTTTCTTCTTTATTAGTCTTGCTAGCAGTCTATCAATTTTGTTGATCTTTTCAAAAAACCAGCTCCTGGGTTCATTGATTTTTTGGAGGGTTTTTTGTGTCTCTATCTCCTTCAGTTCTGCTCTGACCTTAGCTATTTCTTGCCTTCTGCTAGCTTTTGAATGTGTCTGCTCTTGCTTCTCTAGTTCTTTTAATTGTGATGTTAGGGTGTCAATTTTAGATCTTTCCTGCTCTCTCTTGTGGGCATTTAGTGCTATAAATTTCCCTCTACACACTGCTTTAAATGTGTCCCGGAGATTCTGGTATGTTGTATCTTTGCTCTCATTGGTTTCAAAGAACATCTTTATTTCTGCCTTCATTTTGTTATGTACCCAGTAGTCTTTCAGGAGCAGGTTGTTCAGTTTCCATGTAGTTGAGCAGTTTTGAGTGAGTTTCTTAATCCTGAGTTCTAATTTGATTGCACTGTGGTCTGAGAGACAGTTTGTTATAATTTCTGTTCTTTTACATTGGCTGAGGAGTGCTTTATTTCCAACTATGTGGTCAATTTTGGAATAAGTGCGATGTGGTGCTAAGAAGGATGTATATTCTGTTGATTTGGGGTGGAGAGTTCTGTAGATGTTTATTAGGTCCACTTGGTGCAGAGCTGAGTTTGATTCCTGGATATCCTTGTTAACTTTCTGTCTCATTGATCTGTCTAATGTTGACAGTGGGATGTTAAAGTCTCCCATTATTATTGTATGGGAGTCTAAGTCTCTTTGTAGGTCTCTAAGGACTTGCTTTGTGAATCTGGGTGCTCCTGTATTGGATGCATATATATTTAGGATATTTAGCTCTTCTTGTTGAATTGATCCCTTTATCATTATGTAATGGCCTTCTTTGTCTCTTTTGATCTTTGTTGGTTTAAAGTCTGTTTTATCAGAGACTAAGATTGCAAACCCTGTCTTTTTTTTGTTTTCCATTTGCTTGGTAGATCTTCCTCCATCCCTTTATTTTGAGCCTATGTGTGTCTCTGCACGTGAGATGGGTCTCCTGAATAAAGCACACTGATGGATTTTGACTCTTCATGCAATTTGCCAGTCTGTGTCTTTTAATTGGAGCATTTAGCCCATTTACATTTAAGGTTAATATTGTTATGTGTGAATTTTATCCTCTCATTATGATGTTAGCTGGTTATTTTGCTCATTATTTGATGCAGTTTCTTCCTAGCATCGATGGTCTTTACATTTTGGCATGTTTTTGCAGTGGCTGGTACTGGTTGTTCCTTTCCATGTTTAGTGCTTCCTTCAGGAGCTCTTGTAGGGCAGGTTTGGTGGTGACAAAAATCTCTCAGCATTTGCTTGTCTGTAAAGGATTTTATTTCTCCTTCACTTATGAAACTTAGTTTGGCTGGATATGAAACTCTGGGTTGAAAATTCTTTTCTTTAAGAATGTTGAATATTGGCCCCCACTCTCTTCTGGCTTATAGAGTTTCTGCTGAGAGATCCGCTGTTAGTCTGATGGGCTTCCCTTTATAGGTAACCCGACCTTTCTCTCTGGCTGCCCTTAACATTTTTTCCTTCATTTCAACTTTGGTGAATCTGACAATTATGTGTCTTGGAATTGCTCTTCTAGAAGAGTATCTTTGTAGTGTTCTCTGTATTTCCTGAACTTGAGTGTTGGCCTGCCTTGCTAGGTTGGGGAAGTTCTCCTGGATAATATCCTGCAGAGTGTTTTCCAACTTGGTTCCATTCTCCCCGTCACTTTCAGGTACACCAATCAGATGTAGATTTTATCTTTTCACATAGTCCCATATTTCTTGGAGCTTTGTTCATTTCTTGTTACTCTTTTTTCTCTAAACTTCTCTTCTAGCTTCATTTCATTCATTTGATCTTCAATCACTGATACCCTTTCTTCCAGTTGATCGAATCGGTTACTGAAGCTTGTGCATTTGTCACGTAGTTCTTGTGCCATAGTTTCCAGCTCTATCAAGTCATTTACAGACTTCCCTACATTGGTTATTCTAGTCAGCCTTTCGTCTAATCTTTTTTCAAGGTTTTTAGCTTCTTTGCAATGGATTCGAATTTCCTCCTTTAGCTCAGAGAAGTTTGATCATCTGAGGCCTTCTTCTCTCAACTCGTCAAAGTCAATTCTCCATCCAGCTTTGTTCTGTTGCCGGCGAGGAGCTGCATTCCTTTGGAGGGGGAGAGGCACTCTGGTTTTTAGAATTTTCAGCTTTTCTGCTCTGTTTTTTCCCCATCTTTGTGGTTTTATCTACCTTTGGTCTTTGATGATGGTGACATAGAGATGGGGTTTTGGTGTGGATGTCCTTTCTGTTTGTAAGTTTTCCTTCTAACAGTCAGGACCCTCAGCTGCATGTCTGTTGGAGTTTGCTTGAGGTACACTCCAGACCCTGTTTGCCTGGGTATCAGCAGTGGAGGCTGCAGAAGAGTGAATATTTCTGAACAGCAAATGTTGCTGCCTGATCGTTCCTCTGGAAGCTTCATCCCAGAGGGGTACCTGGCTGTGTGAGGTGTCAGTCTGCCCCTATTGGGGGGTGCCTCCTGGTTAGGCTATTCAGGGGTCAGGGACCCACTTGAGCAGGCAGTCTGTCCATTCTCAGATCTCAAACTCTGTGGTGAGAGAACCACTACTCTCTTCAAAGCTGTCAGACAGGGACATTTACATCTGCAGAGGTTTCTGCTGCCTTTTCTTTGGCTATGCCCTGTCCTCAGAGGTGGAGTCTACAGAGGCAGGCAAGCCTCCTTCAGCTGTGGTGGACTCCACCCAGTTTGAGCTTCCCGGCTGCTTGGTTTACCTACTTAAGCATCAGCAATGGTGGGCACCCCTCCCCCAGCCTCACTGCCACCTTGCAGTTAGATCTCAGACTGCTCTGCTAGCAATGAGGGAGGGCCCATGGGCGTGGGACCTTCTGACCCAGGTGCAGGATACAATCTCCTGGTGTGCCATTTGCTAAGGCCCTTGGAAAAGCACAGTATTAGGGTGGGAGTGACCTGATTTTCCAGGTGCTGTGCGTCAGTTTCCCTTGGCTAGGAAAGGGAATTCCCTTACTCCTTGTGCTTCCCAGGTGAGGCAATGCCTCACCCTGCTTTGGGTCTTGCTCTGTGGGCTGCACCCACTGTTCTGCACTCACTGTCCAACACACCCCAGTGAGATGAACCCGGTACCTCAGTTGGAAATGCAGAAATCACCTGTCTTCTGTGTCACTCACACTGGGAGTTGTAGCCTGGAGCTATTCCTATTCGGCCATCTTGGAACCACCCTTCATTTTCTTTTCATATGTTGCCTTTGCTTGAAAAAAATCCAAAGGTCATCATCACTATGGTACTCTAAAGAATGTTAGAAGATAGCTAAATTTAAATTGGCTGTGACAATTTTGCAGCACAGTGGAGTGGAAGAAGCATTAGGCTCAGTAGACATGGGTCTGGGTCCCAGCTTGCTTGTAATAATCTGTGCAACTTTTGGACAAATCCCTTTCTCTCCCTAGGCCTCCATTTTCCCAAAGGTAGAAGGTGCTGGATCAGGAGGGATCACTGAATCTATGCAAGCTAGCTGAAGGTAGCTTTAAGAATATCTCAAACTTGCCTAGGCTGGGCATGGTGGCTCACGCCTATAACCCCAGTAGTTTGGGAGGCCAAGGCAGGTGGACCACATGAGGCCAGGAGTTTGAGACCAGCCTGGCTGACATGGTGAAACCCTGTCTCTACTAAAAATACAAAAGTTAGTCAGGTGTGGTGGTGCATGCTTGCAGTCCCAGCTACTCGAAGACTGAGGCAGGAGAATCGCTGGAACCCAGGAGGTGGAGGCTGCAGTGCACTGAGATCATGCCCCTGCACTCCAGCTTGGATGACAGAGTGAGACTCCATCTCAAAAAGAAACAAATAAACAAACAAACAAAAAATGTTGCCCAGAAGATCCAGTTGTCTAAAATTTCTTTTCTGGACTTAAAATATGACTTTCTAGGATTTTCTTTTCATCACCTGATGGACGTCATTTGAAAAATCTTCTGTAATAACCACAATGAATGTGACCTCCAAGCCCTTTCAAGACCTTTAAATAAACATGATATGACAATTATTCTGTGGCATCCATGAGTCACCCATGAATTTTACCATACAGTGCATATGACTTGATCATCATAATCTTTAAGGCCTCTTTCACAGGAAACACCTGCTGAGACGTAGGTCAGCCCAGCTGCTCTAAATATGAAACACGTCTATACACGTCCCCATGGGAACAGAGATAAGCAGGCTAGACTCGGCAAAACCTAAAACGTGCAGCTTCCTCTTAATTCTGCTTTTCTTCCATCAGGTGTCTATCATCTCTCCTGGAGGCCCCACTGTATATCTGTTTCCCAGGAAAAAGAGGAGAGGAGCAACCACTGGCATGTGCCCTTCTACCAAATTTTAACCAGATTTAATTGTCATCATCATATTTGGTTTAAATGTTTTTCTTTTCTATTAAAAGCAGTAGCAAGGTAGTGGAGATTTATCTTGGTGGGAAAGTATCAAGAAATAGGAAATAGATCCGAGCATAATGGATACTTTTAGAGCTCTATCTTGCTCTATCTCTCACTGCACCGTCTCCTCTAAGTGTAGCTCTAGGACTAGGGAATCATGCGCCAGCAACCCAGACTTGCCCTGACTTCTTGAAGTCTATTGCTTTCCTTTCAACACCCTGGTCTAGTCTCACAGCTGTTCAGCTTTCCCCCTATGCCTTCCTCATTCTCCTGTGGCTTCACCATGGCCTAGGTTCTCATCTTTTTTCTACAACTCCCCTTTTCAAAGAATCCACAGTCTCAGATCTTGGAGTTATTGCAGTTTCAAGCCTCCTAGAAAGTATGATTCTAGAACATTATTCTTTTAACAATAAGTATTCAGTCACACCCGGCTCTGTTCTAGGTGTGAAAACATGGCAGCAAGAAAAACAGGCAAGAGGAAGAGCGACAGCAGGAAGCAGATCGCCCCCTTCAGGAAAGGGGTGGCATAGGGCTGGAAGTATGTAGTAGGTGGAATAGTGTCCCCCAAAAGTTCAGGTCATCCCAGAACCGATAAATACTTTATTTGGAAATAGGATCTTTGCTGATGTAATCAAGTTAAGATGATGTTATATTGGATTAGGGTCCCAAATCCAAGAGGACTGGCATCCTTATAAGAGGGAGATTTGGACACAGACACACAGGGGGAATCCCATGTGACAACAGAAAGGAGATTGGAAAGAGGCAAGCCAAAGGGCACCAAGGATTGCTGGCAACCACCAGAAGCTAGGAATAGGGAAGGAGAGATCCTTCCTTAGAATCTTCAGACAGAGATGGCCCTGAGGACACCTTGATTTCAGACTTCTGGCCACCAGAACTGTGAGAGAGTAAATTTCTGTTGTTTTAAGCCACCAAATATGTGCTAATTTCTTACAGCAGCCCCAGGAAATTAATTCAGGCTATCAAGGGGATTAAGTACAGGTAGAGGAAGCAAAGCCCTGAGAACTTTGCCCCCGGGCACAGGAGGACGGAGGGTCTTAGACCAAGGATCTCCCAACTTTGGAAGCCAGATCCAAAGCTCTCTCCCCCAATACACGTGGATATCAGAGTATGTCAGTGTTCGGGGAAGACGATGAAGTTAACAGTGATGACTACAGTTGTTACTGAGATAAAGAAAAAGAAGAAACAGAAGAGGAAAATAGTGAAAAAAATAAGGAGATGGAGAAAAGCTTAATTTTAGAGTAAAATGACAATATTATTATAATTTTATATCTATGATCACAGTCAAAGCTGAATGAGGAGTAAAACTCCAAACTCTGGTTCTGCTGGGTAAAACAATATTAATTATGTAAACTGCTTTCCATTTATGCCTAATAATCTAATAACACAATAACAATTTTGTGTATCATTAAATGTTAGATTTAAGTTATTGTAAATTTTATTTGGTCAAAGCAGTAAACACTACAGAAATGACTTTGTAAACAGTTGCTCCTAACATGTGGTCATTAGTTCACAACCCAAACCAAAACCTATAGGCAACATTGCTTCATTCCATTCAAATAAGTACAGAAAATATGGCTTGGTACTCATGCTATTTATGAATTTCACCACGCAGGCAAAGATAAGGACTGAGAGAAATGAAGTATTTTATTCCATATGAAAGCAAACATTAAAAGAATGCAGCCAGTCCACAGCGTTGATATATCCTTTGTCTATAGTATTCTTCGACCAAAATAAAAGTGCTATGTGTTCAACAGAGGAATATTAAGCTTTCTTTGGCATACCTCAAACATATCCGCTGCCTGGGTTTTAACAAAGACTGTTTGTCACTAATGTGTGCTTGCTGGTTTGTATACTAGTCCCACACACACAATAAGGTCTCCTTTCATGCTCCCACCAAGACTTAAGAAAAATATCCCGCAAATATGAATGCACAATCATGTCTAATTGTTGCAGTTCAGCTGAACTTTGCCTCTCCTATTTTGAGACCGTGAACATAATCTCACAGTTTTCCTCTCCCAAATACAACAGATTTTTTTTTGTTTGTTTAATGATCAGTCTGGGTTTAAACAAAATGCAATTTGTTTTTAAAGATATGTGAAACTAAATAGGAAGTCTCATTATTGGTTTATTGGTCTATAACCAGGTTCTTTCCTGTAGAGAGATGTTTTCAACATTCAGTGTGAAATCCACACATAGCAGCACCCTTCCTAGGGATGGGGTGTTAGTGCCCTCTTGAGGAAGAAAGAACGAGGCAAAGGAAAAACTTGAAGAAAGCAATTGGAAACCAGGAGAATATTTAGGTAGCCCTGTGCTTAAAAAAACTCTGGTCTCTCTCAAAGGGCAATTCAATCTGCCTGGGATATGGCCAACAACCTTTTTGCATTTTTTTTCCAGCACAAAACTCACACATTATGATATTTATAAGTATAGCCTGTTTTACTACCACTTTTCATTTACAGTGTGTTTTCCAAGGAAATGCCATTTTGATGAAGCAGTGCCATCCTTGCTTTCACGTAGCTCACAGGCAAGAATGACTTTTGATTGTTAAATCCACAGTCACCTGACAGAATATTTGCCATCCAATCCCTGGTAGCTGTACTTGAGGATCACAAATCTCAAAGAGCTCCATCTATTTTACCCTCCTCCCCCACTTCATACTCTGGCCCAACTATACACAGTCGGTAATTTTACTCTTTCCTTAATATTCACTTCTGCCAAGCTCCTAATCATTTGTCTTACAATTCTTTGAACTCAGTCCAATTTTCTGCCTCATTCTGATTCCAGGAATGTGGGCTTAGACTGTCATATATATATATATATATATATATATATATATATATATATATGACAAGTGATATGTTTAGCTAGTCTCTCCACCCTCAACCCCCAAATTTAAAAACCTTTTTAAAAGTTTCCTTGAAAGAAAATTAATTGACAAATGCACAATCCCAGAGAACTAAAGAGACTTTAGGAGTGTTTTACCTGATTCATTCTAATGGAGTATCAGCAGCAAATCTTCTGTGGTTCTAACTTAACACAGAATGGACCCTTAGCCCAGTTTTGGCCTTAGAACCACCCACCTGATTCTCTCTGAAGTTAGTATTGTCTTGATACTGGTCAGTGTAAAGATGCAAACATGCTGGCTTCCAAGAGACAGTATAGTATAATGGTAGATCAGAAAACCATTTTAAAACTATGTCACCTGAGTCCTAACTCCCTCATCTGCCACTTTCTGATTATGTAAATCTCATCAAGCTCTCTGGGCCTCATCCCCGTATCTGTAAAATCATAATATTTAAAGTGCCTCTGTGGGCTAAGAGACCCTGGGGCAATCCTAGGGACACACGCCAGGACTTGTTTTTGGCCATTTGTGACAATCATTCCTGCTTCTTTGAACATACTGAATTTATAAAGCTGTTGAGGAAAACAGAGCTTAAAATACTCTATTTCAACAAAACAATATATTAAGTTAAAATAAAGGAACTAGAGTAGAGCCTAGGGTGTTCTTTAGCTTTGTTTTGAGTTGTCCCGAGACAATTGTCATGTTTTGCATCCTTGCTACTTTGCCACAGCCTCTCTCTCTGTGCCCCAGGTGAGAAGCTGCAGCTTTACTCCATTCATGTTGGTCAAGGTGGGGAAGCTGTGACGACTGTGTTGTGTCCACTGTGCTTCTTTGTGAACAAACATATTTTTGCCTGATCTGCCTAAGAAAGAGTGGGTGTTGGGTGGTGAAGAAGGCAGAAACAGATTTTTATCACCATCCAGAGCTTTGAACCTTTCATCACTTTAAGGGAGAGATTTCAGCATCAGAAAACTGAAAACCCAGGTCAGGTAATATTTGATTGTTATGCAATATGACCTGAAGTCAAAAGTAAAGGGAGTTTGCTGGGGGAAAAACAAAATAAAACCTTCTGACACTGTTACTTGTCTCAAAATTCTGAACCTCCTGCTCACTGTCATACGAAAAGAACGTACTTATCAGCTTGGGACCTGAAAGGAGTTTTTTGACCAAAAATTCCCCCAAAACATCCCTCCTAGAGCGATTGTAAGGATTCAGTGAGACAGCGATTGTAGCGTGCTCAGCCCAGGGCCTGTGACGTGATTGTACTCAGTAGATACTCATCACTAACAACTAAGCTTGCCCCTGATACAATGTACTCAACACGGGGAGGTTTAATGTCTTGGAAGTCGGAGGTTGGCGAGGGAATGGTGATCGGGGAAACCCAGGAGATGCCTGCAGAGACAAGATGTGTGTCCCTTTAAGTCTGGGCAAGGTCAGACAAGAGAACTAGAATGCTTCCCACAGTTAGCACCAATCAAGTCCACCTTCATTCTGGGAGGGCCTGTCTCAACATGGGCTCAGGGGTTCTTCTACTGAGAATTCTTGGAGAAGTCTTTGGCATTTTCTACCACGTGTTCTATATGCTTATCTTTGTAGCATCTAACATTTGGCTCTCTTCTTCACAGAGCCAGAAAGAGCGCCGCTTTAAATGTGAAGAATTGAACATGTTAGCTGCTATGTGCCATTGATTATTTTATTGATGCAGTTTGTGGTTCTTAAGGAAGAGACTTTCCATGAGTGAGATGTTTTTCCCTCACTTAAGTAACATGATTTTTTTCCCAGAAACCCACCCAAATCTGCCTTAAATCTCATGGAGGTTAAGAATGGTTGGACTTAGATACAGCACAAAGCTTATTTCCCTCATATTGCTATTTGTTAGGGCTTACTGCTTGAAAGGTTAAGAAAAAGATCTGATTTTATTGATAACAAGAAGCATTCAATTTTTCTATGCCTAACCCCTCACATCTCAGGATGTATGACTCCACTGCACATCAGACTCTTCCTTAGGGTGAGAATAACAATGTTTTAGATCAGTAGAGAGCATGAAAAGGCTCCTGGAGGACACTTTCGCTATGTGTCAGTGATACTTGAGGCAAGTAGTCAAGAAGAGCAGGACAACCACCTTCCAGAATATCCCAAGGCTAAGTGCCCCAGCTGTTTCTCAAAAAACCCACAAAAGCAACAGGATTTTTCTCTTGCCTCAAGTGGCTCACTGGCTTACATAGGCATCCTTGAGATTTAAGGTATAAACAAAAGCAGCTGAAATTTTAACTTATGCAATATATGTATAAATAAGGATGTGGCAATGGGTTAGGGGTATTAAAAAGAGAGAGAAAGAATCTAATGTTATTCTTTAATTGTCTCTCTGCTTCTAATATGTTAATATCAACATCCAATATCTCAATTCCAGCCTGTAGAGTTTTCCTCATTACTTTGGAGTTCCTGTAATGTGATCTCTTCATCACTAAAAATCAGTGATTACATGTATTCCATTCTGTGGAAATGCTTTCTGAGATAAGCCTTGTTTTTCTTAATGCTGGATAGCCAGAAAATAAAATTGGCTACCCAGAATAATTTAGATACCATCCATCACTGAGAATAACCAAGGCTATCAAATTCTGTTGTAATATTTCTAAGCTGAGTTCCAAATAGACTGTTCAGTCTGCAGCCACAGACTCCAAAATATGAACTGAATATGAAAACATTTTAACTTTCATGTTTTAATGATAAGAATGTTGTTGGCATTAATATTTGAACATTTCAGCCTACCTAGTTCTGAAAGCTATGTTATGGCAGGCTCAGAATCCACTGGCAGACTATAAATAAAATCTTTCTATAAATATATTTTATGCCAAACTACCAGCAGAATACATTTTTCATCTTCTAAACAGATGGTATAAGAGAAAAATCATGCATGTATATGATTAATCAAACGTGTTTTTGCTGATAGAATTTTCATTACCATTACCAGCATGAGTTTTGTGAAATTTCTGCATTTTATATTTTCTTTTGAGAATTAGTGTATTTAATGAAATGATTAATATAAATGAAGACAGAGAGACGATAAGACTTTATATGTTTGGTTTCCTTTAGGTCCAATGGGCCTGAGATTTTTTTTTTTTTACAAAAAGCTAGCCAGGCAGTTTCTTTCAGGCCTATGGTTGAACCACATGCTAAGGTCCTCACCTTCTTTCCACCGTAGTCTCTACCCTTCACTTTCACAGGTGAGGGGTAGAACTAGCCTTTATCAAAGTCCTTTGTCAGAACTAGCCTTTATCAAAGTCCTTACTCACTTGATGCTAACGACCAGTATGAGAGATACTGAAAGCCAAGAAGAGAACTTACTGGGAAAATGCCATGATAGACCGTAGTATTTTTTAAAAATAGCACCATATTATAAAGTAGCAACCAAGTGTGGATATGGTATAGTCACAAAAGGGTAGGGGCTCCTCTGGATTCAGATGACTCAAATTCAAACCCAGCCCATCATAGTAGCCAAGAATCCTGGCTTTTTTACCCCTATATCCATTCTCTCACTCTTCCTTTAGAGAACACCTCAAACTTTTATCTGGGCATATTGCCATGTAGAATAAAAGACTATTTCCTATCCCCACCCTAGAGGCTAGGTGAGGCTATGGGAGTAGGTTGTGGCATAGGACTAAATTTTATCTGATGAAATATAAATAAGATAGATGGCTTGTTTATTGTCCTTCTCCCTTTTGTTCTGCTTCTAGATTACAATGTGGATATGATGGCTGGAGTTCCAGCAGCCATTTTGAGCCATGAGGTGACCAGGAGACCAGAAAAGGTGTTCTAGGATGGTGTGCAGAAATTTAGAACAGAGTCTCTGAAGTCACTGAGGGGCTACAACATCAATGCCATCCTGCCTCCTGGTAGACTTCATTTACGTGAGAAAGAAATTAAGAGCTATATTATTTAATACACTGCCTATCAACCTTTGGCAAGTTACTTAATTTCTCAATACCTTAGTTACCACACCTATAAAATGAGGAAAATGATACTGCCTAACTCGGAGGGTTGTCATGGGTCTTAAAGTACTTACAGGAGAAACCTGTACACAGTAAGTGTGCAAACTATTGCTCCTACCATAGATGCCTGACACTTGAGTCTATAACAGTTTCAACAGTTGAAAAGTTACCTGGGAAGTTCCTTAGCGAGTTTTTACTGTGAAACATTCTGAAGTGGGAATCTGAATCATGCCCCCTGAGAGAGAATGAGTCATTTTGCTAGTCCTGAAGGCTAGCATCTGCCTATCTGCACTGCTTTGTTGCCCGCTGCTCGTGTGGCAACTCACTCATGGTATGACTACAACGTTGTTTCTTCATGTAAACAGCCCTGAAGAAAAACCAAATGCCAGTGCTAGTGACAGTAATAAAGAAAATACTTTAGAAGCCTAACAAGGGAATAAAGTAATGGTTCCTAGTTAGAATATTGACATTGTGGCAATGGATCTGAACCAGGGCATGAATATAACCACCACAGGCTTCATGCCAAGGAAGCTAGAGATTACAGAGGTATCCAAATATGAGCATTTTTCTTCTTTTTTTTTTTTTTTTTTTGAGATGGAGTCTCGCTCTGTCGCCCAGGCTGGAGTGCAGTGATGCCATCTCGGCTCACTGCAAGCTCCGCCTCCCAGGTACACGCCATTCTCTTGCCTCAGCCTCCCAAGTAGCTGGGACTACAGGCGCCCACCACCATGCCCGACTAATTTCATGTACCAAATATGAGCATTTTAAAATGTCTCTCAACGTTAATGAATGTTACCGACCGGCTGTGACATATGATCCACAAGGAAAAGCCACAGGTAATAAAGTGAAAGAATTAAAGAAAAGAGAACCTACAGAATTATGACACTGGGCATATTGTGTTTGCTTCAGAAGAGCTCCGATAGGAAAAAGAAAACTATTTTTATTTTATCCACACCCACCTACCACCCCCACCCCAAAAGACTTGATACTTTTTCTAATAAAAGGCAAAGAATTACCAAAGCATAGAACTATGGAGACACAGGGGATCGAATGATGCAATGGTGTAGCCAAGAAGGAAGAGTAATTATCATCAGACAGCCTGGTTTCTGGTCTAGGAATGTCAGGGATGTCACTCCCTACAATTTCACTTAGGTCAGAGGTAACGCTTAGAGAATGTACACTTAGAGCAGAAAGAGGAATGCCTGCTGTACTGAATCTTTCCATTTGCCCCTCCAGATGCTGCTGCATCCTTCCCACTCTGCTCCTTGTCACAGAGGCGGACTTGCTGGTCTGCATCCACAGGCTCCCCTGCCCGCTGGCTTCTAGTTGGGTTTAGTCAGTGATGAGCCCTGGCAGGAGACCAGAGGCAGAGAAAGAAATGGAGATCTCAGTATTTATTCTCTGGTTCCTTCCCCATGTGGTTGCCTTGAATTGGAATTGCCTTATATCCCTAGACAGAAACTTACTGTGTGTCTCAGAGCAGTCTACTCTATATGACTGTCTCCTTACAAGTTCTCTTGTCTTCTCACTTCCCTTTGAGTCTAAAATAAAGATGTCAGATTTAGCAAATACAAATATAAGATGGCCAGGGAAATTTGAATTCTAGATAAACCATGAACTTTTAAAAATAAAGATGTCCCGTGCAATATTTAGGTCATATTTATGCTAAGAGATTATTCATTGTTTATCTGAAATTCAGATTTAATGGGGCATCCTGTATTGATCTGGCAACTCTAGCCTAAGAGAACCATCAGCTGCTAACCTGTGCTCCTGCTGTACTCTTACGGTTCCCCTGCACCCTGCCTACATCTTTGGAATAGGTCCTTTTGTCTATAAGCCATCCTCGAATTATCCTGATTTGAGTATGCCATCTGTTTCCCCCTCAGGATCCTAATACAGTCATCACACCCCTTAGTTTATTCCCATCAAGGTTATTTCCTCTCAACCACCTTTCATATGTTATTTCTTTCTGGAGATTTTCCACAAGGGTCCTATGGTAGACAACTCAATGATACTGAAAGGAGATCCTTACTTTCCAGAAAACAGGTGATACAGAGATGGAAAAGTTGGCATCTTAAATGAGACTCAAAGAGTCCAATTTGGATCCTTGTATCAATGTACCTTATCATGGGTTTCCCTGAAAGTAGAGCCTGAGACAAAGGTTTGTTTGAGTGTAGTTAATTTGTGAATGTGACCTTAGGGAACAGGACTGCAAGGCAAGGATAGTGGAAATGGGAAGAAGGGAAAGCCAGCATGAGGAGTTGATATGAAGACTATTGATTGCCTGTAGGCAACTGGTGTTTGAGCCCACCAAGACCTTCTGAAGATCCTTGTAAATATGACTCAGACCATCTATCCAGAGGGTCAAAGAGGGGGGCATTTACCAATGGCTTCTGTTCCCAATAGTCAAGAATGATCCCAAGCACTCCCTGAATTTCCAAGTTAAACATACAGGAGTTCCGGGCCAAAGATCACCAACCACAGCTATATTTCCATGGTAAGCCTGGGCAGAATGGGGAATAGTGACCAACCACCTGTGACTTTCCCTTGTTTAGGTAAAAACACTTATGAAAAAGAAGTTCTTGAACTCAATCCAAGTCATCATTCTTACTCATCCTTGAACCCAAATTACACTGCATATTACTAACTAGGGTGACAAACAACTAACAAGGTAGACAGAAGACTCCATGGTTAAGTATGGGTAAAATTATAGAGCAATACCAACAATATAAAATTTTATTTATAAATCACACTTTTAACTCACAAGCCTGTCCAGTGGCTTGCAGTAGGGAACAAATGAGTTCTCGTCTGATTCATGTTTCAGTTTGGGACTGAAGGAGTGACAGAAGATAACTCTCATATCCTAGCTTAAGATAAAACTGCTCCTCACATATGAGTCAGACCCAGGCTTCTAATCATATACTCTGTAAGCTGCATGCTCATTCAGATTACTATCATCATGGGATATTTCAGCTTTTTATCTTGTGGTGAATAAAGAGACTTGAGCAATATTTTCAGTACTTTTTATTCTCCATGCGAAATGTACTAATGTAAGATATAGCCGCAATGATTTGAAACTGTTCCTGACAGTTTAGCAACTAAGTTTTGAAAATGCTTACAATTAACCGTTGAAATTAAAGAAGGAGATATGGAGATTTAAGGGTTAAAAATATAAAATAATGGTTTTCCTCTACTTCTTTTTGCATTCTTCTAATATTCAGAAAAATTGGAAAATGTGTTAGCCATCAACCCATGTGACAGTGGAATGATTCTTAAATCACACCCATTGAGTTTCATTTCAACCACAATAGCTGACAGACAAGACTACAATGATTGAAACTGAACTTCATCTACAGAAAATTACAATTTGATCTTGCCTTCCCATTACGCCAATACGTCACCAATAGATTGTCTCTTCCCCTAAAACTCCACATCCTGTAACGTGTTTGAAAACGTCACGATGGGGGCACTGCAGAGTCTAAGGGCCGAATACACCCTTGAGTGTAGTGGGAAGTTCATATCATTTCGAGACATCTTGGGCATCATACTTCCTCCAAATGCTCTCAGGTCATATAGACCTTGCTGAGCAATCACAAAGTTAAAATATTCAAATTATTTGGTCTCTCTGTAATCTATGCAGCTATACCTCTTTCCAAGCCTAGAGCTTTACAATAAAAAACATGCCAGAGAAATTTACCAATTGAAGACTGTGGCAAACCGGGAGTGAGAGGAATGATTTGTGGGTAAAATTACTATCACACAGAGTTGGAGCTGTGGTGAAAGATGTTTTGACTCATTAACAAGTGATGTAACTTGACAAGTGTTGAAGGAAATTTAAGAGATTGATAATGCCCTGGTTTCTAGCCAGTGCAGGCAGAGTGTTGAACTGAGAAACAACATTTGACTTCCTTGACCTAAGTGTCTGGCTCCCAGGGACCCCGCAAGTCATTAGCGTAAGGTGTGAAGGTTGTGGCCATGTGTCTTTTCTTCCTGCTGTGTGGCAGCCATGGAAGGGGATAAGGGTTGGAGGACCAAGAAGGAACTGACAAACAGAAATTCACTTTGGGACATGATGTCAGCCTCAGCTTCAACATGAAAATCTCCTCACTATTGTTTATATGAAAAGAAAAAGGTGAGCAAACTGAAAATTGATTACTTTTATTGGACCTACCTGGGAACTGAAGTTGCAGAACAAACTGTCACTAAGAAGTCTGGGCAGTCAGGGCATCCAGAGAGACATAACCAAGATTTGCTTCTCTTGAACAGAAGCTGCTGAAGCCCTGAATTGATAGGAACACTTAAATGCTCATTTTGATGGATTCTGGAGGCTGAGTGTGGAGTAATGGGGAGTAAGAAACTCCTGGGAGGTCACAGTCTCAGAGGTGGCCCCCACACCTTCATGGGCTTTCTTTCTAGGAACCCCACAGGTTCTCATAATGAAGATCTGAGAAAGATGCCCTCTAGGCGCTGGGGGTGGAGAAGATCCATACAGTGAAACACCCTAGAGCCTTCTCCATAACAAAAGCCTACTCTCTAAGAAAAAAAGACTTTGCCAGAGCCTTATCCTAGCTAGGGGAAGGTCATTACTCCCATCCCAGCCTTCCCTAGCCTTCCTGTCTCACCTAAGAAAAAGACACAATCAACAGTCAGAGCTTCAAGAAAATACATTAGAAAGGACTGGTCTGGAGGGAGTGAAAGCTACATCTATAGAGAAACACTGGGGACGGTCACAGTTCCAAGACATAGATGGGCTAAAAGGCTGAGATTCAACTGGAAGATTATAGAACACTCCCTCTTCCCTAAAACTTGCCACCACACTGGCACTACAACAGTGGATTATAGCTGCAAGCCTACATCCTGTTACAGCAGCAGATACTGGTCAAACATCTCTGTCCAGTCTTAGAGCAGGTTAACAATTGTTCTTGTTGGTTAATAGCATATCATAATTCCATGGGACCTACTCATCATGTGTCTCTGGAAGAAGACCTGACACCCAGAATATATAATGGCAATAAGCTATGATAATCCAAGAGAGAAAATAGAGCCATGCCTGGCAAGCTTGCCCATTTCTAATGTCCTGTAAGTGGGCTTGGGGTTCCCTGGTAAAAAGAGTTTCAGGCAGAAAGTTGTTGGCTGGACAACTATGGCACTACCAGCTTCTTGTAGTATTAGTGGATTTGCTTAGATGAGTCTCTGAAGAATCTTCTTCTCCTACTTGCCTAAGTTCATCCTGAGTCTCAGGAGGTGCCTGTAAGATGAACCAATCTTCTGGCCATATACATGATTCAACTGATGGCCTAGATTGCTGACCTCACTAGTTCAAAAAGGTTCATCATGGAAGGTTCTAAAGAGTCCTTTGTAGAGCTGCATTAGCAAGATGCTATCGATTCAGCACAAGTTATTTGCATATATACAGTACTCAGGTGGAGCAGCTGTCTGACCCAGTAATCTAAGTGTAGCAGTAAGTGGTAACCTTGACACTACTCAGCATAACAAAAGTACTGTTAAGATCCCTCACATAATCTTCAGAGGGGGCTTCCTGGATTTCCATACACAATGGCCAGTTCTGTTAGTCAGGATCCTCTCAGTTTCAAGCAGCAGAAACTCAACTTAAACTAGCTTAAAAGAATAGAAAATGTATTGCCTTATGTAACTAAGAAGCTGGAGATATAGCTTTCTTCAGAAATGACTGGGACTTAAATGCAGTCATTAAGTCAAGGTCTGTCTCTCTCTCTCTTGGGATTTCTTTTTTTCTCTTTTTCTCCCTCCATCTCTCATCTCTGCTTTTCTTTTTCTTTCTTTCTTTCTTTCTTTCTTTCTTTCTTTCTTTCTTTCTTTCTTTCTTTCTTTCTTTCTTTCTTTCCTTCTTTCTTTTCTTTCTTTCTTTCTATAAATAATTCCCTCAATTTGGTGGGAGAAAGTGGCCACTGGAACCCCAGTTCTAGAACATTCTGATATTAAAATTCCAGAAGAAAGAATAACTTTATTTCTCCAAGAGCCCATATAATAATCTGAGAGGAGGACTCTTGATTGACTGTTTGATCATGTACCCACTCTTTGGACCAATCATTATTTCTAGAAGGAAGGCTACAATGCCTGCCCATCCCTGTGGCCAGAGAGTACTGTGGCCAAGAGCTCCATTAACACTACTTGGAATGAGAAGGGACAATTTCCCCTGAGAAAATTAGAGGAGTTATTGCTAGAAAAAGGGTGAAGACATCCCAGGATGACAAAAACAGATGCCCACTATATTCCACCCCTTGATCTCCCAGCATGCACATTTAATCTTTATCCAATACAGGTCATTTCAAAGGTGCCCTCACCTGAGGATTTGATCACCTTATCCCTAAAGAAACACAATCCAAAATCACATCCCAGTTTGGCATATCTGGACCATGTACATTGTCCTGACTACATCCAGATAGTTTCTCACAACAGTAGAACCTAGGGCTCAATGACAAAGTTAACCACCCTCAACATACCCAGTGTAAAATAGCAGAGGAAGACAGAATAACAACAATGGAGACTGCAATTTGATGAGTAGAAAAGAGGAAAGAATACAATACCACATGCCATATCCTGCTGGATGTGTGTCATAAGAATGCATGCCTGAAGTCAATTCCATCCCTAGTCTTGCTTACGAGGAGGCTCTCCCTTGGCCATTTAAACTCTAAGGCTGCCCTTGAGATGTGTATAGAGGGGTATGCTAGGGTCTCTTTAGTAGCCTAACACCCAAGGCATGGTTATGGAGGTCTGGGAATTGCCCTAAGGGTTGAGCAATCCCAGGTCGCTTTCTAGACACGAGATTTCTCAGTTAGCAGAACCCTTTAAAACCTCTGTAAGTTGTTAATGGAATCAATTCTAGGAAAACTCCATTAGCTTGGAACCAATGCTAGCAATCTTGGCCAGTTACAATTTGCAAATCTGAATCCTGACTTTCAAGTTTCTGTCTCTTAGCAACGAATCTTGGTTCTCTGCCCATGCTCCTGGTTCTTTGTTTTATGCGTCAGTCTTGGTCACTGCTTTAGGATTATATGAAACAATAAATTGGAGTGGTGAGGCAAAGCTAATCTGTCCTTGGCTGCCAGGCTGTATCCCATTGGATGAGGTCTTTGTATAGGGGTAATTATGACCTTTATTTAGCAGGAGTGACACAGTGCAGGAAGTATTTGGGAGGACTTTCTGTATTCTCTGACCTTTCTCTGGTTTCAATATAATCTCTTGTCTTTCTCTGCATTGAATTAAAAATTAGACAGATATTTTGACATTTGCAGTTCCACAAATACATGATTCTCTTGCCCATAGTGGTCTTGACTTTCTGGCAATCAACAGATGTCTGTTATTCTTTCTCTACTTTTAACCCACCAACCTGTCCATTTTTTCAGAGCAATAGTGAATACTGCAAAAAGAGGCAACACCTTCTATTATTCTGATAATTTTCTAGCAAATCCTCTGAAACTCCAGACTTGGTAAGCTCATAGCCTGAGTCCTAAAATCCCAGAGGAGATAATGAGTTAGCTACTGAGCTAGGGCATGGTAAATATTTGATCTTCCCAGCCTGGGATGGTGGATGACTCTCAGTTTTCTATTTCACCTCAACACAGGTAATTCCACAGTGTAAGGTCTGTCACTGGTAATTCCAGTTTCTGTGTTGGTCAAACTACTTTTGTTTGCAAGTGACAGAAATCTAACATAAACTAGTTTAAACAAAAAAGAGAATTTACTAGTTCACATAATATGCGTAGATGAAATCTGCAGTAAAATGAGGTTCTCGGGTCTCCACCTCTCAGCTCTACTTCTTTCTGAGTGTTGGTCTTTTCTGGGAGATGGCCTCCTGTGTGATGGAGAGAAGCCCCTTGGCAATCCCAAGTCCACAGCGTCCGGATGCAGACATCCGGCAGAATGAGAAGTGTCTTGGTCATAGCATTCAGTTACCAGTCCCAGGAAAGGTCCCTGACTGGCCCTGATTGGTCATACACCCAGCTTACAAACTCATCCCCATTTCCAGGGCAGTGGATTACAATAAAGTGGAAGGGCTGAGTCATATAGCCTTCCCACGGCTGGGTATTGTGTGAAAGGACAGGGATTATGACTGACAGCCCCCACAGCCACATGGGGTCGGGGGAAGTTCTCAAAAGGAGAGTGCAGAATAAGAAGCAAGGAGATACAAGGAAGATGAAAATGACACTGATTCCACTTCCATCAGGCTGAGATTCACTGTATTACTGAGAATCTGAGGTTTAGGCTCCACAAAATATATCCGCTCATTTAAAAAATCCACCAAAAGGAATAATGACTGTGTTACTTGCAAAGATAACTGATGCAAATATTTACATGTGAAGCCTGCAGGAAGAAACACCTTAAGCCACGGGACCAGGCCACGAGAGCATCTGGACAGTACTGTCACCACCTCTCTTACACGTCTCAGGGGTGGCTTTCTCCGTGAGTGCCATGTTAGCTAAACACAGGAACTGCATGTCAATCCTTGTATTTCCTGGGTCACTTCTGGAGTGATCCTGGAACTGTGATGTCCAAGGCCTGATGTTCTGTGGTGTCTGAGATGCCACAGTTAATGAGGCAAAACATCTCCTTTCAACAGTCTTTACCAGGTTAGTGCTTCTTTGAGCAGGATCATACTGAGCAGAATATCACACAGGAAAAAGTGTAACCAGAAGGATACATTTTCACACAGCATATTACTCTGTTGTCACACTGCTACAAAGAACTACCAGAGACCGGATAGTTGATAAAGAAAAGAGGTTTAATTGACTCGCAGTTCCACAGGCTTGACAGGAAGCATGACTGAGAGGCCTTAGGAAACTCACAATCACGACTTCCGGCAAACGGGAAGAAAGCACCTTCTTCACATTGTGGCAGGAGATAGACAGAGAGAGAGCAAGGGAGAAGTTCCACACACTTTTAAAACATCAGATCTCATGAGTACTCACTCACTATCACGAGAACAGCATGGGTGAAATCTGCCTCCATGATCCAATCACCTCCCACCAGGTCCCTCCCCCAGCATTGGGAATTACAATTCAACATGAGATTTGAGTGGGAGTCAACTATATTATAGAGTCAAACCATATTACATAGCAACGTGCACCCAGTGGTCATGGTGGGGCATGTGGTACTGCCACACCCTGTGAGGAGTTGGGAGGTGATAAGAGATGTGTCAGGATGAGTGATTCAGAACAAAGAACATAAATGACCCGAGTCATGAGACCTGCTTTCATGTGGTTCCTGGAAACTCCTGGGGAAGGTAGGCTTGAAGCAGAAGGCAAAAGCAAGACAATGGATTATACATTGAATTATTTTCCAAGTGCTCAGTTGTTTTACTTTAAGTTTTTTACACATATTTTATTGATTATGATTCTGAAATGAAGAAAAGCTGTCTTGCATAATGATTCAGGGTATTTTATCTCAAGGCTATCATATTGCTTACTTTTATATAATTGATGTTCTAAATATCATAGAATTGTTTTTAAAGCACACAGGATTCTACAGAGCATTTAATCCAGTGGTTCACATACCTTTTTTTTTTTTAATCAATAAAACTTTTTCCCTTCAAATAAAATCTTACAAGAAATTCCAATATATAAGATGGTGTCATTCATTCAACAAATATCTATGCTCCAGACACTAGGCTAAGCATTGAAAAGAGGGCAAGAATCAAACAAACTCCACCAGAACTTCTCTCTCCTTGAAGCTCAAATAGAGCCTGGAGGGTCCCAGGAGTCACCTGTCACCTCTTGCATGAGCCTCTGGGGTCCTCTGAGACCCTGGCATGCATTCAAAGACTGGTCTAGGCTCACTCCCTTATTCAGCAGGAGGGCATTCTGAGATTAGAGAGTGAACAATTCATGCAATGTTTCACAACCTAACTATCAAAAATCTTAATTGCATCTGTTACTTTCTTCTGTTGCTTCAAATGCAAAGAACAGCAGAAGTTGCCCTCTTTCTGCTTTAAAATAGAACAAAAAATCTATTCCTCCTACATTTTCCTTTACAGTGCTTTTGCTTCAGGTAGAAGAACACAGTGCTTTTTCCCATTCTTGGTAATCTCTTGATACTATCCTTTGATTTCTTGAAGGAAATCTATGTAGGAGGATGAGGATAAAGTTAAGTTGACAAAATTAGGAAAGTAAATAATGGTCTCTATGATGTAGCAAAAGCCTTAGGATGGAGGAATAGAAGAAGATCCAGAAATGTGATTTTAATAAAATTATTAGGAAAGAAAGCCTGAAAGTTGAAGGTCAAGAGAAGAAGGAAAAGCCATTCATTGAGGATGCTCCTTGGATGACCAGAGTGTCAAGGATGGATGAAGAGCACTATCAGTGAGAGATAAGTTGTAGAGGCCATAGGATGATGGAAAGAAATATGTAGAAGAAAGAAAATTCCATGGGGACACATTTTCTTCATGATATTTTCTTGTCTTGCCACCTTTGTGATCAAAGAAGCACTTAAGATACAACTGTTGATCAAACTGCAGGTCAGTCTGTGACACTGAAATGGAATATAATGTCATTTGAAATACACTGAGAAACTACCCTGGGGCAGGTACTATGGTACACACTGAGGGGTTAAAGGACTAAGTTACAGCCCTGCTTCCCAGGAGCTCTCTAGCTGGAGAAAGAGAAAGACCCAAAAGCAAACAAATGCTGCACTGATTTATTGATTTATTCATCACACTGTGTGCTCAGTACCCACTCAGAGCCAAGTACTGGGCTGGGGAACTAGAAATACAGGCCAGCAACAACAGGAACGTTTCCTCAACTCTTGGCATATACAACACGTGGGGAGGGCAACCAATCAAATAATTGCACAAACAATAGTAGAACTGCCTCTGCTACAGGACTGTGAAAATGAGGCCCAGGGAGCTATGAGATCCTAAAATGGGAGATTTGGTCTAGTCACAGAATTCAGGGAAGGCTCTCCCTGGCCAAGACCTGAAAGAAAACTAGAGCTTAACAAAGCAAGGAGAAGAGAACGAGCCTTTTAGGGAGAAGAAAGTTCCATCAAGGTCAGAAGAGGGCTAGGGCAAGACTGGTGAAGTGGGATGGTACCTACATAGGAACCAGAAGACCACATCAAGGTTTTGTCTTTATATGAAGAGTATCGAGGAGGCATAAATCCTTTATAAAAGTTCTATGTAAGAAACGCTATGAGCATAGAAAATATGGAGTCGATTCTTCCCGAAGTTTGGGGAAGTCTGAAAATGTTCCTGAAAGGATGTGACATTTGGGCTGGCCCTGTCAGATAACTTCATATTTTTTCAGGTGGCAAAATTGAGCAAAGCCATTCCAGGCAATTACAATGATGTGAGAAAAGGAACTGGGAAAAGGGAACTTGACCATGACCAGGAAACATGAGTAGGACGTATGATATTCTGGTTTTGTTGGCAAGTGCTGGTGGGGTCTTGGGGGTTGCTGAAGGAGAAAGAGTTAAAAATGTAAAAAATGTAAAAAATGTAAAAATGTACCCAAGTAAAACAAACTTGGGTAGTTGAGGCACATGTCAGAAATACAGAGAAGAGAAAGAGGAACAGGTATGAAGGGAAAGACAAAGCCAGAGAGACATTAAACTTAGAGATTTAGTTTTCTTTTTAGTACCTGTCAAGAATTGCCTTCTCTTCCTCCCCTAGGTAGCCAGGTAGACAAAATTTCCTCTATCATCAGAATTGAAGTCTTGTACTCTAAGAGTGTGGTTCTGGCCCTGGGCAAGGGGTCCTCAGAATGCCAAATTCCCAGCAAGCTGCATTCTCACTTCTGCCCCTGTAGCTATCCTCTCAGACCCTTTACCTCCAACCTAATATTTGATTGCCCAAATTCTTCGTTTAGGGTTCTCGAACCTATGTCATATGGACTCTGCCTTCTTACTTTTGTTTCCAAGTTTCCCATTCTGGGTTTTCAAGCCTCCAGCTTGACTTCCCAAGTCCCTTAACTGTCATTTCCTCACTGCCAAATCTGACTTCTTCAGGTTCTTTAGACTCTTGGGACCTATGAGTGCCATATGGACACTTTTGTTGCTCTCTCCACTATTTCCCCAGCCAATTTCCCAATTTGGTTCTTCCTAGCCAACTTTTCCCTTTTGCCACCAAGAGCCCTGCCATATGGTGGCATGCTCAAACCCACTATAATAAAATAAGAGCCATAGTAGGTTTTCATGACTTTCCAGGTGATATGGTTTTGCTGTGTCCCCACCCAAATCTAATCTTGAGTTGCAGCTCCCACAACTCAAGATTGTGAGAGGGACCCAATGGGACATAATTGAATCATGGGGGCAGTTTTCCCCATACTGTTCTTATGGTGGTGAATAAGTCCCACAAAATCCAATGGTTTTATAAAGGGTTTCCCTTTTTACTTGGCTCTCATTCTCTCTTGACTGCCACCATGCAAGATGTGCCCTTTGCCTTCTGCCGTGATTGTGAGGCCTCCCCAGCCACGTGGAACTGTGAGTCCATTAAACCTCTTTTTCTTTAGAAATTACTCAGTCTTGGGTATGTCTTTATTACCAGCATGAAAATGGACTAATACACCAAGGATCCTATTACTACCCCACTCTGTACTATATTAGCCCATTCACCTCTGCCTTTTGGACAGTCTGAGGGAATGTAGGCCCTGAAACATTTCAAGCATAAATCACCACCATGTGCCAGTCTCCCCAGCATCCAGTTAATAATGAAATCAAACAAACAGAAAGCTGATGCTAGTCTACATTTCTCCACATCAGCTTCATGATTCTGGGAAATAACGTTAACCTGAATACTTTCTTTTTCAAGTAAAATGGGGCCTTGTCAGGGTTTCATGAAATAACGTAGGTAACATGCCTAACTCAATGGCTAAGTGACACAGCAAGTGCTCATTGAGGGTTTGCTATTATTAAATACTTTGCCAATGAAAACATATATTTATGTTACTTTTATTTCATATTTTCCTGGGATTAAGCTGCATGACAACTGGTGAATAAACCATATAAGAAATAAATGATTTAGACCAAGAGTTGGCAAACTTTTTCTGTAAAGAGCTAGAGAGTAAGTTTTTAGGCTTTGCAGGCAATATCATCTGTGTCACAGCTACTCGATGCTGCCTTTGTACAGCAAAATTAGCCACAGGAAACAGTAAACAAATGGGTATGACTGTGTCTCAATAGACTTTATTTACAAAAGCAAGCCACAGGCCAGTAGGCCACAGTTTGCTGAACTTCGATGTAGATAGTAACCTGTGACTCTATTTTGACTAACTGATTAATTGATTTACTAAGTTGACAAATATTCATTGAGAACCTACTATGTTAAGTGCTGAGGATACAATGGTAAAACAAATGAATGTAGTTCCTGCTTCATAGAGATGACACCTAAATGGAAGGGTTGGACATTAATCAAACAAACACCCATATAAAGTTACGAATGCAATTAAGGCTATGAAGCAGACATATGATGCTATGAGACAATTTAACGATGAAGTGTTTATTTGTTTATATGTTGGTTACAGAGGTTTCTCTACAGAAATGTTACTTGAGCCAGGATATAAAGAGTGAGAGTAAGTTCACCAAGTTGAAGAAGTTGTGGAAAGGTTCCCAAGCAAAGCACATAACATATGCAAAGCATTATGAAGGGATGAAATAGGGAGTAGCCAAAGAATTGAGACAAGATTGGTGTGGCCAAAGCATATGTAACAGGGATACACGGTTTAAGATTTGATGGGGGAAGCTGGCAGGGGCCTTGGTAAGAATTATGATCTTTAGTCTAAGAGCACAGGGAAGACAATAACAAGTTTTAAAGTATGATCAGATTTGCGTGTTGAAAAAATTATTCCTTCAGCTAAGGTGTTGAAAATCAAATGGAGAGGGATGTAGGCAACATTACAATGAAAGAAATCTCCAGTTATGGCTATATCACTCTTTAGAAAGAAGGAGAATGGGTGATTTGATACTCTGCAAGTAGGAGTTGCTTTTCTATATCATGGGAAATCACTTAAACTGTTTCTGGCCTATCGAAAATGAAGAAAAAAATGCATAATTTTATTTCATCAGTGCCAACCTTTTCATCTTCTCAATGTTTCTCTTTCAGCAGCAAAATGCAGATGAATTTGCATAAAAGTCTATTCATACACAGTTCTAGTGACCCACTGACTCAACTTGTTTTTCAACTTGACTTATTTTCCACACGTGAAACATTTTGGCTTCGATAGAAGACAGGTTGTAATAAAACATCTCTCTTGTTGTTTGAATCAAAACTATCTGCAAGTGAATTAAGTATTTTCAAAGTTTAAAAACCAATAATCCAAATGGTGAGTTGGTTATCTGTAAAACGAGGTTTAAAAAAAGAAAAAAATAATCTTTTTTAGGCTTTGTAATTTGTCTATGTTTCTTCTGATGGCACCAAAAATATACAAGGTCTAGAACAAAAGTTCTTAACAGTGAGTGTTTTTTGCCTCCCCAGGTGACATTTTTGGTTGGCACGTCTCTTGGGGGAGGTGAAAGGAGCAGGGCTTCTACTAGCATCTAGTGTGACGAGATCAGGGATGCCATTAACACCTTCCAACACATACAACCCACCTTCCCACTCCCACCAACAGAATTATCCAAACCAATATGCTAATAGGATTGAGAAACCTTGGTCTAGAAAAATGTTAATCTACAAATTCTTTGTTCTTGGCGTCTTTCTCCTTCCTCCCTTCCTTCCTTCCTTCCTCCCTCCCTCCCTCCCTCCCTCCCTTCCTTCCTTCCTTCCTTCCTTCCTTCCTTCCTTCCTTCCTTCCTTCCTTCCTTCCTTCCTCCCTCCCTCCCTCCCTCCCTTTCTCTCTCTCTCTTTCTTTCTCTCTCTCTTTCTTCCTCTTTCTTCATCTTCTTTCTCTTTCTCAGTTTCCATAATATATAATCTAAGCCCTGTGAATACCTCTCTTTATATACCTCAGGTACTCCATAGCATTTAATCTTCTTCTTCTCATTATTAAACCTTACCTTTAGGAAAGCATATTAAATTTAAATCTACTAAAATGTTGATTGATTGATTGATTGGATTGATTGATTGATCTGAATAGCTCTTGGAGCTGCTGCTTTGTGCAGAGGTCTACCCAGTCAAGGACAAATCCTAGAACTAGCTCTGAAAAGGATCTTAGAACCCAAATGCAGAAATACCTTCTACCATATCTAGCCAGCCAGCCTCTGCTGGAATATTCTCAATGTGTTTAGTTTCTGAGCCTATTTCACTTGGAGGAAGTTCCAACTGTTAAAAAGTTCCCCTATATTTTGAGCCAAGATCTGCAGCCCCTATTTTCTATTCAAGCTGCGGCCTTACTAGTGACTAGTTTGTCTTTTCTGACCTACCTATTGTCCATAATATGAAGTGAGACTTCTCAGCTTTTTCAGAAGTTATAAACTACCTCCTGGACACAGGTCACTTCCATTCTGGTGAACATTAGAATTCATAAATGATTGGGTCAGTTCTAATCACAGTGACTTGTGTCCTTAGTATATCAATCATTATGTCTCCCTGTGACTCACTCATGTTTCCCCCTGCATTCATTCCTCTATCCCCTCAGCTCCACCAATCAACCTTTCAAACAAATAAATTTAATCTTGTGAGTCTCCAATTTATTTTTTTAAAAAACATCAATGACTTCCCAAGATGTAGTTTAAAATCTGTATTGGCCCATGAGACTCTGCATAATGTCTCTCTGTGCCACCACGTCCCACTTTTCCATTTCTTCTTGTGACTTTCCTCCTTGCTCCCGCTATGCTGAATTCTCTCTGCCCCTTGAGCATGCGGTGCTCTGTTCTGACTCAGACACTCCTCTCAGGCTCTTCCCTCTGCCTGGAATGCTGCTCCCTTTATCCACTTACCAAACTCCTACTTATTCTTCAAGTTTCAGCTTAGTTATAATTTCTCAAGAAAAGATTCCCTGACTCCCAGGCTAAGCACATGAAAATCAGAACACTTGAAAATATTTATTTCTGTATTATCTTTTATTTAATGTTAATATTGGCTTTCCACACCAGACTGTAAAGCAAACCATGAGTAGATGGTCAAAAGAAGCTTCATTTCACGCCCTTCTGAGCTTTCTTTTGTAACCGCATATCATGGACCCAATGTTCTCTCTAAGAAAAGAGTGAACTTGGGCAGAATTTTCAAATAATTCTCGCATCTTCTATACCACTGCACAATGAGCCACATTTATCAATTCCAATCCAAGATCATTCTGCCTCTACCATTAGCCTTGCTGACTGTACTAGACATCTTTTGTGCCCCCTCTTGTGTTCTTCTGTATCACTCCTTCTAGGCACTGTGACAGAAACCAGTTGGTTTGGGGTTAAACCAGGTTTCCTGACCTTATCTGGTCATGTATCTCTAGCTTTCAGCCCTGGGACTTTTATGGTGTATCATGGAACACCTGAAAGAAACTTCCTGGACTGACGAAGGGGCAAGTTTGAAGTGCAAGTGATTTAGCACCCGTAGGGCAACTCTTGGTCAATGACTGATAAAAAACTAGTGTTCTCCCACCAGCCCTGCTGTCTTGGACAGACTACTCTGTAGTACCTTCTGTGTTTTCTTCAGAAGGTCCTGGCTGAGTTCTAGCTGCCTACACTGATGATCTAGCCAATAATTTGTCCTTGAATTGGCTTTCCCTCCTTTCTTCTTTTCTAAATCCATCATTCAGGCCCTCAGAGACTACTTCCAAAATAAACTACCTGCATATAAACCCTTGCTCTGGGCTCTCATTGTATAGGGAACCCAGACTAAGACTATGACATTGGATATTTTAGGAATCTTCAGAAGCAGCTATTTAATCACACAGCAAGTGAATTTCACTTAGATCGAGAAGTCCTGAATCCACCTGTGGTAGGCTAAATGATGTCTTCCCTCACCCCAAACCTATCCACATCCTAATCTCTGAAAACTGTTATGTTATCTTAACACAGTAAAAGGAACTTTGCAGATGTGACTAAGATAAGGATCTTGAGGTAGGAGGATGATCTTGGATTATCCAAGTAGTCCGTAAATGTAATCACAAGTCCTTATAAAAAGATGAGCCATAGGGTCAGGGTCAGAGAGAAAGCCTTGTGAGGATGGAAGCAGAGGCTGGAGTGATGCACTTTGAAGATGGAAAAAGGGGCCACAAGCCAAGGAATTCTGGCCACCACCAGGAACTGGAAAAGGCAAGAAAATTGATTCTCCCCTGAAGCCTATAAAAGAAACATTAGCCTGATGAAACTGACTTTGTGTACTTCTGACCTCCAGAACTCTAAGATAATAAATTTGTGTTCTTTTTAAAGCACTAAATTTGTGTTATTTGTAACAGTAGTAATAGGAAACTAATATACTACCTCTTTCTTGGATGAGTCTTAGCTTTATGTTCACATTATGAGGGCTAGCCCTCCACACTCAATCTAGCTCACACTCCAGAGACACCAGCTGTAGTACAACTGGCTCCTTCTTGCCTGCAAGGGAAAATCAAACATGTTGTAAGAGACAAAACTGAATACCTCTGTTAATAAAAATAATATTAAATGCGAATATTTATTTATTTAAAGATGGGATCTCACTATGTTGCCCAAACTGGAGTGCAGTGGCTATTCACAGGTGCGATCATAGCACACTACAGCCTCAAACTCCTGGGCCCGAGTGACCCTCCCACTCTAGCCTCACAAGTAGTTGGGACTACAGGCATGTGTCACTACCCTAAGCTGTTAAGCCAAGTTCTTATTATGGGTCAAGTTCTGTGCTAATCATGTCTTCTCCATTCTTCCCTAATCTTCACAACTACACTAAAGTTGATAGTTTTACTATCCACCATGGTGGATATCTTCCTTATGACCCTCTAGATTCACTCTCCTCCCTGCCTCACCCTGCTGTCTGCCATGGGAAGTGGGTCTCTATAGAGTGCCTCAACTGGCTCCCTTGATCTCTGGCTTCCAGTTGGGTTTGGCCAATGGAGCAATAACAGGAGATGTGGAGGGTGGGAGCAGGGTGAGATCTCCAGCTGTCTCCCTTCAGGTTGTCACAGATTGACCACATCCCTGTTCTGAGGTTTCAGAGCATGTCAGGTAACTCCTACGTAGAGCTACTGGCAGGATCCTTGCTCCTGCAACCCCTAAGAATTTTCTGGAATCCTACCCACATTTCTGGAAATAGTCTCTAATTAACCTCTTCTTTAAGAAGAGTAAACCTAGTTTGCATGTGCCATCTGATTTCTCCAAGACTCTGCTTGATGTTCTGCACTTCACAGCTAAGGAAGCTAAGGCTCAGAATGGCTAACTCACACATTTCATCTAAGTATAAAATAACCGAAGAATGATAAGAATAACAGATTTCATCTGCTTTTGCTGTGGTAGGGAACATTGCTGATGTTCTCCCCAATCTGAAAAAGAAAATCAAAGTTATTGTCACTAATCATGGGTTATCATTCACATGTGCATTTAATTTATCTGCATTTTAATCAGGGCTGTCTCCCTTAAAGATTATGTACTTATATTGTATGTGCACTGTCTGGTACTTTTAAATAATATATGCAAATTTTGTGAAAATATATCATTTCCTATCTTGTTTTGATCATCTTGACACCACATTTTCCTGTTATACAAACATTTTAGAGTGTGGTTTGTCCTCAAAGACCATGCCAATTGAGAGGAAATGTTTCTGTGAACTGTCTGAGTTATATGTTGCCATTTTTATGAAGTCTGCAATTCTAACAGCTGTGTCCCAAATTAAGAAGAAGATAGGCATTTCTCCAGAGAAAAACCAATCCATCAAGACTTGATCTTGCACATATTATAAAAATTTAATAATTCAACCCTACTGGGGGCCTGGCCAGGCTGAAACATGTTGTATAAAGAAGTGAAGTTTGATGGCTTTGAAATACAAACAATAACTTGTTCTAGGTAAATAGAATGTGGCCAAACATAGTTCTTAGGAAATCTGTTTGAGTGAACAGCTAAGAAAGATTTATAATTGGTGTATCAATTATGTCTATGGGAGTGGATGTTTTTATGATGCTTGAGGGCACTTAAAAAGTTTGTTCTCATAAGTAATTTAAACATTCCTCTTGAAATACTGTTTGCACTATTAATTTATTTAGCAAATTAATCATGGAATCATAACATTTTAGAGCAGAAAGAGACCTCAGAGAAAATCCAGTGCCAGTCTCTTTTCGCAAACAGTTTCTTGGATCACTCTTAGCTCCATGCTTACAGCACAAGGACCAGCACTCCACATACCCTCTCAATCCAGCTCAAACTCCTGAGACATTAACATAATAGGCTGTTTATTCTCAGGTTTAAGTCTCTGGCCCAAATTCTCCTGAGCACCTAACTGCCTTCTGAAGTTCCACTGACACTTCAAACTCAGTAGATATAAAACAGACCTATTAGTCCCCTGAAATGTGCTTCCTACCTATGTTTTTCTTTCTATGACTAGCAACATCATTCACATAGGTGCCCAAGCCAGAAATATAGGTTGCTAGGTCAGTCTATCAGTGATTTCCCATTGCTCCTGGAATAAAATCCAAACTTCTTAACATAACATATAAGGGAGGCCCATTGAGATCTGATCTCTACCTATTGTGACAGCTTCCTCTCTTTAGCTGCTCTCTGTCAGTCTTCACACCCATTCCAGGTAGACTGTCCTTCCCATAATCTTCAGAAGAACACTGGCTTATATCCCAACAGTCAGCTCAAATGTTACTTTCCTTTTCAAACTTTTTCTCCCTGATATCTCCCTCTCTAGAAGATTCACTCATTCCCTGTGCACCTCCATCTATGACATTTAGGTACACATATTTGTTCTCCAGGTCAGGCACCATGTCTAATGTGTCTTGATGTCCACTGGATTTAGTTGTTCAAAAGAGCTTTTGATAAAACTGACACTAAATGAATGAATAAATGATGGCCTGAATGAATTGGGTATAAATGAAGTTTTTTAACGCCCTGAGGTTTCCCCTATAGGTCTCACTGAGTACAGTTTTTTGTTCCTAGAAATACTAACTGTCAGTAGCTTGATAGTGCAAGAATTCACTAGGGGTTGTGGCTGGGCAAGCGCGGGGTAGGGAGAGGAGAGGGAAGGTATGATGACTAAATCAATTTGCTGCAGAGAAAAATTTTTGAAGATTAAAAAAAGTAATGAAAAATACCGCACATCTACAGCCATCTGATCTTTGACAAACCTGAGAGAAACAAGAAATGGGGAAAGGATTCCCTATTTAATAAATGGTGCTGGGAAAATTGGCTAGCCATAAGTAGAAAGCTGAAACTGGATCCTTTCCTTACCCCTTATACGAAGATTAATTCAAGATGGATTAGAGACTTAAATGTTAGACCTAATACCATAAAAACCCTAGAAGAAAATCTAGGTAGTACCATTCAGGACATAGGCATGGGCAAGGACTTCATGTCTAAAACACCAAAAGCAACGGCAGCAAAAGCAAAAATTGACAAATGGGATCTAATTAAACTAAAGAGCTTTTGCACAGCAAAAGAAACTACCATCAGAGTGAACAGGCAACCTACAGAATGGGAGAAAATTTTTGCAACCTACTCATCTGACAAAGGGCTAATATCCAGAATCTACAAAGAACTCAAACAAATATACGAGAAAAAAACAAACAACCCCATCAAAAAGTGGGGAAAGGATATGAACAGACATTTCTCAAAAGAAGATATTCATACAGCCAACAGACACATGAAAAAATGCTCATCGTCACTCGCCATCAGAGAAATGCAAATCAAAACCACAATGAGATACCATCTCACACCAGTTAGAATGGCAATCATTAAGAAGTCAGGAAACAACAGGTGTTGGAGAGGATGTGGAGAAATAGGAACACTTTTACACTGTTGGTGGGATTGTAAACTAGTTCAACCATTATGGAAAACAGTATGGCAATTCCTCAAGGATCTAGAACTAGATGTACCATATGACCCAGCCATCCCACTACTGGGTATATACCCAAAGGATTATAAATTATTCTACTACAAAGACACATGCACACGTATGTTTATTGCGGCACTATTCACAATAGCAAAGACTTGGAATCAACCCAAATGTCCATCTGTGACAGACTGGATTAAGAAAATGTGGCACATATACACCATGGAATACTATGCAGCCATCAAAAAGGATGAGTTTGCGTCCTTTGTAGGGACATGGATGCAGCTGGAAACCATCATTCTTAGCAAACTATCACAAGAACAGAAAACCAAACACCGCATGTTCTCACTCATAGGTGGGAACTGAACAATGAGATCACTTGGACTCGGGAAGGGGAACATCACGCACTGGGGCCTATCATGGGGAGGGGGGAGGGGGGAGGAGGGAGGGATTGCATTGGGGCGTTATACATGATATAAATGATGAATTGATGGGTGCTGACGAGTTGATGGGTGCAGCACACCAACATGGCATAAGTATACATATGTAACAAACCTGCACGTTATGCACATGTACCCTAGAACTTAAAGTATAATAAAAAAAAAAAAAAAAAAAAAGTAATGAAAAAAAAGTCTAGAAAGATACTTGGTACCAGATTATGATGAAACTTGAATGCCAGGGCTAAGTGTTTGGACGTTGAAGATTCATTCTAGACTTATAAGCAGAAAAATAACAGAACTCTATTATTAGTTCATAAATATCAAGAACAATAGCATAATGAAAATTATATTCCAGGAATTTTAACTTAACCTTGTTGTACACGAATGAAAGACCAGAGTCAAGAGTAGATAGGGGTTAATGGACCAATTTAAGCCCTAAGGTAAGATTCTGAATGAGATTATTGTCACTGGGAATAGGAAGAAAAAGAAAGATCCAAGTCAAAGAATCAATAGTGCAGGGAAATTCAAGTTGTCTCAATTAAGATCAACTATGCTGAGTAACCAGCTTTAAAAATGGGAGATATTCAAAACTATTCCCTCCCTGATGCCTCTTTATGCAAGACACTTTCCTGAAAGTGAAATGGCTCTTTGCCTGTGTTTACACAACCTCTCTGTGGTTTCTTTTCTTTGGCTACTGAGTTCTAGAGACTGACATCTTTGTGTGTTACTAATCACAGCCCTGTGAGTAAGGAGTAGGGGAAAGATGAAGATAGGGAAAAATAAAGATGCATGTTCCCTTATCTGATGTCTTTAATCTATTAAGGCTAGACACGTGGGAAGAAGCACATCAAATGACAAAAGATGCCAAGAAATCACAGGTGCAAAAGAGGGGATTTCACAGAACTAACAGCCCAGTGAAGGATGGGGCTGGTGTGATAAAGTAGGGGAAAGTATTTGTCTCTGTTCATTTTGTCTGCTTAGAGCTGGGATGGAGTCATCCCTGACCCTTGTGCCCGTAGTGTCTAACGAAACATCCAGAGATCAATAAAATCTCCAAAGGTTCTGCAAGTCAGTCATAGGAGTCTTTGCTTTCTTTCTTTCAGATTACCTTTGACACCTCAAATGACCACATCTACTGATATCAGAGTTCTGGCAGCAATAATAAATAAGCATTGATATGGCAGTCAACCCTGACACCGTACATTCTAGGTATACATGTTTATTTCATATTCTATCCTCTGAGTATTTAAATATGTTATATGGTTTTCCCTGACTTTTCTGAACTCCCATGTAAACATTTATGAAAGCAGGTCTCTCTCTCCTAAAGAGAGTTAATATGTGGTTTCTGGATTAGAAATACAAATGTAAGAAAATACTAAATCTAAACTGGAAAAGCAAACGTCTTAACTGTCATGTTTCCCAGATCAAGTCTTTTGTAGATTTATTCCATGAAGTGGCAGGATAAGTGATCCACAATAAACTCAGCCAAAGCTTTTGGATTTTACTAAGGAGAAAAGAGGAGGCTCTCCAAATGATTAACTTTGTCTGGTTGAATTGAGAGTTTCTGAATGATTAAGAAACTGGAACTTGACTAAATCAGAAACCATGTGGTCTATAACAGAAAACCTTCTAAAGGAAAACAACGTAAATTTGCAGATGAAGCAAACAGATGATTTCTGTAACTTCCTAACTGGGATGAGAATGCCTGTTTGTCCTCAGATCTGGATAAAGTCCCTGAACCAAGGCCACTTCAGGACAAGGGGGTCAAATGTGTTTTCAGGGATTTCTTGGAAAGGGAAAAATTATCTATTGAAATTTAGTTCTCTGAATTATTTTAATAATGTCTCCATTTCAGTCGGGTGAATGAATGTGAGGGTAGTGAGTTTTGAATTGCTGCTTTGCTAGTAGAAATGGTTTTTCACTTGTCATATTTTTCTAATGAAAAGGAAGAGAACACAATTCTCACTAGAGAAAGTGGCACTAACATTTTACTGAGTCTACCATGGGCAAGACACTGTAGGAAAGGTCCTTTCATATACATTCTCACTATTAGAAGTAGTAACAATAATGATGAAATCTACTGGCATAGCTACCGTGAACTGAGAACTTCCTACGTGCCAGTTAAGGGTTAAGTGTTTCAAACAGATCACTCCATTTTCAAAGTTCTTGAGGTTCCTTCATGTTGTAACATGTGTCAGCACCTCAATCCCTTTTTTACTACCTTAACTTTAGATAAAACTAATTCAAACTTGTAAAAGAAAGCCGCTGTGGCCATTGACTATCCTCTCCCATTGTAGCCTTGATACCTCTTGTAACTACAGTCATGCACCACTTAATGATGTTTCGGGCAAAGACCGCATATATGACGGTGGTCACATAAGATTATAGTGGAGCTGAAAGCTTTCTATCACCTAGTGACATCGTAACCATTGTCACATCATAGTGCAATGCATTACTCACATATTTGTGGCGATGCTGGTGTAAACAAAACTATACAGCCAGTCAAGTAAACGCCTAGCACATCCAATTATGTATAGTACATAAATACTTGATCATGGTAATAAATATTACTGGTTTATGTATTTACTATACTTTTTATCATTATTTTAGAGTGTGCTTCTACTTATTTGTTTCTAAGTGAACAATAAGAGAGCCTCATGCAGATCCTTCAGGAGATGTTGCAGAATAAGGGATTGTTATCAGAGGAGATGGCAGCTACATGAGTGTTATTGCCCCTGAAGACCTTCCAGTGGGACAAGATGTGGAAGTGGAAGACATTGATATTGATTTGATGATCCTCACCCTGTGTTGGCTAGTCTAATGTGTGTTTCTGTCTTAGCTTTTCACCAAAATAGTTTAAAAAGTAAAAACTAATAAATAATTAAAAATGTTAATCATAGAAAAAAACGTATGGAATAAGAATATAAAGAAAGAAAATATTCTTATACAGCTATACCATGTGTTTCTGTTTTAGTAAAAAAGGTACGGTAAGCTAAGGTTAATTTTTTATAGAAGAAAGAAAAAATTCGTAATGTAGTGTAGCCTAAGTGCACAGTGTTTATAAAGTCTACAGTACTCTACAGTAATGTAGGCCCTCACCTTCACTCACCACTCACTCACTCACTCACCCAAATCAACTTTCAATCCTGCAAGCTCCATTGACGGTAAGCACCCTTGTATAAGTGTACCATTTTTTAATCTTTTATGCTATATTTTTACCGACCTTTTCTATGTTTAGATATGCAAATATATTGCATTACAGTTACCTACAGTACTCAGTACACTAATAGGCTGTATAGGTTTATAACCTAGGAGCAATAGGCTATACCACATAGCTCAGGTGTGTAGTGGGCTATACCATCTAGATTTGTGTAAATACACTCTTATGATTTTCACACAACGAGATTGCCTAACAACACATTTCTCAGAATGTATCCCCATCATTAAGTGGCACAGGACTGCAATGATTTCTGTACAAGCTCTGCATCCCCCATAGGAAGACAACCAATATTGTATATTTTTTAAGAGACACACAGCATTATGCATCTTCCATTACCTTCCTTTTGAGTTCTTGGGTCAATTGGCTTGGGAATAGATGACCCATTTTTAAATCAAAGGCAAAAGGACCCAAAGATCCCAGGCATGTCCCAGCTCACATGGGAGGACAGGCCAGATGAGAAGAAGTGAGTTTATTGAAAGTCTGCTGGTCTTTGTGTGTTTATCACCACATTGCTTATCTGTTTTACTGCTCCAGGAATGCAGTAATTCCAGTTCGTGTGAATTTGGGCTTCCCACGAATTCCCTCTTTTGATCCTTTCATTTCCATTATCTGATTTTAATGGTACAAAAATTTAGGTTGAATGATCAGATTGAGATTGGGCACACCATTTCTACCTAACATTTGGATGTTTTCCCATTCCTCCATTTGATAATATGATCAGAGAGAGACTCAGAGTGTTGGAAGCAACCTCGGTCAAGATCTTTTCAAGAGACCTGCCAAGGTCACATAGCCAGTTAATAACAAAGCTGCAGTTAGAGCTCAAGGTGGCAGAGTATTTTTCTTGGTGAACAGAAAGTAACATGTATGCACTTGAAAGTCAAAGTATCTAGCTGTGAATCTCCACTTTGCCACTTCCTAGCTGTGGGATCTTGCATAAGCTATTTAACCTTCCCAAGCCATTTTCCCATGGGGCTGTGAACTTAAATGAGGTAAGGTATCTAACGTGCCAAACACTGCTCTTGCACATAGTCTAAATGCTCATTCAGTGTTCATTGCCATCCTTCCCATGTCAGGGCTTTTGGCCTTGTACTTCCAGAGGTCCTTCTCCAGTGGTGGCCAGAACTCAGAGCTCCTCATTGCCTCCTTCACTTCCAGAGCAGGAAACTGATGGGCACTTGGCTTCCTAGGATTGTGCCCTTTGGTGAATTATAACCTGAGTGTCCATTGTCACATGCCGGAGCGGACCAGGGCACTGTGCCTTTCAAGGACACAAGGCTACCTCCAGTCCAGGAGATCCTTCATGTGAGCCCTGAGGCCAGTAGTCATCTCAACCACTGTTATCCTTTTCCCACCCTGAGAAGTTCTAGGAATACATCCCACCCTGTGAGTATTTTGAATAGAAAGTAAGTTTATTGTTCCCACTTTATGGTTCCCAAAGGCAAAAATGAACCCAGAATGTAGCCTGAACTGCCTCTTAGACCCTAAACGCATTACACTATCATATGCAACCCACTCCTTTTAATTGAAGCATATTATTTATTGTTACAGTTTTCCCATTACAAAATATTGTCTTAATATTAACTAGCATGCTTACTCCTTAAAATCTAGCTGGAAACTTTCCATACTACCCAAATAATCTAGCTAAACAAACATATAAGTTCTATCTTGGATAACTCTTGTTCTAAACCTCCTCCATTTTCATAGGTTATCGACCCAGGGTATTTTACATGTTGCTACATTCCCAGATATGGGTCTAACTGATTCCAAAACAGATTTTCCTCATCTCACAATCTTTTACCTCTCACTGACAGGCCTCCTGCTCTGCTACTGACTCCTTCCAAATTTCCTCAAGACTGATCCATAGCTGACTTCAAAACTATCCACCTTCTCAACGTCTTTGCTTCAGTCACTTGGAGAGGGAAAACACCAAGACACATCTCTTGACAATTAATTATTCCATTTTGGGGGTGCCTACTAAGTGTAAAAACTAAACTAGACTTAATCTATAGGTGACCTAATGCAAATTACTTAACACTTCTAAGCTTTCGTTTCCCTATCTGAAGAATGGAGATAGTCATCGTACCCATGACATAGGGCGGTTTTAGATATTAAGAGAGATAATGAATATCAAGGGCTTGGCAATGTCTAATACACATGAGTGATCAACCAGTGTGAGCTGTTGTTCTTGTCATGGTGGGCATTAGACAATTAGAAATACAAAGATACCTCAGACATATTCCTACCACCCCAAGGAGCTTGCAAGACACTTGGGGTGATGAGACATAGCATGTGATAAGATGATAACATGAGAAGTAGCCTAACAAATATGTGATGATATTATTTGTCAGCTGAGTGAAAGACAGATTACCGTGGGCAAAAATACAACCTGGGAAGACTTCAGGGGGATGTTGGTGGAGAAATAACAAGCTGGACCTTGACTGATGAATTGCACTTAGGTAGTGAGGACAGTTTTCCAGACAGGGGAGATGGCAATAAGCAACACACAGAGATGGCAATGTGCAAGTGTCTAGAAGATCACTAGTGACAGGTTAAGTGGAGAATTAATGTCAAGGCAAGTTGGAGCCAGATTGTGACTGGCATTGAGTGTAAATGTACACCGTAGACATTTGAGGGTTTAAGCCACAAAGCGGTGGAAGCTCAATATGGTAGTAGTATATGAAGTGGGCTTAAGAGAGGGAGATTACAACAGAAAGCAAACATATTGTTGCAATAGTCTCAAATTAAGGTGAAGTGCAGAGATCTGGGTGACTCTCTAGAGGTGGAAAAGGAAGCCGTATCTAAAAGACGCTTAGAGGGAAAAAGTGTGTCCTGATTAAGGAAGCAAGACCAAGGGGGAGTGAGGGTGTTATGCAAGAAGAAGGGGGTACAGAACACTCCAAGGTTTTAACAACAGGAAGCAGAGAGAATGGGCTATATAGTATCATTAATAAAATAGGAAAATCATTCATTCAGTCATTTGCTCAATAACATTAACTCTGCACTTTTACCCCCAGATCCTATGCGGGGTATTGGGATCCAGAGATGAACACAGCAGTCCCTGCCTTCCAGGAAATAGCAGTCTAGTCAGAAAGAGAAACTATCTTGGGGAAGAAAAATGAGTATTTACTCATAAGTTAATAGATCTGAAAAAAAACTTAAATGTCACCTAGAGTACAACTCACTACCCCACCTGAAACAAACTTTAAAGATGAGAAAATGAAGTCCAAAGACAGTAAGTGGTTACCAATATTCACACCTCCAGTTATTGTCAGCCCAGAAGGTGAGCCCAGAATTCTTGATGTTATAGCATGCCACCATCTATGTTTGACATTTGATCATGTATTGCCTGCGACATCATTCATAGAGTATCAAATAAAAGAATGGAAGTCTATGGCAAACTGCAAACCGTAAGAGAAGGTTAACTGTGGCTAACTAACTTCTCACTCACTGGTGTCTTTTTACCACCCCCCACCCCAGATTCTAAGTTACATCCAAGGCCCATGCAACCAAAGTCTGTGGGAATAAGGTTGTCATTCACTATCCAAATGAAAGCCTGCCTCTCCTCTCTCCCCTATTGCCCATACCCAAAGATTCTTAAAGTCTTGTCACTCTGTCTCTTTGATATTGTTCAAATTGATCACTTCATTTGTACCACTGCCACTATTATCTTAGTCCAGGCCCTCATTCCTGTTGTTACCTAATTTTTGGCCTCCTCCACTTCAATCTATCATTTTCACTCTGCCATCAAAGAGCCAAATGTCATACCTCTACTTCATTGACTACAATGTTTGTTCATTAACTACAGGATAGGGTCCAATCTCCTTAGTATGATCAGAAGTTCTTTTTCTTCCAGAAGAACTTTCTTGCCATTCTTTTCCAAGTACCCTATGGCCTCCACAAAAAACTACCCACCATTATTGGAACACCTCAAATTCTTTAATCTCATATGCCTTTGCATATACTGTGTATTTTGCCTTTATTTCTCTTCTTACTACTTGAACTTCTACTCATCCTTCAATGCCCATCTCAAAATCATCTTCCTTAAATATAGATTTCTGTTTATTGTATTTATTCATAACACACACCATGACAAAAAATAAGCGCAGATAATGTCACATACAGAGATATGCACTATTTAGCAAAGTTAAATATATTCAAGTTGGCAAATTATAGGAAAATAAGATGAAGACAGGAGTGATGTTAAGCTGCAAAGTGTTTATCATACAATCTTATACATTTTCTGGCTTTTCACAGTTCTTCACTTAAGCCTCTGCGACCTTTATATGTTTATGTGTCTTACTCCTCCCCTAGACTGTGAGTCCATGAGGAAAAGAAACTCATCTTCATGATCTCTGTTCCACCAGTTTCTCCAATAATATATGGCACTTATTAAGCACTCAATACACAGTTACTGGATAAATGAATAAATGAATGGATAAATGTGTATCATACTCATCTTTATACCCTGCATACTAAACAATTTATATATAATGTGTGAAGTGATGAAAGGAAATTCTGAGAAGTATTCAAGTACCTAGAGATACAGTCATCCCCTTTGGGAATAATAGATTAATCTTTGGGAATACATTAAATATCAAGAAAGAAAATTTAGAATGAAAAGAGATGGGAAAAAGAAGCCAATGAAAAAGAAAAAAGAGAGTGGTCAAATAAGAAGAAGCAGCAGGGAGACAGAAAAGACAAGAAGCATGATGGGTCCATAGCTGCGTATGTTCAGGAGAGGCAAGCCCATCTTGAGTCTAATGTGTATTCTCCATGCCAGGCATAGAGTAGTTGCTAAATAAGCATTGTCATGTCAGAAGTTGGAGAGAGAAACTTGAAGGTCCACAGTCAGGAGCACAGAAGGTTGAGCGACTTTCTTGTCCTCGGATTTAATCTGGGTCTCCATATGAACACACTGTCACACAATTTGCTATATTTACATTTCCATCAGCTTTAACTCATTTTTGATTACCTATTCCTCTAGACTCTAGAGCTCTCAGAAGCAACTCCTTTATCTACATTTACTCTCCCTGGTTGTTCACCTTTGGGAGAATAGGCATTTTTTTCAGATCCCATTTGATTTCTGCATCTGCCTAGGCATTCCTGACTTACTCTTGCCTCAGGTGTAACCCATGGATCACCCATCCTGGGGTAGTCCCACCTTACTCTTCAAATGTATAAAAACCACCCCTGGTAGTTACACAGCTCGGAAACTCTCATCTCCTTCCCTGTTCCAAATCCTGACGCGTCTTGGCCCTAACAGACTTTGAGATTGAAATGCATGTTGTCTCTTGGACTAAGTATATTGTATTTACTCAAAAAGAAGACTAGGTTGCATCGGGGTTTTCTCTCCCTCTCTCTCTCTCTTTTTTTTTTTTTTTTTTTTTTTTTGAGACGAGGTCTCACTCTGTCACCAGGCTGGAGTGCAGTGGTGCGATCTTGGCTCACTGTAGCCTCTGCCTCCCGGGTTCAAGCTATTCTCTTGTCCCAGCCTCGTAAGTAGCTGGGATTACAGGCACAAGCCACTATGCCTGGCTACTATTTTGCATTTTTAGTGGAGGTGGGGTTTCACCATATTGGCCAGGCTAGCCTGAAACTCCTGACTTCAGGTGATCCACCCGCCTCCGCCTCCCAAAGTGCTTGGGATTACAGGCATGAGCCACTGCACCCAGCCACTCTCTGCCATGTTGTGTGAGAAATTTCATCCAAATGTTTCTGATTTTGAAATTGTCACTTAAGCCCAGGAAGCATTTTTGACTGTCATCTATGACTTTTTTTAACTTTTTTCCTTTGAAATAACATAAGAGAAGCTTATGTTACATATATTCTTGTTCTAGAAACCTAAGAATTGGGAGGCTACTAATTCAACATGTTCCCCGTGTAGCACTGCCACAAATAAAAACACTTGTTTACATTTATGAAGTCGTTCCTTCTTATCCATTCTCATAAGGGCAATACCCTTTATCCCATCTAACTTTCAAAGGAAAAAAAACCATGAAAGTCACAATATAAAAATACAAAAAATGGAAAAAAAAACAGGAACTCCCAAACTGAAGTAAAAATCTAAGCAGACTATTTCCTCCTAAGCAAGTTGTCAAAGGGTAGAAGATAAACATAGAAAATATCTTGTGATATGGGTGATTTCCACAGTGACTTTTGAAAAATCTAGGAGATTCCCAGAAATCAGAGAAGGAAGTTGTGAAATGGTTAACTGCGGGGCTCTCAGAAGTAAAACATCATACCCAATTTTTTTTTAAAGATACAAATTCATCTTGCAAACATAATCTACGGTACTTTCATAAACGGAGGATTTGTCCTCACACCCACCTGGGCAGAATAAAGAGCTGAAGGGCATGGCTTTATCAGTGAACTAAAACCACACACTCGTATAACCCTTAAAGTTATCACCCAGTAAAGATTTTAAGGAAATGCTGAAATCTAAATCCAGAGGATTGAGCTAAAGATTTTGAAATGATAGAATGGTAAAACTTCAGAGACAGAAGAGACTTCAGGAACTAATTTTTAATGAAGTGATGGAGTTCAGGCCACACTATCCAAAATTTGGCACTTTGGCATTTGAGAAAACAGCAGAAGTGGAAAGGCCACTCTCTGAATTTCTCCCACTTTTCTCCCCTTGAAGTAGGTCATAAGATCCTCATTCAACAGGTACCTCCCTACACCTACAGAGGAAAAAAACATCCATATCTCTGAAGACGCAGGACGCAGAGAAGAATCTGAACAAACAGTCCTTGCTAAGTTCCCCAGTTTATTACCACTAGGTCAGGCCAATCACACTTCCCCAACGACTGTCCACTGTTCATCAAACCTAAGCATAAAAATGCACAACTTTCTTCCTTTCTTCAGGTCTTCATCTCTGGAGACTCTCATGTCGTGTAAAATTTATAATAAATAAATCATCACTCTTTCTTCTTGTTAATCTTTCTTTTGTTGCGGAGGCCTCAACAATGAGCCCACGGATGGGTGAATGAAGAAATCCTTCTCTTCTGCAGAGGAAACTGAGACCTCAGTTATATTTGACTGGCAGTGAAATGACTGAGTGTGAAGATACATACACAGACAAAAAGTGACATGCTTTTAGAAGTAAGAAAAAGTATGTACAAGGGTTCAGACGAATGGGGTTGGTCATAAGTGGGATGAGATGTAGTGACCTGACCTGCAACACCCCGGGCTTCAGTCCAGGATCACTTACAGCGCACGCCTCACTCTCCCTCCCCAAATACAGAGAGGTTGTGGGATTTGAAGGGGGTAATATATAGAAACTGGAAAGCTCACACGTAGTAATAACTGTGGGAAAATGAAGAGATGTGAAGTGCAAAAGCCGAAAAGCTCATAATTATGAGAATAGAAATTGTACTAATTTTAGGCAAATTTTTAGTGAAAATTGTATAACCGCATTGTAGACTTTCTTGCAAGCTTGAAATTTAAAAACGTGTCCTAACCTTTTTTTCTAAAGAAGGTGTCACTTTAAAATTCAGGTTTGTCTTTTTTTAAAGATGTTTTTAAAAGGTGTATATGCTAATTTGAGCCACCGAAACACTAAGTGCCACTTCTTTACAAGAACAAGTTATACTATGGAAAAAAAGTGCTTAGCAAGAGCTTCTGTTTTGTTCTTTGTGGGGGAGGCAGAGTTTCTAGATTATAGCATCAGAACTCAGTCTTTTTATCTCTTCTCAGCATTGTGCATTGCCTTCACTATGCCTCTAAGTAAAAATGGTTTCTAAATGGCCCCTATCGCCAGCTGTGCCTCAAATCACTTTTTTTCTTTCTTTTTTTAATTTTATTTTTCCATAAGTTATTGGGGTACAGGTGGTATTTGATTACATGAGTAAGTTCTTTAGTGGAGATTTGTGAGACGCTGGTGCACCCATCACCCCAGAAGTATATACTGCACCATATTTGTTGTTTTTTATCTCTCGCCCACCTCCCACTTTTCCCCAATGTCCCCAAAGTCTATTGTAGCATTCTTATGCTTTTGCATCCTCACAGCTTAGTTCCCACAATTCTCAAAAGAAGATACACAAATGGCCAAAAACATATGAAAAAATGCTCAACATCACTAATGATCAGGGAAATATAAATCAACCACAATGCGATACCACCTTACTTCTGCAAGAATAGCCATAATCAAAGAATCAAAAAACAATAGATGTTGGTGTGGATGCAGTGATCGGGGAACACTTCTACACTGCTGGTGGGAATGCAAACTAGTACAGCTGCTATGGAAAACAGTGTGGAGATTCCTTAAAGAACTAAAAATAGAACTACCATTTGATCTAGCAATCCCACTACTGGGTATCTACCCAGAGGAAAAGAAGTCATTATTCCAAGCACTTTTTAAGGGCACAGCAAGGAGAGCTTGAGTTGAGTAGGGTGCTTGAAATGGTAATATTTAGTGCCTCAAGGCACCAGTGTATGCTCTTGATGATGAAGATAATTGAAAAAGGGGAAAACCCAAGTGACTTCAAGTAAGCCTATGTTCAAAAGCTTAAAAAGTCAGGCTGGTAGTCTGAGTTAAGGATCTTTTGTGGGTTGAGCTTGACTTAATACCCCACCTCTTCCTTTACCAACAGTGCACTGAGAACAGAGAAATTAAAACTGTATTTTGGAAATCACAAAAAGGAAATAAATCGGGTCCATTTGGTCTACATAAGAAAAGATGGAGAAAAGGTTTGCTAATCACCTTCCAGGATGAAACATGACATCATGCCAGGTTGGTGAATCTGTCCTAGTAGGGCTTCAGTAATAGTTGCATGAATTATTTTCATTAACAGCAAAAAGAAATGGGTTTAAATTTCAACAAATAAGAGATATATTCTAGTGAGAACTATTAAAAACCTACAGGAAACATCCATCTCTAAGAATGAAGTAGAAAGCAGGAGAATGGATTACATTTCTTCTTGAAGCCATAATGTATTTGAGCACATCAAAGTTCATCTCACTGTGGTATCTCTGGGATTATTTGGAAGGAAAATTATTGTATTGGTCTATGTGTTCCCAAGCGCCTATTGATATATTTTACACAAGGAAGAGATAAAAGCTTTCTGTAGGTCAAGAGATTGAGAGCAATCTGGCCAACATGGTGAAACGCCGTCTCTACTAAAAATACAAAAAATTAGCTGGGCATGATGGCGTGCACCTGTAGTCCCAGTTACTTAGGAGGCTGAGGCAGGAGAATCTCTTGAACACACGAGGCAGAGGTTGCAGTGAGCTGAGATTGCACCACTGCACTCCTGTGTGGCAACAGAGTGAGACTCTGCCTCAAATAAATAAATAAATAAATAGCTTTCTGTGGCTACAAGCCTCCATTACTGACCCTATAGGCACCAGAGGATCATGGAAGTGGGACGAGAAGCCTCAGAGAGGGGAGGAAAGGAGAGATGAGAGTGCTCAGAATCACAAAGGGCCTTGGCACCAAGGAAACAAAAGACACCTGAATCAACGCAGAAATCAGGGACTCCACCTTCACCAGAGCCCAAGCTGCCTCATGACAGGAATAAGGACTGGAGAGAACACTAGTTACAAAGTGCAAAGTGAAGACAGAAGACAGATTGTTCTATACCGGCCAACCGAGCCCAAATTTTTAGAAATCCTGCCTGCTCTCCATCCCAAGGAGATCACCCCTCCTTGTGAAATCCCAAGTCAAGACAGAAAATGTAATTTTTAGAGTTAATTTTCTTATTACATTGGCAAACAATATATATTTTCCAAACTTTTCCTCTTTCCCTGAAGCTACCAGACTGTCTGAAACTTAGAAAGAACAGTGACATCTGATGAAAATGTTCCACTATCAATTCTCTAGGAGACCACCAGAAAAACCCGTTACTTGAGAAAAGCTAAGTTTATTAAACTTGTTGAAGTAAGGGAGAACAGTCTCAAAATAAACAATTGAGGCAGGTTATCTCCAGAGTTCTAGGGTCTAGGCTGGGTGACTTTGAAGTAGGTATCACAAGGCAGAAAGCTAGTTGGGATTGGGGAGAGTGTATGACAAAATAAACTGACACAGTGGACACAGGAAGGCAGGAGCATTCATGCTGGTCTTTCTGGGCAAGCTGTCAGAAGTAAGCCGCTGAGCTGGCATTATAGCTTGGGTTCTCCATGAAGCCTGCTTGGGGCAGCTTAGTATTCAGGATGGTTATTAGGAAGCGCCTTTGAAATCACACCTGTGGAACAGACGGGGAGGAAGCTGCATTGGCCAGAGGGAGAATTCAAGCTGTGATGCAGCCTCCACAATGCAGCCTCGCTCCACATTAGCCAGAGGGAGAAATCAAGCTACGATGCAGTCTTAATCAATGCCCACCCCCAAACCAGGGAGCTCTGGATTTAAAATGACCCGTCAGAAATGCCCCACATTGGGCCATGCTATAGGACATAGGCTGCGCCTGAATGAAAATACCTTGAGCAAAGCAGTTTTCTGCAGCTAAGCAACCCCTTAACGGAATGACAGATAAAGGCTTTCTCCCAGTAGCATTCCGAGCAGAAGGGCAGAAGTCTTTCCCTGAAGAGGGATCTGGGCAGGGTGGTCCACAGTCTCATCAACCATGAGCATGTATTTCCTGAAAAAGCAGCTACTAGTGTTGTTTGGGCTCAGCATTGTTTAGCAGAGGAATCGGAAACTCTATCTGGTCCTGTTATTGTTTAACACAGGGACAAAGAATTAGGACAGTTTCAGTTTGCAAAACAAGTCTAGCTTTTCTCCTCCCCACATCTAAATTTATCTGGAGCTCAGAGAAAGAGACACCCTTCCTTTCTACCAGTTGCATTTTGCATCCCGTTCATCCTCACCCACATTTCTCCATTCACGTGATCCTTTATCCTATGCATACTGCATTACCCCTCACCACTGATAACTTCTTCTCTACCTAGAAATTTCCTCAAGTGCAGTGAAATTTTTTTAATGTGATTTATTTTGATTCATAAATCTCTATACAATCACTTACCTTCTTTTTACCATCAAATGTCTTTACTTCAAAAAAAAAAAAAAAGTCCTACTCGTTCCTCTTCTCCCACCAACTAACTCCTCTAGTTCTAACTTTGCTCTTCTATTGATACTATCCTCTGGTAAGTCACCAATAATCTGCCTTGAAGCATATAGGATTTACTTATCTTGACCATCTTCTCCTTAAAGCTCACTCTTTGCTTCTTGTATTCTGCAGGCTTTCTTCTGCCTTTAAGACAACCATTTTTTAAGTCACTTTCATTGTCTCTCAGAAATGAAGATGATTCCCATTTCTGTCTTCTCCACTCTAGCTATACTTACCTAGTTACTGTTTTCTACTCATGCAAACAACACTGCCATGTGAATAACATATCCCTGACATTCAATATCCAATGGCCAGGAAGAAATCTGTAAGTGGTCGATTTGTCAGGATCTCAAACCTGTCATTTCTAAAAATAGACACAACATATCAAGACTTCAGGACTACACTTCTTGTACTTTCCATCTATATCCCTAGGTAGAGCCCTATTTTATACATAATATAGTTCTATATTGATCATGGTCCAGTCAAGAGAATGAAAACCACACCACTTATTTCAATAGGAAGAATTTAATATAGGGAATAAGTTAAACAGGCATTAGAGGATTGAAAGGGCAAAACAAAGGGAACAGTGAGGTAAACAGTGACTGCAGAAAGCAGCTACCACTCCTAGGGCTAGTACTACAGAGGGTAGAGGTCAAGGTTATCAGGACCTAGAAGCTTGGATCTGGGGAGAGGGCACTGCCCAATTGGTGCTGCTGCCTCAGAAGCTCAGATGAGGAGCCTTGTGATGCCAAGACACAAACCTCTGAGGAGAGAGTACCAACCAGCTGGTGTTTCTGAGGCATCTGGATTACAGCTGCATTTCAGGAATGTGAGAACCAACTGGAAATCAGAATGCATTGTGGTGGCCTAGGGCAAAAACTATTGTTGTGGTGATTCTAACAAGAACAGCAAGCAAAACCAGAAGAACTATGCCCATTCTCCCTGCTCCAGACCTCACATGAAGCAGCTGGCAAAACAGAAACATAGTCTGCAGAATCTCAGCCACAGCATCCCAGGACAGGGACAAGAGGGTGAATTTAGAACTCACAGGCAATAATTTAATAACCATAAACCCTGTACCATAACCCTCTAAACCAGGAGTCAGCAAATCACAGCCTATAGGCTAGATGTTCTAGTAAATACAGTTTTATTGACACGTGGCCTTGTCATTTGTTTCTGTATTGTCTACTGGTGTTTTCAAGCTACAATGGTAGCATTGAATAATTGCCATAGAGATTGCATGGCTCACAAAACCTAAAATACATATATCTGCCCTTTACAGAAAAAGTTTGCTTATCTTTGTTTTAAACTGCCAAGGCTGAGTGACTTTATTATTTTGACAACTCTACTTCCTTCATCCTCAACAGAGAATCATCTGCCAACTTCTATTGGTTACAGCTCTACAATATTATCATCCTTTCTTGCCTTTATTTCCTCAGTTGTCTTCTCTCCTATTGACCATCTCCTTTCACCTGTCCTTAGTCAATTTACATCTTGCTGTCAGATTATTCTTTGGAAAACTCATGTCTGGAAATATTCCTGCCCTGTTGAAACACCTCCAGTGCTCCCTCCATTTGATTAAAAAAAATTAAATCTAAAGCCTTGACCATTGTCTGGCTGCAAACTATATGTCCTGGCTCATGGCCCACTACTGTCATGCATTCAAGTCCCTGGTCTCTAACAAACCCTACTCCCTATTTTTGTGATGTTGCACTCATTCCTTTGGTTTGAAAGAATCCAAAAAATAACTCTCCTACTCCCTACATGAGCTAAAAACCAGTTGAGAAATAGACTGTCAATGGAAAACATATAAATGGAGATAAAAATTTTAGATCTAATACTATAAAGGCTAAGATGGAGTATGTGGCTGATATGTGACTCTATGTCCCCACACAAATCTCATTTTGAATTGTACTCCCATAATTCCCACGTGTTATGGGAGGGACCTGGTGGGAGATAATTGAATCATGGGGGTAGGTCTTTCCCTTGCTGTTCTTATGATAGTGAATAAGTCTCACCAGATCCGATGGCTTTATAAGGCGAAGTTTTCCTACACAAGCTGTCTTTGCCTGTTGCCATCCACAGAAGATGCGACTTGCTCCTCCTTGACTTCCACCATGATTGTGAGGCTGCCCCAGCCATGTGGAACTGTAAGTCCAATTAAACCTCTTTCTTTTCTAAATTGCCCACTCTCAAGTATGTCTTTATCAGCAGTGTGAAAATGGACTAATACAGTAGCTAATTTGTGCAATAAAAAGGGTATACTGATACTCTCTACTATACTACCTCCCATTCATATTCTAGTGAGATCTTACGAAAGTCCAATGAAGGGAAAAACTTGGATCTGAAAAATCAAACACTATCCAGGATCTCAGCCTCACATTGATAGAGAAAATAATGGAGATTTACATCCCAATACTTGGAATTTTGTAATAGACCAGCTCCATCAAACAGATAAACATGGACCAATGGGTGTCTCCTACTGGTCAGAGTGGGTGGAATAAGAAAGAAAATGGGCAAAAGACAAGGGTGTTAGCTAAGGACCCTCCTGTTAAAAAAAAAAAAAAAAGAAAGAAAAGAAAACACAGATTGATTGGGAGTGGGTTGTTCCCCAATCATTTCCTCTGTTTTTCCTCTTATCCTTTGGAATTAACCTTGAAGTGTATCAACCAAGATTGTGACCCTCCTCTGCAAGGGGGGAGACCAGCTATTCATCAAAACAGTCCTATTCTCACCTTCATAGGCTGCTTCTTCAATATCACCTACTGCTTATTTGGTGTCCTCCTGTGACTACTGATGGGAAACATAAAATTGCTCCCAGACAGTACATTAATTAGATTAACTCCGCATCTGCACTGTATGCAGGGCTGACAATTTTCTCCCTCTTCTATTTCCCATCCCAAATTATGCCCAACTCTGCTGCCCAATATAACTCACCAGAGGTTATGCAAGATGATTAAATGGCAATACTAATATATTTCACTAATAAATTTCTAACAACATAAAGATTCCCAAAATTTTCATATAACCTCCCTCACACTGTGAAATTCCCGGAAGAAATGGAGATCCAAAGATTAAATTATCTTGCAAGTTAACGTTCAAATAATCTCATGTGCAAAAGCATTCATGTCCTTAATTCTTTCTCCCCAAGTTATTATTCCACTTAGACTCAGCTAAAGGGCTCAGGCTTAGATAGCTGGTGGAGTCTAAGTTCCTTCAAACACTGCTGCCTTGGATTTTAACACTACACCCGTAAAATTTAGAAATCAAACAAATCCTGGCCCTTAAAGAGATCATCTCAGGCAAAACTGCTTCCTGAACACAATACTTAGTCTAGACCCACACTAATGTGGCCAAGGACCATGGCAGTGAATCAGTGATACTATGGGAAGAAGGGTAGTCAGAGGGAAGGAAACATCTTTTTCATGTTTGTTGGCTGTACATATATATTTCTTTTGTGAATTGTATACATACCAGTTGGCATCTTCAGATCTTGTGCCCATTTTAATTGGGATGATTTTCTTCTAATTATTGAGTTATATCTTCTGGATACATGTCCCTTGTAAGACATAGGTATTAACAATATTTTCTACTAGTCTATGACTTGTCTTTTTTTTTTTTAATAGTATGTTTTGAAAAGAAAAAGTACAATTTATAAAATCTAAGTTATAATTTTTTCCATAATTTATATTTTGGTTTCCTTCCTAAGAAATCTTCATTTAAGTCATAAAATTTTGTCTTGTGCTTCCTTCTAGGAGATGTATAGTTTTGATTATTTTATTTAAGTTTATGATCCATTTTGAGTTGTTATTATTATTATTTATTATTATTATTATTATTATTATTATTATTATTATTATTATTATTTTGGAGATGGAGTCACACTCTGTTGTCCAGGATGGAGTGCAGTGACATGATATCAGCTCACTACAACCTCCTCCACTTGGGTTCAAGCAATTCTCCTGCCTCAGCCTCCCAAATAACTGGGATTACAGGCATGTACCACCATGCCCAGCTAACTTTTGTATTTTTAGTAGTGACGGGGTTTCACCACTTTGACCAGGATGGTCTTGAACTCCTGACCTCAGGTGATCCACCCACCTTGGCCTCCCAAAGTGCTGGGATTACAAGGGTGAGCCACCACACCTGGCCTTGAGTTAATTTTTGAGTATGGCATGAGGTAAGGGGCAAAGTTTAATTTTTCCCAACAGATGTCCAATTTTTACAGAGCTATTTACGTATAAACTCCCTCACATTGTGCAATTCCCAGAAGAAATTAAACTCTGCCCCTCAGCCCCCTGGTGAATTTTGCTGATCCCTATCTTAAAAATCAATTGACTATATATGTGTGATATGTCAATCTCTATGTCTATCCTTATGCCAATGTCACACTTTCTTGAATTATTGTAGCTTTCTAGGAAGTCTTAAATAAGATAGTATAAATCTACCAACTTTTCTTTTTATTTTTTTAGTTTCATTTATTCTATTTCCTCTGCATTTTCATATAAATTTTAGAAGCATCTTGTGAATTTATACTAAAAATCCTGCTAGGATTTTGATTGGCATTTTATTGACTTGATTGGCATCTTCCAATGAATTAGCATGGCTTATGTCTCTCAATTTATTCAAGTTTTCTCTAATTTCTCTTTTTGTAGTTTTCAATGTATTTTCAGTTTTCAGCACACAGGTCTTTCACATCTTTTGCTAATTTTATTCTATGTTTATAATATATTTCACTAATTTTATTTCACTTTAAATTGAATTGCTTTTCATTTTATTTCCAATTTGTTTGCTTTGTGGTGGTATATAAACATGGTATTGACATTTGTATATTAACATTCTATTCTGTGACCTTGCTAAACTACTAGTTCTTAAAGCTTTTTATAGATTCCTTACGAATTCCTACATACAAGATAATGTAATCTTGATATAAAAACAGATTTTTTTCTTCATTTCTAATCTGCATGTATTTGACTTATTTTTCTTGTGATTTTGTACTAATGAGGATTTTCAGTAAAATGTTGAAAAAAGTGGTGATAGCAGACATCCCTACCTTCTTCCTGTGGTAGAAAGTAAGATGCTATCTATAGGATCTTCTTAAATGGCCCTTATCAAATTGAGGAAGTACCTTTCTATTTCTAGTTTGCTGAGAGTTTTATCAAACACTTTTTCTGTATATATGATGATCACATAGTTTTCGCCTTTATTTTATTAATATGGTGAAGCATGTTAATTGATGTTTGGATGTTAAACCAACTTTGTATTCCTGAGACAAAATCAACTTGGTCACAATGCATTCTTGTTTTTGTGTATTGCTGGATTAATTTGCTAGGTTTTGTTAAGGATTTTTGCCACTATGTTCAAGAGAGATATTGGTGTAAAGTTTTTTCTTGTCATGTCTCTGTCCTCACAAAATGAGAAGTGTTCTAACCTCCTCTAATTTTCTGAAACAGTTTGTGTGGGATTGATGTTGTATATTCCTTAAATGGTAGATTGCACCAGTCAAGACACATCTGAGTACAGAGTTTTCATTTTGAAAAGGTTTAATTACAAATTCAATGCTTTAAATATGAGGATATTTAGGTCTTCTTGAGTCACTTTTAGTAATTTGTGTCTTTCAAGGGGTTTATCTATTTCATCTGTGTTACCAAATTTATTGCCATAATGTTTTTCATAATATACCTGTGATGGTTAATACTGAGTGTCAACTTGATTGGATTGAAGGATGCAAAGTATTGATCTTGGGTGTGTCTGTGAGGGTGTTGCCAAAGGAAATTAACATTTGAGTCAGTGGGCTGGGAAAGGCAGACGCACCCTTAATCTGGGTAGGCACTATTTAATCAGCTGTCAGCGAAGCTAGAATATAAAACAGGCAGAAAAACGTGAAAAGGCTAGACTGGCTTAGCCTCACAGCCTACATCTTTCTCCTGTGCTGAATGCGTCCTGCACTTGAACCTCAGACTCCAACTTTGAAACTCAGACTAGCTTCCTTGTTCCTCAACTTGCAGATGGCCCATTGTGGGAGTTAATGCTACTTAATAAAAACCCCTTTATATATCTATTTCTGTCCTATTCGTTCTGTCCCTCTAAGAACCCTGAATAATACAATACCCTTATTTTATTTTACTTTATTTTATTTTACTCTATTTTTTTTTATTTTATTTTTTATTTTTTTATTTTTTTTGGCGTCTGAAGGATCTATGTAATGTCTCTCTTTTTATTCCCTATTTTGGTTAAGTTTGTCTTCTTGCCTTTTTCTTGACAAGTGTACATAAAGAAATAGCTTTTGATTTTCTTTCTATTTTTGACTCTTTTCTGTTTCATTAATTTTATTTTTATTTCCTTTTTGGAATACTTTGGATTTAATTTGTTCCTCTTTTTAGCTTCTTAAGGTGGAAGCTTATGTTACTGATTTTTAGACCTTTATTCTTTTCTAACTGAAGAATTTAGAACTATAAAATTCCCATTATGCACCACATTGTATGTATGCCACAGATTTTGCTATGTTGTATCTTCATTTTCACTTAGTTCAAAATACTTTATAATTTCCCTGTAATTTCTTCTTTGACTCATGAGTTATTTATAAACAAATTGTTTAATTTCCAAACATTTGCAGTTTTCCACAGCCTATGCTGGGAAGGATGGGGGACTGGGGAGTGCCCCAGACAAGGAAACCACCAGCTCACAGTTATTATTGGATGCAGGTTCTTCCCAAGTTTGTGTCTACCTTTGCTTATTTTCTACAAAAGGAATTGCCCAACCTCTTCATGTATCAAAACTGGAAACTGCTATTTGCTTCCATTCCTTTTCATTTGTTTATTTTATTTATGTATTTGTTTATTTATGAGATGGAGTCTCATTCTGTCACCCAGGCTGGAGTGCAGTGGCACGATCTCAAATCACTGTAACTTCTGCCTCCTGAGTTCAAACTATTCTCCTGCTTCAGCCTCCTGTGTAGCCTAGACTACAGGCATGCACCACCACGCCCAGCTAATTTTTTGTGTTTTTAGTAGTGACGAGGTTTCACCATGTTGGCCAGGCTGGTCTCAGACTCCTGACCTCAGGTGATCTGCCCACCTCAGTCTCCCAAAGCGCTGGGATTATAGGCGTGAGCCACCGCACCTGGCCATCCTTTTCATTTGTTTATTAATACAATGCATCAGCCTTTGATGGTCGAAATTTAGCTTGGGCCCCTGAAACCTAATGTCATAGTCACTGCTTATGAAGTTATTATTCTATTTGGTAATAATTGAGGACAAGTGATCTGGCACTGCCTCCTCAGACCTAGCACTAAAGTTTTGAAGCTAGACTCTCACACAGTAATGTTTTCTGGCACTAGAGAGCTGGATTATTCAAGGTTCTCTAGAGGGACAAGATTAATAGGATACATATATATAGAAAGGGGAGGTTATAAAGGAGTATTGACTCAGACGATCACAAGGTGAAGTCCCACAATAGGCTGTCTGCAAGCTGAGGAGCAATGAAGTCAGTCCAAGTCCCAAAACCTTGAAAGTAGGGAAGCGGACAGTGCAGCCTTCAGCCTGTGGCCAAAGGCCCAAGAGCCCCTGGCAAACTGCTGGTGTAGGTCCAAAAGTCAAAAAGCTGAAGAACTTGGAGTCCAATGTTAGAAGGCAGGAAGCATTCAGCATGGGAGAAAAATGGAGGCCAGAGACTTAGCCAGTCTAGTCCTCCCACGTTCCTCTGCCTGCTTTTATCCTAGTCGTGCTGGCAGCTACGGTTCCCAGGTTGAGGGTGGGTCTGTGTCTCCCAGTTCAGTAACTCAAATGTTCATCTCCTTTGGCATCACCCTCACAGACACACCCAGAAACAATACTTTGCAACCTTCAATCCAATCAAGTTGATACTCAATATTAACTATCACGGGAGCGTCGTTGTTGTACTAGTTTCCTGTTGCTGCTGTAACAAATTACCATAAATTTGACTAAAAACAGCATAGATTTATTAACTTCTAGTTCTAGAAGGCAGAAGTCAGAAATAGGCCTCATGGGGCTAAAATCAAGGTGTCAGCAGAGCTGCATTTCTTCTGGAGGCTCCAGGGGTCAATCAGTTTCCTTGCTTTTTCTGACATCGTCTGCATTCCTTGCCTCATAGTCCCCTTCCAACAATCATATCCCTCCAACCCCTGCTTTCATCGTGACATCTCCTTCGTGACTCTTCTGCCTCCCTCTTTTCCTTGTAAGGAGCCTTGTGATTACACTGGGCACACTCAGATAATCCAGGTTAACTTCAAGATCCTTAACTTAATCACCTCTGCAAAGTCCTTTTGCTATGTAAGGTGATATATTCACAGGTTCCAGAGATTAGAATGTGGACCTCTGTAGGGCGGCATTATTTTACCTAAAACAGCTCTCTTTGTTATTTAAAGTTCTGATCTTCAGCTGGAAGGCCTGCCTAAGAAACATGGTGAAAGCAACAAATACTGATTCACCTACTTGTTCCTAAAATGATGTAATTCTTACTTCAGTCTTACATGAAATATGCCAAGTTGCATCTGAGAAATTAAAGGTCAGGTGAAGCTCCCAGAATTTGCTAAGATCCCCCACCAAAGCTGCAAATATGCAAAGACCCCTGCCTCACAAACTCTAAGAGTATATATACTTGCTCCTGTTAACTGTTTTGACAGAGTTGAAGAACTCCCTTGGCCCAAGGTATTAAAGCTTTCCAATCAAGGGTCTCAACCTTCATGTATTGTTTTGCTCTAGAAATGGCCCAATGGCTGTCGCCTGCCATTTGGTTAAAGAAGAGTAAGTAATAATGGGTCAAAGGGTGGGAACCTTCCTCGAATAGAGTTCCCTACTCATAAAATATGAGGAAAATGAGATGATGATGATGATGATGATGATGATTATTATTATTTTTGAGACAGAGTTTCACTCTTTTTGCCCAGGCTGGAGTGCAATGGCATGATCTTGGCTCACTGTAACCTCTGCCTCCAGGGTTCAAGTGATTCTACTGCCTCAGCCTCCCATGTAGCTGGGATGACAGGTACCTGCCACCACACCCAGCTGAATTTTTGTATTTTTAGTAGAGATGGAGTTTCACCATGTTGGCCAGGATGGTCTCGATCTCTTGACCTTGTGATCCACCCACCTTGGCCTCCCAAAGTGGAGTGCAGTGGTCCATCTCAGCTCACTGTAACCCCCACCTCCTGGGTTCAAGCAATTCTCCTGACTTAGCCTCCAGAGTAGCTGGGATTACAGGCACCTGCCACCATGCCCGACTAATTTTTATATTTTTAGTAGAGACGGGGTTTCACCACGTTGACCAGGCTGTTCTCAAACTCCTGACCTCAAGTGATCCACCCTCCTTAGCCTCCCACAGTGCTAGGATTACAGGCGTGAGCCACTGTGCCCAGCCAATTATCCTGTCTTACATTTGTACATCCTGGTACTACCCTATTTCCATCTATCAAAATCTTATTCACCCTTTAAGTTTCAATTCACATATAGCTTATTAATTAAAGATTTCTACCTCTCTTGTATCTCCCAGTCTGTCAATACTATATAACAATTTTCACTTGGCCTAGGTTCTTACTCTGTTCAATATTGTCTCTTATCTCTACAAAATTATAGTTCCTTGAAAGCATTAATCAGGACTTGCACTGATTTTGCCGGACAAAGCAAAAAAAAAAAAAAAAAAATCTTTATTTCACAGTGATGGGGACCCGTTGACACCAAGGGCAGGGAAGGCTTCTGGCTAACGCGGCAACTGGGTCTTTTCTTAACATAGGTTTAAACTATACTGATGCTTTTATTACCCATGGCATCTAGTAGAGTGCCTTGCACACAATAGACTTATTTTTTCCCTTGAATATATAAGAAAATGCTAGGTAAGAGTATGGGAGAAAAGTTTATCATATGGAGGAAAGTTTATTTTGTGTTACTCTACAATGAGAATTAGAACCAAAGAGCAATATCACAAGGAAACAGGCTTCAGCTCAACATAATGAAGAGCTTTCCAATATTTGGAGTTGTTCTAAAGCAGAATGAGTCACCACATGAGAGTGAGCTCTCTGACACTAACTGCACTCAAGCAAAAGCTGAAGGACCCTTTTCCAGTATTTCTACAGAGACAATTCAGACATTGACTAGGAGGTTAGACTAGACTCAACGACATATACCTTTCCTTGCTCTCTGAGTATTTATTGGCAGTCATCTGTTGACCACCTAGACTCTTGATTGTCCTAGACTCATGTTGTCCATTTGTGTTTTATACATTTATTGCCTCAAGCCTGGTCTGCCCTGAACTGTGCATTGACTGATCCCTAACTTTCTTCTTCCCCTTTATTTTTCAGTTACTCAGACTGACCCAGAATATTTCATCAACAGGTGAACTATAAGCAATCAGACATGAAGCAACAGCCATCAAGAAATAGTAAAGCAGAAGTAATTATGCCATGAGAAAACCTGTTACACATTTTCACCTGGACGAGGAGCTGATACTAACCATGGGCAGGCTCAGAGCTCAAGATGGGCCATGCTACAATTGGTGGTTAGGTAAGCAGATTTTACCTGCTGGAGTTGAAGTGTCCGAGTAAAATATACAGTCTGATAAGACTGAAGTAGGGTTCTGAAGCTTTGTTGACTGACAAAAAACACTTCTCTTACTCAGAATGCTTATCAGAAGAAACCCTAGGTGAAGGTTAGTGCTGGCACATTCTTTCTTGATTGATGATGATAATTGTACAACTCTCAGGTCTTAGCCAAAACAGTGAGTAGTAGAGCTGCAAATAAACTAAAAGGATTTAGCAGGTATGAAAGGATAGGGTCTGGGTCCCAGAACTCAGGGATCTAGTCCTCATTCCCATGAACGCTTTTATTGAAGCAACAGTTGTTGACCAGAGCTTCTCATGTACGACAAGAACTTGGAGCATGAAGGGCATTACAGAAGTGTCTCTTGTGTCAGGAATGGAGTTGGGAGTTGGGAGAACATTGGTCTTGGAGAGCAGACAAGCCTGGAGGTGAAGCAAGTCTTGGAAACGAGGGAGAAGATTCTCCCACCATTGGCTCTCATCCACTTGCTGACCACCCAGAATCTTTCCCCTGTTTCCCCCTTTATCCTCTTCACAGCCTCCCACAGTGGGTAGAGAAAGATGGGAGATAAGAGAGGACAGTGAATATTTAGGGAGTGAACAAAAGGCACGTGAAGTCAGATTGGGTAGAATAAAGCATGTGGAGAAAGAGATAAGCAAGAGTTTCTGTTCTGCTTCTGACACTGACTAGGAGTGTACCCACAGGTAAATCATTGCCTTTCTAGAAACCATCTATAATGTTGGACTGGGGATCCTTGGAGAGTCTGTGGTTGAGGGGCCTCTGTTCTGCTGAGCTTTATAAATACTTTTCCTTGTGATCAGATTTAAGGTCTCAAACCTTGGCTTATTCACATACTGATTATCCCAGACAGTTGAAAATCTGGACAGTTGAATTTCTGTAACATTTTCCTTGGAATCCAGGATTCCACATAATTGTTTCTTTAGAGTGAGAGCGTGGAGTTGGAGAAGAGTGGGAAGGTATTTTGATTATTTTAAATTACTCCTTTGATCCTCACATACTAATAGGATTAACTTTCAAAACCCTGTTTGGGAACTGTTAGGTGGACCCAAGCGTCGACTGGAAGGCAGGCAATGGTTCCCATATTTCTCATGTTCATTCACTTGGGTTTCTTTATGCGAAAAGAGGAGTACTTCCCAGAAATAGCCATTTTTGTTGATTGTTGCTAGGAAATAAATTCAGACACCATAGCATTTAACATATACCATGGGATGGAGGAAATTAGAAGATAGCCACCCTGATTTCCATTAGAGGGGAAACTCTGACTCAAAATAATTTGATTTAGGCTAGCCCACTTCCCATATAAATAAAGTGAAAAAGCATTAAATGTTAATGCCAACTTATTTTGGATTTTGAAAAGCTTGCCAGACAAAGCAAAACACACACACATACACACACATACACACAAAACTTTATTTCACAGTGATGGGGACACAATGACACCAAGGGCAGGGTAGGCTCCTGGTTGAGTGAGGCAATTGAGTCTTTTCTCAACATGGGTTTAGACTGTACTGACGCTCAAGTATAGTTTGTTCTTCAGGGCCAGAGTGCTTACTTTGACTGACTCACTAGCCAAGAAACCAATGGGGCTGCAGCTCCTTTTGGTGGAGGTAATGAAAAGGAAACTGGAATTGAAGTAATTGAGTTCACTGTTACCCCCAGGACTAATGTCCACACTCCCTGTTTTCCTCCACCCCAGCACCTACATTACTAAGAGTAATGAGCTTCAGCTGCCCAGTGGGCTGGAGTCTAAAGCTCTGCTCATGACTGTCAGACTCAGACTTAGCATATGGCCCACTAGACAAATAAAGAACCTAAAAATATCTAGAAATGGGAACTTTCTCAAGAAGAGGTATGGAGTTTCAGAACAAGAGGCTTAGAGAAGAAGGTGGGGAATTCTAAATATAGAAATCCAGGTTGGGAGTGGAAGGAAGGGTACATACGGGTTTCTCCATCCCCACCCCACCCAAAGCCTCTGTTTCAAGGTGACTTTCTCATGAATCTCAAGGTGTAAGGTGGTAGATAATGTTATTTGCTAGAAATCAAATTCAGGGTGAGAAGTGTAATACTTCCCAGGATGGTCTGATAAAATGATTGTGCACATTGGAACCGTGAACATGTGAGGAAAGTGGCAAGAAGACATTTAGAGGATGCCTTGTGGTTAGGAGACTGTGGTAGGCTGAATAAGGCCCCCCAAAATATATGCAGGTCCTGCAAACAATCATATATGGCCAAAGGGACTTTGCAGATGTGATTAGTTGAGGATCTTGAAATGGAATTATCTTGGACTAGTTGATAAATGTAATCACAAATGTGCTTAGAAGAGGGTAGCAGAGGGAGATTCAACTACAGAAGAGGAGAAAGCAATGTCACTATGGCAGCAGGGATCAGAGCAATGTGGCCAAAACCAAGGAATGTTGGCAGTCACGCCAGTGTGGAAAAGACGAGAAAATGGATTCTTCCCTGGAGCCTCCAGAAGGACTGGCCCTGCCAACACTCTGACTTCAGCCCAGTGGAACTAATTTTAGACTTCTGTCCCTCAGAACTGTAAGAAAATAAATTTGTACTGTTTTAAGCCACCAACTTTTGGTAATTTGTTATAACAATCCAGGGATGATGTAAATGAGGAAGGGAGAGAGCATACTATTTTATTAGCTGGTTCAATTAGGAAAATGTGGAGAAGAGATAAAAGAGATGTTCAGACTGATAAGGTAAAGACTTTAGGAGAAGTCAAACAAGGAGATGTTGTTTCAAGGGCTACCTCCAGGTCTGTAGAGGTATTGATAATGAGAAGAAAGGGGTTTTTTTAATGAAATTTTGCAGCTGGGCATAGTGACTTATGCCTATAATTCCAGCACTCTGGGAGGCTGAGATGGGAGGATTGCTTGAGGCCAGAAATTCAAGACCAGCCTGTGCAACATAGCGAGACTCCATCTCTACAAAAAGATTTCAAAAATTAACCAAGTATGGTGGCATGTGTCTGTGGTCCTAGCTACTCTGGAGGCTGAGGTACAAGGATCACTTGAGCTTAGGAATTCAAGACTGCAAGTGAGCTATGATCATGCCACTGCACTCCATCCTGTACAACACAGCAAGATCCTTCTCTATTTTAAAAAATGAAAGAAAGAAAAAAAATGTGTTTTTCTGTGCTTTAAAAATGAAACTCATACCCATTCTGGCATGTGCTCAAAAGACTAGGAAAAGATAGGCTTTTCAGTTACAATGTGTTTCTGATGGACCATCATTTCTTTGAATGGAACTCCAAGTAAACCCAGAGGTACCTGGATTTTATACTAGGGATTTTGTGCTAATTTATGTGCCATTTTGGAATTCAGCCTCAAGAGGACATTTTCCTCATGACTCCAAGTAATTGGAAAAATGATGGAAAAGAATGTCACATTCATTAAGCGTCAGCTGTAATTGTTTTGGATTATCACCATAAAATCATAAAGACAGAACAGAAAGAGACCATATTAAGGAGAAATCACATTTTAGAATTCAGTATTTTTGTCAAAAAAATATCGTACTTATATGCTATTATAGTATTTATGAACACTGAAGATTAAAACTTCTCCCATATGAAGCTAGATCTTAGTTGTTAATCTGTCTCAATGGAGACTGTTTCTTAAGGAGAAAAGAGGTCAGTGGCAGACATCCATGGTTTAGTTGAAGGCTTTGGTCAACGCCACCCCCAGAGACTAGGTTCCCAGTGAACCTGCCTGACCACAACTTCTAGCTTCTTGAAAATGAAAAAATGTATAGCAAGCACCATGAAGGAGCCTAAGGGATCTTTTAGTCACGATTAGTGCATGTTCCTGAAATGAGACACAAGAATGGGTAGATTTGGAAAGACTAAAAAGTTGTGAGGATTGGTATTAGGAGTTATTGACAGATTTGATGACAGCCTGTCTCACTGCCTTAGAAATATGGCAAGGCAGTAAAAAGTTAAGATTCATACATTGAATTCCTAAGCACTAATCAGCAAGGTGGAGAGGGAAATAAAACATGGCATAAAGTGAAAAACACCAAAGTATAGCTTGCCTTTTTGTGGGAAAGACTTGGAGAATTCACCATCTTTCTCATTTTACTGAGAACACAGACCCTGGAGGAGGGGATTAAATGTTGATACTAATACATTCATCCTCACAGAAAATTCCAGATTCCTCAGTTCTTATTTTCATCAAACAAAGGTTGATTAGCAACTAGGCTAAGTACAGCCTGTCTTCTGTGGCGCCAAGAGAAATTGTATCCCCCAAGCAAAAAGGAAAACAATGGAGTGAGTTGGAAGTGAGAATAGGACCTAGAGACACAAAGAAAACGTGGTCCCCTTTTGTGACAAATGTGGACTTCACAAAGAAAAAGACGCAACAAGGCAGAGAACATTAGTTGTCAGAAGTCAAGCGGAGACTCCTACAGAAGGAGGTGAGACCGTGGGAAGACTATAGGTCCCAGGGTCCTGATGTAGAATGGGGATGGAGCAGAAGGAGCTGGCCATATTGTGGTGCAATTCAGTCAAATTCTCCACAGAAATACCTAGTAATTAAAAAAATTAAGTGAAGAGGGCTAATGAAGGGATTGTTTCAAAAGTGTGGAAGGAGTCAAGGGATAAACAAGGAAGGATGAAGCACCAGGGAACTGTGGAAAACCCTTTATTTCCCCAAGGCTTGGAGGGGCAAGGGAGGTGTCTTAGTTTGAGCTCTTCTAGAAACAAGTACTGAGACAAGAATTCCAGGGTGAAAAGTTTACATGGCAGGCGAAGAAAACGCCAGTAGGGACACAGGAAAGTGAGACAGGGAAGGAACATCTGCCAGTAACATGCATCTAGCCAGTGATCACAGTAGGCAATGGAACTCACCACCACAGCACACTGTGGAATGCAGTACAAAGCATAAGCCATAGGATCATCCATTCTAGCCCAAAGATCCACTGTGACCCTGAGCAGGCCCAGGCACGGTATGGAGAGCATCCTCAAGAAGGAATGACCCAGCCTGGAGTGTTGGAGCCCAAACAGGGTGAAAAGGGAGTCCATGGTGTGGGAGAGCCCAGCAAGAGGAGATACAGTGCCACCTGGGCAAAGTGGGTAACAGGAATGGGCAGCCTGGAATGAGAAGTCAGAGCAGAGGCAGAGAGAGGAGGGAACCACGTGGGGAAGGAGTGAGGAAGAAGATGGGAGGTGAATTTCATACTAGGGGATTGATTAAATAATGAATGTAGTAAGGATCTAAGAGTGAGCTTTCTCACTGTCAGAAGAAGGATAAATAAAAGAAAGGGATAAGTCTGGAATGAATCACCATGTAGTATTGTATCAGAATTAATGGCTTGGGTGTGAACTCATGGATTTCTGCGTAGGATACACAAATATGTAGGCAGACTAATGTGTATGTGGATGCATATAAACACACATTTACATCTACTTATACATATCATACATAAATATATATTTGTATTCACACATACACATATGTACACACACATTTACATCTGCATTTATATTTTACATATATTTATCTATCTATCTGGATAGATATCTATCCCTAGCTCTGTCCACTCATGGGAACTAGGAGCAGTGAGATTCCAATAGCAATGAGCAGAACTAATGCCTAGGTCTTGGCTTCTAAAACCATCTCTCGAAGAAACCAGGGCTCTTGGAGAAGCAGCTGATTCCAGCACTGGGACAGTGAAAGCTCAAACTGAGGCTGGACTAGCTCGTGCTGCCAGAAAGCAAAAGAGTGCTGAAAGAACATTGGGGACATGGTGCAAGAACACAAGACCCAGTTGAAATGGGCTCCTGCTGGCCAAGGATGGGGCAATTTCAGTATGAAAACAGAATAATGATAGTAACAAATTTTTATCTATTGAATAAAGCAGGACGCCATGATGCCATATGGTTATAAATGAACAAATAAATAAAGTAAAATTTTCACAAGGAACAGAAGATTTACAGTTTCAAAGTACTTTCCCATAAAATATGTATTAAAATATAAAGGGGACAAGAGTTACTTTGCAGTGGAGAAGGTTGACACACACCACCTTAGTCAAGTGATTACAGTGAACATTATCAGTAATGTAACAAATCAAAACTGTGAGCTGCCTGATAGGAGGCCAATAAGCCAGTGCAATGTCACCTCTGTGTTATTTCTGCCAAAGATGAAGAACCTGATTTTAATCATGAAGAAACATCAGACTGACCCAAACAAGGGATGTTCTACAAAACAACTGCTTCTAATCTTCAAAAGTGTCAAGGCCATGAAGTCTAAACTGAGAAACTGACGAGACTGGACACTACAGAGACATATCAACCAAATGCCCAGGGCTAATGTCGAAGGCACTCTGAGGATTGGATGGTAGCAATGTACCAATGTTAATTTTCTGAAGGCTATATTATAGTTAGGAAGGACAGTGTTCTTGTTTGTAAAAAATACCGTTCAGAAGTGATAGGACATTCGATCAGAAACTTACTCAGGAAAAGAATAGTCCTTTTGCTGTGCTTCCAACAGTTTTATAAGTTTGTGGCTATTTCAAAATTAAAAAAAAAAAAAAGAAAATGAAGAAAGCAACTGTTCCAAGCAATATAACTATCTTCAAGTACAATATCAACTTTGTACATGCTAGCTAAGGTAATCAATTCCCTACTCCCCCCAAGAAAACACAGTGAGGTATTTTCAGTTGCTGAATATCAAATGTTTATTCTTTCCCTTCTTACTACTGCTAAAATCTCTTTGATAAGTGACTCCTCTTAAAACCGGATTTGATTTCACAGAAATTTTGTCCTTTAATAATTCATCTTGAAACGTCTCATGCTGGGGATGAGGATGTGTCAAGGCACAGCTTGGACAACCAGGCCAGGTTGGCCACCACGAAGGCTCTCTCCCTACCCCACCCCACACACAGAAACCTGCAAACAACTCAGGGAACACCTGTGCAAAGCCAGCAGGTTGTCCAAGTCAGCTGAAAACAGAACACCACACTAGATTCAAATTACAAGTTCAGTACTGTACTGTACACATCCAGCATTACACATGCTTAAGATAATATAAGTATGCATAATGACACATTAGGTCTCACTTGTAAACTACAAGCACACAGCTACAAAATGTTAAACTACAACATAATCCCAATTTACCTAAAGTTACAAATGTTGTTGCGTACACATAGGCTGCTTCAGAAGCCTTGGGCATGCAGACAGGAAGTAGAGAAAATATTCCAGCTAAGAATAATCACATTCCATGTATTTAAGAATCTTTCTAGCCAAATCACATTCTAAAGAAGGCTATCTTGAAGGGCCGGGGCCAATTTCCAGGCTGTGTGGTTTTTAGGAGAGGGAATTGTGCCCTGAAACATATGTGCTCTTCACAGATCCTGGAATTATGAATGCAGGTAGACCCACTGTCATTCCCAGGGTGACTTCAGCCTCTGAGAGCAAGAATACCTAGTGGCCCCTGGCTCAGGGGAGTCTCTCAACCCTGGAATTCCACCCAGGTCTGGAGGGCTGCTCCAGGCCAGTGGGCACCATTTTGACCTGTCAAGCCCAGAGGCACCATGGGTATAGTCTGACAGCAACCTACAGTAACTGCAGCTTTCAGGCTAAATGAATATTCTGCTCTACCCCAGGAGAATGCTTGCCCATTAAAGATGATTTTGTTTGCAATGTTAATACGATCTACAAAAAGAGCTAAACTTATAATTAATAGCACCATGAAAACATAGATAATGGTAGAAAATAGGATAATAAAATAAATTTGTTTTCAATTCTGGGCAATGTTTCCCACCACTTACATGAAAAGGTAAACCATTTTAACTGAATTTGAGAAAAGAATATGTCCTTCTGGAGCAAAAATATTCTTGTAGGGAGAAGACAGGAAAATATATTCATTATGAATTTTATATACATATGTGTGTATATATGTATGCACAGATATATAAAACTATTGAGCAGCGCAGGAAAGAATGTAAGACATAGCTCTCTATTGAGAGCGGCTGTTGGGCTGTCAAGCAGTCATGTAGAAGTATTTTTAAAAAGAAAACTGAGGGCACAAGAAAGCATCTAAAGTCTTGGTAAAATGGTCAACTGGGGTTCAGCAATTGAAGGAGAGTACTGCGCATGTACTAATGTACAGTTCACATCAACATCTCAGAAATAAAATAGTTCCAGCTTTGTAGCATCTCCCTTGACTGTCTGATTAAAAGAGGAATTCTCATCCCTACAGAAAGAAGAGGTAGTATGATGGTGAAATGCAGACAGATGCTGGTCCTTGGCTGCTCGTTTGCTTTGCAGATTCAGTACCCCTGGCATCTTTAAAACATATTTTTGTAAATGTGTTTGCTTTACTGGCTGGTGCACTGCTAGGAGCAGATGTGGAGACAGGGATTCCACTCCCAGTGAGGTCTATTTGTTGAGCACACAGGAGCTGGGCTTTCTCTAAAGCTAGTTTCAAGAGGGTGTTTGTTTTGAGAGGACTCAGCAGTACCAAGGCAGTCTGTTAAAATCCCCATTGACTGATACAGTCACTCGTCCAGATTGAACAAAACACCAGCAGAAGATGTATGTAGTTAAGTCAGACTCTCTGTGGTCCAGGAAATAAGAGAATCTTGCACTTCAAGTTGTGGAAAACTGGCCAACGTTGTTCATGCCTGGGTGCCAGAGTTCCAGATTATACGGTCACATCTGTAACAAAAATTTAGCATAAATTCTCTAAATGCTCTCCATGTGTCAGTTCCCTACAAGAAGCTTTCCCCCTTTCCATTGCCTTTCATACACACACACACACACACACAGACACCATGCAAACTTGTCTTTATGCTCCAAGACCCAGCGCCAGTTCCCCATTTCCAAAGAAGTTTAATTCCTGACTCCTATAACAGACATTATCTGAACTCATCCCTTTGAAACTGTCCACCTCTGATTTCAGCTGCTGCTGGGGCAGAAAGCTCTGCAAGGGCTAACTGTTCTAGAACAACAGCCCCACTGCATTTCACTGCTTTTCTGCCTCCGGACTTTCGCTGAAGACTCATCCCAAGTAGGCTCATCCCAAATAGAGGCACAGCTCAGGGATGCAAGAAAGCTAATGCCCCCCACAGGCAACCCCAAATCAGTGGGGATGGAGCCAGTGGTTGCCATCCTTCAGGAGAATAATTCTGGGAGGCATCTGTACACGTCCAGTGAAGTCAGACCTCTGTGGCCTGGAGTTGAGACCTTGATAATAACGTGCCCTTCATTTGCTTCTCTTTGTTAGCTGTCTCACTCTCCCTGTCCCCTCACCCCTTCTTCCTGGGATCACCTCCCAAATAAACTACTTGCACCCAAGCCCTTATCTCAGGTTCTGCTTGTGGGGATCCAAACAGACAGAACACATTAAGCAAAGAGATTGAGAGATCATATTTTTTCAACAGCAAAGTAATGAAATACAAGCTCTTTGCAAGTGTCAAAGCTATGGTATTAACTGTCTAGGGAACCAAAAGAATCACTGAACACTTTGGGCAACAATTTCTGTCATCTAAAAAATGAATGTGAACTCAAGGAGCCTTTTTAGCTCCCATCCCATGCTATAATTCCATGACAACGCAAGCTATGTGTGTCCCCTTTAGACAGTCTGTAGCCACTGAGGGGTGGAAAAATGCAGTGGCTTCTGTCTCATTACACATCGCACATCATTCCAACCTCAAGGGCATAAGACATGAATTTTCCACAATGGAAGCTTCAAACTTTCTGGGTGCTCCTCAAACTTGGCAACTGTCAGTTTTCTGACTCTTAACACAAAAGGTCAAATTCCCACGTTACTGAGACTTCTAAAGCCATCCAAGTTCTCTAAACTTGCACACTCTTTACATCAAAATAACCAAATAGCTTCATCAATTTCTCCTTCTTCCCTCTAGCAGCACCAGCGCAGATCTCTTTTCCTAATCTCAGTCCAAAATTAGCATACGTCTGTCCAAATTCCCCAGAGTGCCTCACTCAGTAACTCACACTTCACTGATGATCAATAAATGCTCATCGAATGACTGAATGAAACCTTCAACAAAAAGCACTTAGAACCATCCCAACTTTTGAAACATCAATTGGAAAATTGCCTTGATACAATGGTAGCTTATGAACTGTTTGTGTGTTTAGTTTCAATAGTGACTTACAAACCTATTGCTTGTTTGTTTTCAATATACTGCAGAAAATATAAATCTAGTTAAAGTGAAAAATCCAGATTTTCACAGAAAATACTAGAATTAGGCCTTGGAGATGTTTTCCTTTCTTTAAAAAAAAAAAAAAATTAACATTGCAGGCTTACTGTGAAGAAAACTCTTCCCTACCCAAACCCCTAAATGGAGTCATACCTGTGAGTCTAGATTTTTTGGCTGTGTTCACTGCTCTCATGAACATGTATTCACCGTTAGGGTCGTGCACGCTGGATGAATACTTCTGAAAGAAAAAGCCAGAAACATGCTTTGTCATCTTTTCTTCTCCATCTCTTTGTTTTTTGACTGTTTTCTATTCTTCGTTGAAGTGGTATGTGACAAAAACATGGTAATGTGACTTAGGTTCCTGGCTTTAGGCTAAGTAGGAAAACAATATGAAATGGGCTTTACGTAAAAAGAGCTTTCTACTGAACTTTCTTCCTCATTTTTGCCGTTATTGTTTCTTTCCCAATAGACTTAGATCATGGGCCCCATCTCATTCTCTTCCTTCTTTATGTCTCCCACAGTTATACACTGGCCAGTGACCACACTGTGGATATACTTGAGTACTAGCATACTCGTGTAATATGCAGAGTGGTGTCAGTTCTTTGATTGAGAACCTGTAATGCGAGAGACCAAAAAGAATATCCCCCAGCACAGGGAGATTTGTGTTGTAGTCATTGTTGCTTATCTTTCTAAATAGCTCCTCAGTGGTTTTCTTTAAAAGCAAGGAGTCTAATAACTTACCATGTAAAGAAGTTGTCAGTTTCCTTCTCAGCTACAATTGACACCTTAGAAGGATTTCTTGCTGACTGTTTTTAACTTAACAGCGAAGCAAAACTTATAACTAATTGTTTCATCTCTGCCCTGCCTCTCAAGAACCTTAGATTCAAATTTGCAGCCCACGCATAATAATTTTTTAAAAATCAGAGGCATCTATTTTTATGTTTTAACCTTCCTCCTGACCTTTAGTCTTCTCTTGGCCTCAATTACCTCATCTAGTTTGAACGATAATAATAGTAACATAACACTGTGTAAGCCGTTAAGTCAAGTCTTCTTTGGAATGTGTGGGCTATAAAACAAATAAATAAACTTCTGTCCCAAGTGATTAGTTTAATTAGTAGGTATGTCTTGGGGGGAAGGCATTGTCTCCCTGTTGGTCAAACTACTCTGACAAGAGCCATGTGTACTTTTGATGAGGAAATAATCACTGATGTACATCAGTAAAGCAGATACAAGGAAAGATAGAAATTGCTTACCTTTTTTGTAAGCCAACAAATAAGTATGCACGCAAAAATGCAGACAACAACAAAGGTTGCACATCCTATGGGTAACCAGAACTTCAGTTGGCAACAAAGTTGTGATTCTGGATTGGAAAAAAAGGTATGTTAATGAAAAATTCTGAGAATCACATTTCTTCTTTCAGTGCTGAACCAAGAGTTCTCTTACCAAATTTAAAAGAGCTATTTAATCAAATGAAGCTTTTCTTTACTATCGTCATGAAATCCAGTAAGTGGGCAAGTTATTAGACTAACATCATCTCAGTATTATGGCAAGGATCCAGGAACTAAAACTTAAAAGATTATGCATATAATGTATTTACAAATGTGGTTAATAGAAAGGGCTTTTCTGCCTATATTTTTATAAAAGAGGTAGTAGTAAAAGTAATGTTATAAAACTATGATTTTCAATCATCACACTTCATTCCACAAACACAGTACAAAACCAAACCTTAAATCTTAGGTGAATAGAGATAATACCCATTATTAAGCCGTAAGTTTAAGTATTTGTCTTAATGTTTTTCCTGATTTTTAATAGCTATGTGTTTAAAAGGCAATATGATCTATTTCTGACTTAGCAGTCTATGGGATTACATTGCATATTGCTGAATAATACTAATTATGATGAATAGTAAATCGTCACCCATATGTCTTCATTATAAATGATTGCCATCAACTGCATCTAAGTGAACTTCAACACAAAAGATATTTATTTGTCTAAGTGTTTCCATTAGTGAGAAAAGTTGTCAAAACATATATATACTCTTAAGTTTGGAAGATGAAAGCAATGTCTTACCATAAATATGCAAATATCCTCCCGTAAGAGTTACTTTAAAAGGAGGAGGATCAAAAATTGATAGGTTGCAGAAGTAATAGTTGGCATGAGAATGGTCCAAGTTATATAGAAAAAAAGAGACACTGTTGTTGGATAACTGAGAATGGCAGAATTTCAGACTCTTAATGGACACTGTGTTTCCACTTCCTTTTGTCTTAGTGAGATCGCAGAGTATTTGCCCCCCTTTCAGCAACTGCATTTTAAATTGCTGGACAATGTCAGGATATTTGCATAAAATTTGTACACCTCCGTTGTGAAATATAAACATCTCATAATTGGCAGAACCATTGATTTCTCCTGCATAAAAAGAAAGAAAAAAGAGCAAAGGTGACATTTTATAAATATGTTGCCCTAATAATTATATTTTAACATAAAAGTAATTTATTTTATGCATAAAGTCATCTCTGTTGCACCAAAATGAAACAGCTGCACATTCTCCCTCCACCCCTCAAGAAAGAACATAAGATAAAACTGTCCTAGAGAAAAACAGAGTCCTGACCAGAAACTCACTTGTCATATGTGAATATAGAATATACTAAATATTAAATAATATATTTACATAGCATGAATGAATCACACAGGTATGGTCTCTGTCCTTTAGTAGCTTTCATATTGGAGGCAGATGGTAAAGGAATAAATATGTAGTAATGCACCATAATTTGTGATACGAATGGAGTACTATTTAAATAAAGGTGGTAGGGTCAGGTGGGTTATAATTTTGATTATAGAATCAGAAAATGCCACCTTGAGGAAGTGAGTTTTAAAATTGGAATTACAGAATTGGTAGCACTTAGCCAAACAGAGAGATATGGGAAAAGTTGAAGTTTAGGAAAAACTTCATTTATTAGTAGGTATGTCTTGGAGAGAAGGAATTGTCTAGCTGTTGATCAAATTACCCTGACAAGAACCATGTGCACTTTTGATGAGTAAATAATCACTGTTGTACATCAGTAAAGCAGATACAAGGAAAAATAGAAATTGCTCACTTTGTAAAAGTACAAAGTAGTTTAAAAATGAATAATTGTATATATAATATATGTTATATGTATGTATATTAGATATTAAAATATATGTATTATCTGTATATATATATACTACAATATATACAGACTATGTGTGTATGTATATACAAACAATTGTATACATATACATATATCTATACACATATACATTATTCCTCCTGCTGGAGAGTAAAAGAACAGACTAATCATTTTCAAATGATAGAAATGCATTTTCTCCAAACCTCATCCACTGAGAACCGAATCAAGACCTGATAATAAATATAAAGTCCCAGATTTTTGTTTATTTTTTCACCCTTTTTTCTTTTTTCTTTTCTTTTCTTTTCAGAGAAAAGGTTTTACTCTGTTTCTCAGGCCACAGTGCAGTGGCATGATCCTAGCTCATTGCAGCCTCCACTTCCTAGGCTCAAGGGACCCTCCTGCCTCAGCCTCCCAAGAAGCCGGGAATAAAGGCACACACCACCATATCTGGCTATTTTTGAAAAAGAAATTTTGTAGAGGCAAGTCTCACTATGTTGCCCAGCCTGGTCTTGAACTCCTGGCCTCAAGCAATCCTCCTGTCTCAGCCTCTTAAAGTGCTGGGATTACAGACGTGAACTACCATGCCCAGGCCCACTTTTTCATTTTCTGAAATAAATTTATGCTTATCGGAAGCCAAGGTTGTTTTTGCAAGCTACATAGGAAACACAGAACGAAAAAACTGAAATCGCCTTGGCCTGGTGGTTGCTGATTCTGAGTTATTAGACTATAAATTCAAACTGCTCATTGCCTTCCCTTTCTTTTTGTTTTATTTTCCTTTTTATTATGACAATTTTTCATGCTGAAATTGTTTAGGAAAATGATTAGCATGCTGGTTTTTTCCTAAGTTTTGAAATCTTGGTCTTTGTTTTTGAGAAAACTATAGAAGTGCAAAAAAAATTTAAGGAGAAAAATTACCTAGTTCTACAGTGAAATAGAAATACTCTGTATATTTTTGCTCCTTATCTTTCAGAACATATTATTTATAGCAAACATGTTATTTTGTGTTCTGCTATTGTTATTTTATGTCATAAGCATTTCATTTTTTACATAGTCACTATAATTATCCTTTTTGAGGACTATATTATTGGCCCAAATGTTAATCTATCATAATTTGTTAAACTAAAATACTAATGTTGGATATTGGGATTATTTTCAGCATTTTGCTTTTATGTAAATATTATGACATTTGGTCAAAATGTTTAAAAGTTGTAATAATATGTATTGCTATTTTGCTTTCTGAAATTTGTAACAGGATTAGCATTATGCAGGAGGGGCTATTTGTCACACCTCTACTTACACTATTTGCCTTAATTTTATTTAAGATTCACAATTACTTATTTTCTTAATATCCCTAGGCTTCAATTTATATTTCCCCCATATATCTTCAATTTGGGTGATTTGATTGTGAAAATAAACACAAATGTTCTAGTCTTCAGTTATAGTAGTCCCTATTATTCAAGCTAATTCTCACACCAAAACAGCCAAAAATGTTGAACAAATGTCCAAGAATATTATTAAAAGCATTAAAGAGTGACACAAAGGAGAAGAAATTACCTGGCTAAATTTGAAGAGAGAACCAGAACCCCGAGAGAAAAGCAAAGCTTGAAAGCTGCTTTTACTCTGAAAGCATTGCTGTTCTTTCAAATTCAAACTTTTGTTTTTATGTCTTAGCTCCCAGAATCTGCAGAGTGAAAGATCTAGCAGAAAACTCTCTCCCCATTAAATTGGGATCCCAAAGAGTTACATTCTTGGAGCATAGGTAAACCAGAAATAAACCAGACCTCATTCAGATTAGATGGTCCAGAAAAATCTTCTGGACTTCAATGGTCTAGAAAATCTCAATCTTTGAATTTTCTTTAAGGAGATTTGCATTATTATTACCCTTCAGCTTTTGAAAGTAAAAATGCAAACTATTACAAGAAGAAAAGGTTGACATCCTAGGCCTCAAAAAAATTTCCTACAAATAATATTCACATTCAATGGCAAACACATCATAAAAATAATGAGACATACAAGAAAACAAGGTAACAACAGAAACATCAAACTACAAAAACAAACTCACGATTTATATATTTGAATTATCAGGTCCCCAAGATAAAGTAATTGAGCTTATTATGCTTAAGCAAATACAAGAAAAACTTGTAATAATATCTGTAGCACACAGGAAAATTTAAGTCAACTAATTTGAAAAAGAACCTACAAGAATCGGCCAAAAAAATGCACTAACTGAGATTTAAAACTCAGTAGAGAGGTTTAATATATATCAGACAGAGTTAAAGAGAAAATTGGTGAGCCAGCAGATAGGTTGGAAAAATGAGTTAGAACCCAGTCACACTCCACAGATTCAAGAATCCCAACAATTCACAAGCATATTTTTTAAAAGTATGCACACCTAGATGTATCTTAGTGAAAATCCTAAAAGCAGCCAGAGAAAAGAGACTGATTACCTTCCAAGGAGCAACTATTAGACTGTTTCAACATCAACAATAAGAGCCCTGATATGGTGGAATTTTAACATACACCTCCAATGTGCTAAAAGATACATCTGTCAATATAGAGCACATTGTCTAGAAAGATAGTGAAGGTATATGTAATTTGAAACTTTTCTAAGTGAAGTATACATGTTGTGGTTTCTTCCATAATTACTAAAAAATATAAATAGTTAATATAATCTGAATTAGTATCACAAAATTCAGCCTAAAGGTTTTGTCTAAAGAGGGAGAAAGAGTTGGAATCAGAAGGAAACATGGGTGTTGACAATCTTGTATTTCTTGACCTGTGGTGATTATGAGGGTGAGGTAGTATGCTTTAGCACTATTCATTAAATTTTACATTTTTTTTTTCACTTTTCTATATGGATGTTTTGTTTTATAATAACAAGTCTTTTTAAAAGCATACAGAAGGAAAATAATACTTGCTTCGTTTTAAAAACTGGAGGGAACAATGTAAACAAGAGGCAAAGAAAAAAACTGTTGGCATGAGAACAGGTGCAGTCTACATTAGATTAAAACGTAGGGTATTTTGCTTGGGGCCTTATTTGTCTGACAGTAAAATATGAAATATGTTGCCCCACTGTTGCTTTGATGTGTATGTCTCTACCGTCTGCTGCAGAAGATAAAATCAGTGGACTGGTTCTCGGTTCCTTTAGAAATGTTCACGAAAAATTTCCCAGAGTCTTTAGAATGGCAGTAAGTAAACCACAAAGATCTTGGAGCCAAAGTGTCTGTGGTCACTATGTATACCAGACATAGATACATTGTCTTCTACTTCTGAAGATGATTTTGTCAGCAGATTTTTCCCCCATTGTGCCCATACTGTGGCAAACACAAGAGGACATGAATGGTTGGTGGTGCAGTGTGGTGGAAGTGCACTGCAGTGGTTCCCAAGGAAACCAGAGGCAAATTCTGGCACTAGCAAGGCTCTGTGGCTAGGGTGCCCCTGTGGAATTCAGCCTCCTCCTCTGTGAAATAAGGAAGTGAAACAAAAATATCATAATGTTCTTTCTAACACTTGCTTTCTCTGGATTCAGGATCAGAATACATCCAGGTAAGACCACAAACAACTGAGAGAGCTAATCCTTTGCTGTTGGGTGAATCCTCCACAGGGAAAACAATGTTCCTGTTAACCACTTTCAGTCTCAATATCATAATGGGTTACTCCAGAAAGTCAGAATAAATTAAAATAAAGGAGACTATCTTTCTTGCCCACAAAAGTGTTTAGGTAGGACTAGGAATGCTGTGCCTCAATTTTTCTTGAATGGCATGTTGAAAGTGCGTGCCACTGACATCAGCTGAAGATTTCAAAGTGTCTTTCTATTGGACACTCTGCTTTTTTTTTTTTTTTTTTTGAGACAGTCTTGTTCTGTCGCCAGCAGGCTAGAGTGCAGTGGTGCAATCTCAGCTCACTACAACCTCTGCCTCCTAGGTTCAAGCGATTCTCCTGCCTCAGCTTCCCAGGTAGCTGGGACTACAGGCACGTGCCACCACGCCCAGCTAATTTTTGTATTTTTAGTAGAGACGGGGTTTCACCATGTTGGCCAGGATGGTCTCAATCTCTTGACCTCGTGATCCGCCCGCCTTGGCCTCCCAAAGTGCTGGGATTACAGGTGTGAGCCACCGCGCCTAGCCTGGACACTCTTAATTATTCATTTTATTATTTTTAATTTAAAAACTACCTGGATCACCTATTTATTATGAAATGTAGTGATCAGAAGACTGACTTCAGTTTCCACATATCCAGTGTTTAGACTTTCCATCTGGAAAACCACTTGGCAGCTGTAAGTCTGCAGTTTGAATGTTTTTAACTATAGCATTTAATTAATTACTTCGTAACTATTTTGGCAGATATAGAACAGATATGCTTGCTATAACTTGAACATTTGTGCCCCTCAGACTGACACTCATATTGAAAATTAATCCCCAGTGTAATAGAATTGGGAGATGGGGCCTTTAAGAAATGATTGGCAGAACCCTCATGCAGAGTTTAATCCAATTCATGGGTTAATGGGTTAACAGATTAATAGGTTATCACAGGAGTGGGTTAATTATCATGAGAGTTAGTATGTTATAAACAGCCAGACTGGCTGTCTCTCAAGAACCTCCTCATCATGTAATCCTCTGTAATGCCTTGGGCCTCTGATGAGTGTCCCCACCAGCAAGAGAAGGCCCTCACCAAATTTCGCCCCTAGGCCTCAGCCTAGACCTAGGCCCCTAGACCCCTAGACTTAGGCCCCAGCCTCCAGAACTGTAAGAAATACATTTCTTTTCTTTATAAATTACCCAGTCTCCAGTATTCAGTGATAGCAACAGAAAATGGACTTAAACAATGCTCAAAAGACAAATTACAAATTCTTCTTAGCCTTTGGTAACATTTGAAAATAGTACTAAAGGAGACTGCCCCTTATAACCATGACTAAAGCATTTAATGGATAGGTAATTTAAGGAAGATCTGAATATGTTAGTTTCTTATAACTGCAAAAGCAGCTAGGATCTTTTCTCCATCTTTCTTGGATATTCTTATCTCCAAGTCTAATACTCAGCCTGGAATGCTGGTATGATAGCACCACTTTCATAGATAGTGTCTGTTCTGATTGGTATGGTGTCAAATCTATTTGGTCAATTCTGTTGCCATGCCAGTAGTTAAAAATTGTGAGTGTTCGCCTTATCAATCTCTCTCTTCTTGTTCTTTCTTCCTTTTTCTCATGTTTTCTTTTCTTCTCATACCACCTTTAATATAAAATCTTCTCCAAAATATCCTCTCTCACAGTGTCTTTGATATGCTCCTCACACTTCCTAACATACCATTTCCATTGTCAATAAATTTCATCAACACTGTTCATGTTTCAGGCATCCTATAAATACCCTCAGCTTTACACCTTCTGTTTCCTGTAACATGATTCAACCTCTTCTCAGCATCATACACAGTCAGACCTGGTGACCTCTTTTGTGTACATACAGACAACTGAAGGCCCAGACAGATTAAACTATTTGCCCGAGGTCACACAGCTTCCTGGGTGCATGAAAGATTTTTGGTTCAATCCACAATCAAAGTGTCACCAGCAACAACAGAAGCATAATAAAAGCAGGCAACCACAGGAAGCTAGACAGTGGTCACTAACAACTGAGTTACAGGACCACTGCTAAAATCTGTGTGCAGGAAGAACACCTAATTTCCGGCACCTCTGTTTTATGTCCAACAGAATCTATCCACTTCTCCTCCATCTCAGCTTCAACTGGTCCAAACCATTGTCACCTCTCCCTGGGACTACAAGAGCTTCCTAACTACAAAAGCTTCTGCTTTTACTCTTGCCCATTTACAATCCATTCTCCACAGAGAAACCAGAATGACCTTCTTACATACATAATCCAATAGAGTCATTGTTCTGCTTATAAAATCTCCAGGGGCTTCTCATTTCACTTACAGTAAAATCTAACTCCTTACCCTGGTTTCCCATGACTTACGTGACCTGTCCTACCTCCCATTTTATACCAGTCACACACTACACCACAGTCACACTGCCCTTCTTTCTGTTCCTCAAACACACAAAGCTGGTTCCCAGGGCTTTTAATTTGTCATTTCTCCACCTAGATCATTCTCTCTGATTTTTACATGGCTGCTTCTTTGTCATCGTTCAAGAGTAATGACACTTCTTCAGTGACCACTGGCCACCCAATCTAAAGAATATATCCAGGTCTTTGTCTAGTATGTCAACTGAGATAAAGCATTTATCACTGTCTGAAATTATCTGGTTTATCTTACTGTTTTCTTCTTCATTGTCTGGCTACTCCACTCTAAGGTAAGCTTTAAAATCAGGGACCTTGTTGGTCTTATTCACAAATCCATCCCAAGTATCTGCAATAATACCTGGTATGTTGTAAGCTGCAATCAGTTATTTATTGGATGGATGAAAGCATGGTTGGATGGGTGAACAAATGAATATGTAGACGGTGACATTTTAAATCTGAGGAGATGAAGCATAGGATTTATAATGTAAGAGCCAAAAGGGCTTCTAGAAATGACAAGTTAAACCTTTCATTTTGCATTTTCCATTTGCATTTATCAAATTAAACTAGAGCCAGAAAAGGTGAATATCTTGCCCAGGATTACGTAGCTCATAGCTGGGACATGATTCCAGAGTTAGCTATGCTATGCCATGTTGCTTTTCTTCTGGAAACAAGTACATGAAGATACACAATCATGCATACAAGACACTACCCAAACTGAGATGTCATGTTCTAATGGAAATTATCTGTCTGAGCTTTAAAGAAAAACTTTCTTCACCTACAGATATCCACTGGACTCATAAATACTTATTTAGATAACTGATGATTATCTTGGCTCTTATATGTCTATGGAGGGCAGGACAACTTTGTTCCATCCAAGTGAGAAACAAACCTGGTTGCTAACTTGGATGTCCCAAAGTGCAGCCATTACATTTGCCCAATATACGGCCAGGACAAGAACTCCTGGACCAATGGTTGTTCTAATATACCAAGGTGTTTTATAAACACAGCATGTTAGTGATCTGTGATATAAACATCATCCTATATCTTTTAGCACTTAATATGTTACTAAAAACACAAAAAGGAATGTGTGGTCTTGGAACCTGGTGATGAGTCTTAAAATCTGAATATTAAACATGAGGTTCTGTTTTGCTACCATATCAGTTTACTTTTTATTGGAAACCCTAGATTATAATCAGTCTAGAGAACAGGTACTATATTTTCTTCATCACATAGAGTACTGTGTCAAACAGGGCATATTCTTCCCAATCGAGGCTCAAGTCCGTTAACTGCTGCTAACAATAATTTTTATAGGCTGGGGGCAGTGACTCATGCCTGTAATCCCAGTACTTTGGGAGGCCGAGGCGGGAGGATCACAAGGTCAAGAGATCGAGACCATCCTGGCTAACACAGTGAAACCCCACCTCTACTAAAAATACAAAAAATTAGCTGTGCGTGGTGGCATGTGCTACTCAGGAGTCTGAGGCAGGAGAATCACTTGAACCTGGGAGTTGGAGGTTGCAGTGAGCCGAGATCACACCACTGCACTCCAGCCTGGCAACAGAGCAAGACTCCATCTCAAAATATAATAATAATTTTATAATATTACTGTTGATATCAATAGACTAATGTTTTCAAGAGTAAAATAAAAATCTTTATATTAAGTGATCTCTTTAGGTTTTCAAAATTTATAAAGCACAAGAACATTTTCATCTTCTTTTGGGGGACTATTAAGAAAATTTCTGAAGAAAAGGTCATTCACCTGAGAACTGCACTATAGTGCAGATGAGTTCATTTGCCAGTTGATGCTTTTAATATCTGAACTACTTCATTTCTCCAGGATAAGACACTCTTGCCCAGACCCATCCTGCTGGGACTCTTTACAAGCAGTTGTATTGTTCCTGGTTGAAAATCCTCTGGAGGAAACATCCACTCCGGCCGGGCGCGGTGGCTCAAGCCTGTAATCCCAGCACTTTGGGAGGCCGAGACGGGCGGATCACGAGGTCAGGAGATCGAGACCATCCTGGCTAACACGGTGAAACCCCGTCTCTACTAAAAAATACAAAAAACTAGCCGGGCAAGGTGGCGGGCGCCTGTAGTCTCAGCTACTCGGGAGGCTGAGGCAGGAGAATGGCGTAAACCCGGGAGGCGGAGCTTGCAGTGAGCTGAGATCCGGCCACTGCACTCCAGCCTGGGCGACAGAGCGAGACTCCGTCTCAAAAAAAAAAAAAAAAAAAAAAAAAAAAAAGAATCCACTCAGTGCAGAGCGTGCAAGATGTCAGAAGTGTAATTTTATTTTCTTTAACTTAGACTTCTAACCACAAACCTCCACAAAGGTCCCAGAGTGATGGAAAAATAAGATCTCCTGAGTTTGTAATCATTGATAGTGCTTATTAAACACACTTTCTGTAATGAAACAATGATAAGTATTAGCTTAGCACAGCACATGAATGTGACACAAGAGGCAAAAGTCTAAAAATTGAAATGTTTATATTAGGTTTGAGTTACTTTTGATCTTTTACTAAGAAATTCTGGCATTTTTTTAAAAAGTGCTTCCTACTACTTTTCTCACCTTTCATAAAAGCAATGTCATGTCTTACAAGTTTACTAGCTAAAACCTTTAGAATCCTGGTTAGTAGATTTTTATATATGCATCATTTCTAAACTTACATTGTTATTCAAAGGCACCCATAATCTAAAGAAACGATTGAGGCAAGGAAGAGAGAGAGGATAGACAAGATAAACCCGATCTAATCTAAATGCCTAACATTTGGAGGAAAAAAAATGGGAAGTAGAAAAGTGAGGAGAAAAAGCCAAAACAGTACTCATGTACACACACACAATATGTGCATTGTTTTACTCTCCAAGGAACTCCACAGGGGGTACAAAACAACCTTTTGGTTCTCTAAATGTATATAATAAGAAAAATGAAAGATTGATTTTCTCCTAGTTAAAACTGATTTCTTCATGAAAAATGAAAAAATCCCAGCGGTATTATAAAACTTCATAGCAATATTCACAAAGTAATTAATTTGCAAACAAGTTATTTTGTTAGTTACTTCATTGCCTTTGATTTGAAACTATTGTACTAGGGAAATCATATGAGATTAAATGAACCCAACTCTCTTCCACAGAATGGGAGGGAGAGAGGATTTTCTCTACACCTCTGAATACCTACATTGCTTCCCATTGCTCAGCTACTGTGCAAAACTCCTTGGGCACATGGACAGGGTGTTCGCTGCCTGAACTCATTTGCACCTATGGTTCCAGCTCTCAAGTCTACCCCCAGGAGCCACATTTTCTCTCCAGCCCAAACTTCTAGTTCCTTGTTTCCAAATTCCTTTCAACATCACTATCTGGATATACCCTGACACATCAAGTGTAACCTTTCCAAACTGAACTCGGTACAGTCATGCACTGCATAAATGACATGTCAGTCAATGATGGACTGTATATGTGGCGGTCCCATAAGATTATATACTGTAATTTTTAATGTCCCTTTTATGTGTTTAGTTACACAAATATTTACCATTGTTCTACCATGACCTGCAGTATTCAGTACAGTAACATGCTGTACAGGTTAGTAGCCTAGAAGCAATAGGCTATTCCACATAGCCTAGGTAGTGCAGGTAGATGATGCCTACTAGATGGTAGACATCATCTACCATCTAATAGACATCATCATGTCAGTACACTCGATGATGTTCACACAACAAAATCACTAAGGACACATTTCTCAGAATGTATTCCCATTGTCAAGTGGCACATGACTGTATTCATTCACCAAACCCAAACCCTGTCTTTTCAGGGAGTCACTAGTCTGACCTTAGGAACCTCAGAGTCTTCCTCATTTCTTCCTCTCTCTGATTTTCATCATCCAACTGGTCACCAAGCCCAGCTGACTCCAGCTCATTAATATCTCTTAAATTCAATTCTTTATCTCCATTCCCATTGCCAATCCGCACCTTTTTCATGTCTTCCCTTTATCTGTGGAAGCATCCTCTTGACTGGCCTTCTTAACACTGATCTCTCTCCTCCCCATCCTTCCTCCATGCTGTTCCCAAAATTATGTTTCAGAAAAGCATTTCACTCCCCAGTTTAAAAGTCTATTAGTGTTCTATTGCTTATAAGGTATTTTAAAATATATATATCTGGCTTGACACAAAATGCTTTCACAATCTCATAGGCCATCTATTGAAGCCACACTGAACTTTTTGGCCATTTCTTTCACACTTCTGTTCTTTATTGCTCGAATATGCTTCACACTTCAATATTTCTGTTACCATAAACTAAAATATCTGATTACCCGTTAATCTGAGAAGAAATTATCATTCATTCTTCAAGAACCATTTTAAATGTCAACTTCTCTCTTGATATATTTCCAAGACCACCAGACAAAGACTCTTATTTCTATGCTCCCCATAATACTTTGTTTAGGCTGGTATATTTTAGTGCATAGCATCTCGGATCATAACCACTTTTGTATGTCTTCCTCATTTAACCATGAGCTCCACAAAGATAAGGACTACATTACAGTTGCCTAAACAATCCCAGGACCTTGAACATAGTGGAAGCTCAGTCATATTAAATAAAAGAATTAATATTAATAGAATAATATAAAGGCTAAGCATGTTTGGCAAATATCTTTGTAATGGGCCAAGAAGAGGAGCAGGAAAAGTAGAGCAAGAGATCCCACAAGGCTCTTCAACATCCCCAAAAAAATCACACTAGTTCACCAGCAATGGATACAAACCAAAAAGAAATTCCTCATTTACCTGAAAAAGAATTCAGGATGTTAGTTATTAACCTCCTGAAGATTGGGAGATACTTATTTCCCAGTCAAAAAGAAAGACTCATGGGAAAGGGAGACCCTCCTCTCCCAAACACACACTCTGACTGGAGAAGCTGAAGGTCTGTTTATGGAGAAGTTTCCGACTTTATCTGGAGGTGAGTCACATTAGAGAGCCAAATGGAGCAAAATACAGGGGTAGAGGAAGCTGCAGAAAGGCTCTGGGAGCTCAGTGGGTCCCCAAGCAGCCCATTCCTGCCAGACACCACAGGGATCCATCTGGAGGTGGCCAGAGGAGCAGGGTGTAAAACTCCACAGGGAGAAGGAATTCTCTGGTTGAACTCCATAACTATTTGAACAGGGCAAGAAGTCTCCTGGCCTGAACTGGGGGGAGGCCGTGAATCCAGCATGCAGACTTCACATGCAGGGGAAGAACTAAAGTCCTTTTCTTTCACAGCTGGGAGGCAGAAAGCCTTGGGCAAGTTTTCAAGCCAGTCTCACCCTCTGCCTGGAAACAGACTCGGGGCTGTTGAGAGAGGCATTAGAGTGAGACCGGTCCTTCGGTTTGCATGGGATCTGGGTGAGGCCTGTGACTGCCAGTTTCCCCCCACTTCCCCAAAAACCTGCATGACTCAGCAGAGATAGCCATAATCCTCCTAGGTGCACAACTCCAGTGACCTGGGACTCTCACCCACATCCTCCACAGCAGCCACAGCAAGACCTGCTCAAGGAGAGTCTGAGCTCAGACATGCCTAGCCCTGCCCCCACCTGATGGTTCTTCCCTACCCACCCTGGTTAGCAGAAGACAAAGGGCATGTAATCTTGGGAGTTCTAGGGCCCTGCCCACCACCAGAACCTCTCTATACTATTACAGCTGATGCTTTCTGGAAAGCGCCACCTCCTGGCAGAAGGCCAACCAGCACAAAAATAGAGCATTAAACCACCAAAGTCAAAGGCCCTCATGGAGTCCATTGCACCCTTTCCACCTCCACCAGAACAGGCACTGGTATCCATGGCTGAGAGACCCACAGACAGTTCACATCACAGGAATCTGTGCAGACAATCCCCAGTACCAGCCTGGAGCCGGGTAGACTCACTGGGTAGCTAGATCCAGAAGAGAGACAATCACTGCAGTTTGGCTCACTGGAAGCCACATACATAGGAAAAGGGGGAGAGTACAACATCAAGGGAATACCCTGTGGGACAAAAAAATCTGAACAGCCTTCAGCCCTAGACCTTCCTTCTGACAGAGCCTACCCAAATGAGAAGAAACCAGAAAACCAACTTTGCTAATATGACAAAACAAGGCTCTTCAACATCCCCAAAAAATCACACTAGTTCACCAGCAATGTATCCAAACCAAGAAGAAATTCCTCATTTACCTGAAAAAGAATTCAAGAGGTTAGTTATTAAGCTAATCAGGGAGAGACCAGAGAAATGTGAAGCCCAATGCAAGGAAATCAAAAAAATGATACAAGAAGTGAAGGGAGAAATATTCAAGGAAATAGATAGCTTAAAGAAAAATCAATAACAATTTCAGGAAACTTTGTATACACTTTTAGCAATGCAAAATGCTCTGGAAAGTCTCACCAATAGAATTGAGCAACCAGATGAAAGAAATTCAGAGATCGAAGACAAAGTCTTCGAATTAACCCAGTCCAACAAAAAGAATAAAGAATAAGATAATGTGACACCAGGGTCCACACACTTACTTAATCTCTTCACCAATAATCTAGTCCAACCCCCTCACTGTACAGAAACTCAAGTATCAGAGCTAAAGAGATTTGCTAAGAAATAAAAAAAAAAAGAAGCTTTTAACATTAAGCTAGATATGAAAATGAATTTTAGGTATTTATTTTCTTTCTAGGTATATTGGATATATTATCACCCCTAATACTTAAAGTAGTATTCACATTGGTGCCACATATGTGTTCTGTGATTGAAAGGGTTATTATACATCAAAAAATTATTTTAAAGTGACTTAGATATGAAATTACATTGTACATAACACACTCATTTCCCTAGACATTTTCATTCATCAGCCATCATGTATTAAGCTGGGCTGTCATTGTACCTGGGTTCTTATCTGATGAAGTCTAAATTCTTAATGATTTTCCCATCACTTATCTGCCTGTAGAAATGTACAGAAATGGATTCACATATAGAAGAAACTTTCATCATAATTAACTAAGTGCAAATAGGCACATCTATGAGATTTTTGCATTAGTCCTAGATAGTGCAAAGTAAACAGAACTTTAACTGTGAGTGCAGTAGAGAGTTTGTTGTTGCTATTGTTGTTTTTGCATGAACAGATTCTTTGATGCAAAGTCCGAGGAGAACACAAACACAGGCTGTAAAAAAAATCTATTTATCAAATTCAAAAAAGTTACCTTTAAATGATCATTAATTGCTTATTGAAAGTGCTGTGTCTGTGTCAACATGGCTCAAATAAACAGATCCTGACAGCACTTGTGGTCAACTGTATGGAAACTCCTGAGTCTATCACCCTATTTGGGGACAACCTGTTTCTTTTTTTTCCTCTAGCAAAGTAGATACAAGCATCATTATGTTATATGTGACCCAGAAGGAAGTTCATATCCCCAGTTTCTGACTCTCTAAACTTGCAAACCTTTACCTGTTTTGGTCAACCTTTCAGGCCAAACTAGTGAAAAAAAAAATCGTTTTTTGACTAACGCTTTCAATTTGTGTGCCATATCCCCTACATACTTAAGTTCCACTTTCCAAAATATAATTGTGAATTTTTATAAGAAGATTTCAAATGCCAAGTTTCTTATTTCACTTTGAAAGACCAAAAAGTGCCATTTGACAGACCTAGTTTATTAGAACAGCAGTAGTACTGAGGTGCTATTTACAGAGAAACTGTGACCTTTTCTTCAGTTATTGCAAGCTAAAAATGATTATAATATATGTTTTTAAAACTTTGCAAAGCCCAATAAGTCATTCTGCATATAAAACTCAATATTCTTAGAGTAGGGAAGCAGTATATGTTGTAGATTTTGCTGTTTACAACTGTGAATACTGGGATGAATTTTTTTAAGCCAAGTAATGCTATGAATCTTACAGTGAAAGCGTGAAATAAGAATTTCAGTCCCCCCTACACGCCTACATTTTGTTTCTACCAAGAAATGGGAATATGCTACTAGGAACTTAAAAGTGAAATACCCATTTCATCTGAAGGAGTTGTGGTTAGCAAGCAACAGCAAGTTGTGAAAGCCATTTTGTTCACAAATGATGAAAAAATAAAGGACTCAAGATCTTACATGAGAATAACAGACATTTCTAGAAAGAGTGGGGAAAAAGAGGATAAGGTATGATTAAACAAACACTAGGAAAAAATGACTGAAATGAAGAATAAAGCTCGAGTCTAGAGATTGAAAAGCTTCACCCAGTCTTAAAAAAAAAAAAAAAAAAAAATCAATAGAAGGGCCGGGCGCAGTGGTTCACGCCTGTAATCCCAGCACTTTGGAAGGCGGAGGCGGAGGTGGGCAGATCACCAGGTCGGGAGATTGAGACCATCCTGGCTAACACGGTGAAACCCCGTCTCTACTAAAAATACAAAAAAATTAGCCGGGTGTGGTGGCAGGCGCCTGTAGTCCCAACTACTCGGGAGGCTGAAGCAGGAGAATGGCGTGAACCCGGGAGGTGGAGGCTGCAGTGAGCCGAGATCACGCCACTGCACTCCAGCCTGGGTGACAGAGTGAGACTCCACCTCAAAAAAAAAAAAAAAATGTATATATATATATATATATACACACACACACACACACATACATATATATGTGTGTGTGTATATATGTGTGTGTGTATATATATGTATATATATAGAAACACAGAGAGGGAAACAGAGGGAGAGAGTTACACATATCCTGGTGGAATTCCTGAATTCCAACATTGAAGTAAATAGCTTTTGAGATTATGAAATTCTAGAGTTTTTTTTTAAATTACTTACAAAGGAATGAGAATTAGACTACCATGAAACTCTTCACCCACAACCCTAGAAGCCAGCAGACAGTGGAGGAATATCTGCAACCACTAAGATGAAAGGCTGCCACCCAGGACTCCTGTTCCCAGGAAAGATATCAGTCACCCATCACGGTAAAAGGAAGACACCCTTACCTGTGCTGGAATTCAGAGAGTTGGGGATATTTAAGGAAAATAAGAGAAATCTTCTGATCATTAGATCAGAACAGATCACAAGACAGGAGCAGATGTCCAGAATGATGTTGTCACTGAACATATGTGATGTAAGTGTTAAGAAAGGATTCTTGAAACAGAAGAGAAATACTGTAAGAGGAAACCTAGCAATGATCTGCCACTATAAGTTTAAATTGTTTCTACAAAACCCATATATGGAGCAGGGTGCACTCTGGGGGCAGTGTGAGAGTGGGAAAGGAAGAACATTCTTAAGTTCTCATATCAGTGCAGGGGATGGGGACTAGGCATATCAGACAAAGGCATTTTCATTATTTTCATGCAACGATAAACAAGTAGACATTCAGTTAAGATTCTTTGAACATGATAATTACTTAGTAAATTAAGAACTGTAGTCGACCTTCCAAATTAATCAGAGGCAAAGAGGAGAGTCAAATGAAATTTCATCACACCAAAAAAATAAAAGAGAAAAACAGGATAAAACAAAGAAAAATAAGTAGTAAATAAACATAGAAATAAAATCAAGTAGAGGCTGATGCTGACTGGGAATGGCCTGAATTCATCTATCAAAAGAAAAAATTGACAACTGGGATTTTTTTTTAAATCTAGCAAGAACACTGGAAGGGGGCGCTTCCAGGAGATGACATTTACTCAGTCCTGGAAAGGCTAAGAGGGGCTCCAAGGTCAGCCGTCTTCACAGACTTCTCTCAGATGCCGGAGACACTGAGGGGCTCTTTTCCCGAGTGGAATTTAGGAATCACTAATGGAATGCCTCAGTGACAAAGGAAGGCTCAAAGTGGCCTTGAGGGCTATCTTCCCAGCTTCCTCACAGAACACATCATAAGACATGAACGTTTGTTAGACACCCTCTGCCATCAGCCCTTCCTACTCTGGTGTATTATCCACGCTGTTTTTAAAGTAGTCTTTCTAAAACCAGAATTCATCCCATCACTCACCTGGTCCCTGTTGCCCATAAAGTCTACAAAGAGGGTCTCCAAAATGTAGTTAGACATTCACAGTTTTCCTAGATATTTTTACTATTAAAAGCTTCCTATTGTTCCAAATTCATTAAAAAAAAAAAAAAGACTTCGTTAAATTCTACATTGAGATCCATCAAAGACTGGAAATCACCAAGATTCCCATCCTTCTTTAATTCACAACCAAATAACAAAGGTGATCAGAATCACTGAGATTTACGTTCCTTTAGATTTATGTTACGCCTCCACTACTTCAACACAGTTTACAAAGAATGTAGATGTTGAAGTCACAGTGGAGTTCTAATTTAGGTTCTGCCACCAATTACTGTGTAACAAATCACTTAGCCTTTCCTGGTTGGAAATTCTTCAAACACTGACTAAAGGTAAGAAAGCCTACATCTTCATGGCATGAGAAAGCCTACGTAAATTGAGAGGATTGAAAATATGACAGAGGACAAGCAAGTGCTTAGTTTACTTGAGTTTGGCTCTTTTTGTTTAGAGCTTTTAAATGGCAGTTTCTGGATACATGCATTGTGGAGATATTTTGAATAGGATCGTTGTTAGCAGATTTATCATTACCATTTAGCCACTCATGCCTCGGTTTTGCCACATGTCAAACAGGATGCCACATCGCATGGTTGTCTTTATAATGAGAGTGAACATTGGCTGTATTCATTTAGAATCTACTATGAATGTTATTCCAGAATACAAATTATTCATCAGCTTAATCTGGCAACTTGAAATAATCCTACCTAAGGCTGGATCTCACCTTCCACAGAATTGACACCAATGCTACTTTAATTCTCCTGAGCATAATACCACAACCAGAACTGCCCAAATTGGTTTGGCCTACTGGAATGATTTTTATCAACACAAACAAACCCTTCCGTGAATGGTACAAATGTTCCTGGAAGAATATCCAAAATCTTGAACATAGACCATATGGTCTGAATGGTCTGGCCTCTGCTTTCCTTTCCAGCCTCATCTTGGACCAACTTGGACCAGTTGGTCATCTTGGACCAAGTTCAGCCTCTCTGCTCAGGCACATCTGTCTGCCTTCTTCTAGTTCCCTAACCTGACCTCATTCCCTCCTACCACAAGCTCTTTTGCACTTGTTCTTTCCACAGTATGGAATGTTCTTCCCTACCTTCATACCATTCTCCCCATTGATTCCTACTTGTCCCTGAAATCTCTACTCAAGTGCCACTTGCACAGGAAACACTTCAATGAACCCTGCTCCTCAGCTCCACCTCCACACCCACCTAATCTAGTCAAGCTCCTTGTTACATTCCCTCATAGAATTGAGTTTTGCTTGTAATTGTCATTAATCCATGGGATTATTTGATTAATATCTCTCTCCCTACCATGCAGTTACCTTCTGAAGAACAGGGGTTGACCTGGTTTTGCTCATCCTTGTACATACACCATCTGGCACAGTGCCCCATGCTACATGAGTAAATGGATGAATGAAGAATGAATACGAATTCCAGAGCTGCTCATGTCATTCATGCTGCTAAAGGACTTCATGAGATTCTAGAAAAGGCATAAACCAGCAAGTAGCCCAAAACTGTCCTTGGGCTCATTCTACATTCTTCAGTCCTCTTTACTTAACAGCACTTAACTCACTTTGAGCCAGCACAAGATGAAACATTTGATCAATTTGATTTTGTTTTTTTTAATTTTTTGTAAAAATAGTAAAGTCTACTTTTTACCACTGAAAAATGTATCCCTAGATAGGCTCATACCTACTAAAAGTTCTGCCTTCACTTTTAGTTTATTTGATTATTTAAGTTATTTAATATAACTTCACTTTCCATTTTTAAACCTCAAGCAGAGGGCTCAGTGTGAAAGAGAAAATAAAAGTAGTGCAAATTATACACAGTAAAAAGCAGCAGAAACATGTATGTTAACTTACATTGTATGTAGTATTATTTAAATTGTCCATATAGAGTCTGCTATATACCATTCAAGAGAAAGAATCAGGGACTCCAGAATGATATTTTTTTTTTTTTTAAGGTCTACAGGGCCTAGGAAGTATTTTTACATTATCCTTTCCTCCTTGGCTTTTTAGGGTGAACTCTGATACTTAGTGTCAATAAAAACTCTATGGTACCCTGGACATTTCAGATAACAGATCATCCAGGTAAGATTAAAATCAAAATCCTTCTTTTCAAAGCATTCCCATTTTATCTTCTGGCACTGAAAGAATTCCCAGTCCAAATGCCAGAGCTATTTAATTTTCATTCTGTTGACATAAGTCATTTTGCCTTTCATCTTTCTGTAAGAACAGTAAGCCACTCTGCTACTTTATCCACTGACAGGTAACTCCAAGCAGGTGATTTAAAAATTTAATGGTCTGATGAAACACTTTTTTCATCTCAAGACACAGTATCAAAGGCAGCAATGCAAACTCAATGCCATCCACAGTGACATGAGTGACATGGTGCCCTTGGCCATATCCTCGGGCTGTTCTGAAACTATTCCTACTTTCAAAAACCAAAACCACTTTCTTTTGGGTGCATAATTTTTTACCTTTGCTTTTTCTTAATGTTTCCTTGAATTATAACTTAATAAGAAATGTTCAATAGGCCACTTACCTGTTACAACTTTCATGTGCAAGCAGAAGAGAAAGAAATACCAGAGGCCTGACTTCATGTTTGCCAGAAACAGTTAACAGTCCTCGTGTTCAGCGTTCAAAGCTGACAGTGAATTCAGGCTCTCAGTTGTTTTCTATTTGCTGGAAAGGAAGTGGGTTTTCTGGGAGTTTATGTAGTGTCACGCTTACCATCAAATCAAGGGGGTGTCTCTTCTTTGATGCCAATGGCTATATGAAAGGCATTATTGCTTATGAGAGTTAAACAATGCATGGATTATTGATGATTTTGAAGACAGAGGAAAACATTACCCTTATTCTGGTTCCTACAAAATAGGTTAAAGAGATAATGCCTGTATTTTTCAGAATCACCATACTTCTCTGAATCAATAGTTATTGGGGATAACAGGACCCACAGATACCCATATGATGAATAAAACATACATTTTGACACATTTCTATCTTATGCTAGGTGCTCCAGAGATAAGAAAGCCTTTGAAATAGGATCAGAAACAAACAAAATTATTATAGAAATTGAAATGAAAAGATCTGAAAGAAGAGCATCATAGGAATCTGAGAGATGGTATTTATGTGGCATTCATTGTAGATTGCAATGTTTCAAATGATGCGGTCAGTTTTAAACTAACTTACACCCTGCTCCTCATATTACAGCAGTCTGTAGGAACCAGGGATTCCTCACCTAGGGCTCAGTGAGACCAAGAACGTTTAAAAGCCTGCCGTGGTCTCTCTATCCCTGCAGGGAGGTAAAGTAGACAATAACAACAACAAAAGTAATAATTACATAAATAATGATATGTATATGTACTTAAATGTTTTATATGAAATAATATATCTTAATCCAAAATGTAAAAAATTAAATGTAAAATAATATATTTATATATAAAATATTCATATATACATATTTTTATATATGAATACAGCTAATATTACATTTATATTATGTTTTACATGCATGCAAATGGTTACTGTTTATATACATATTTACATTATAACTATAGTTTATACATATATTAACTTATTTAATCTTCTTAATCATCCCAATGGTGACCACTAACCTCCCATTTTACAGATGAGGAAAACTGAGGCACAGAGAGGAAAAGAACCTGGCCCAAGTCATACAGTAAGTGTCAGTGCTAGGATTTGGAGAGTCTGGCCCTTAACCAAAGCAGGTAGAACCATCCATACCACGGCATGCTGATCCCTCCATCCGGAGATCTGAATGGGCTTCCAGGATGCTAGATCCAGACTGGACTTCCCTTAGCCTGGAGAGATGACATTTAGATGAGAAGCTCAAATCAGCTGGCCAGGGAAAACAAGGTGTGAGTCCAAAAGGTCCAGGCTGTGAAACAGATTCCAGGTTTGGCACTAGGAATGCCAGACCACAGCCAAGGGGTCTGCAAGGTAAGGAGGAGGCTGATCCTGCCGGGATCCCCCTTGCTGCTGAAGTTTCCCCTAGCTACCTTCTACAGGGCTCCTGGGTCTCAGCAGTTGGTGTGAAGGAAGCTGTTTGAGGGACTGAGCTAGCCTGAGCAGTAAAGCCTGGGCTGCCAGGACCCCTGGGACCTTGCTACCCCAATCTCCTCCCTTTTCACTGAACTCCCCGTGGCATCATGAGGAGAGGCTTCCAGCCCCACCGGCACTGTACTGGAGCCCTTTTCCAGCACACAGGCAGGCAGTGGAGAACAATTGACTTCTTCCAACCTAGTTGAGGCCTAGCTCTGGAACTGAGTATGGGGAGCTTAAACTTCACTTGAGCAAAGCTGTCATAAGTTCTAGAGCTCAGGGTTGCACAGAGAAAAATACAAGGCAGGAACCTAATAATAAACGTGCAGTGAGGACATAGTGTGTGCCAGACACCGGGCTCCACGTGCATTGTCTGATTCTGTTCTCAAACAACTCAATGAGGGAGAGTCTGCTATTACTTTCATTTCATAGATGAGGAAACTGAGAGTTAGAAAGATTCAGTCATTTGCCCGGGGTCACAGAGCTGATGAGCAACGGAGCCTGTTCAAATCCAGACGGTGAAACTCTGGATTCCAAACTCTTAACTACCCCACCACACTCACATGCTTATCCTCATTTATTTGGCTAGAAATTACTGCAAGCATTACTTTTTTTGGTCTCCTATTTTCACGGTGGAAGGATGCTTAGGTCCTAAAGGAAATTTCGAGATAATTTGAATGCAAAAAAAAGATGTCCTGGTCAATTGGAGGTATAACGTTTCTACCTCAAGGGGAGAAAAGTCGCACAAGTTATGGTTAAATTCAGCTTTAGTTCAACTGGATATGTGCGGTTTTGTATGATATGAATCTGTTTGCTTTTTCCCAACCCTCTCGCTTCTCAGTTTGTCAGACACTGGGTGGTAAACTGATCCCACAGTGGAGCAGAGCTCGCTTCTATGTAAACGATGTTTTATGTCAAAGTCCTGTTTCAATGATCCTCCCCATGCCTCGCCTTCTCAAAAATCTTGGTTAAGAATACAAGTACTTGTAGTTTTAAATATTCAGAACTGCTTTCACGTGCCTGGAAAATTAACCAGGCAAAAATTTCCATTCACCTCACAGGAAGTGCTTTTTGTTTGCTTTTAAAATTTTTTTCATTCCATGACTTAAGAGGGTTTTGATTTGTGTATGCAGATGCCTGGGGTGAGGGTGGGGCATGGAAAGTTGGTTACATAAAAGTGTTTTTTATTTCTTGCCTCCTGGGCACCAGAGTTCATCACGCAGCATGCTTGCTCTTCTGAACGGCTGTAGGTGAATGTCTTTCTTTTGCTTTGCTTGAAACTTACCGAAAGCAACATTTGTCTGAGCAAAGAAGCTCAGACACCAGCATGATTGAGTCCAAGCAATAGGGTTAGAAAGCACCCCCTAAATGTCTGTGCTTCATCTAAGTTTGGTTTGCCATTCTGAAAGGGACAAGCATCAAAAGTGAGAGGTCCTTCGTAATCACAATTGCTTCTCCTCCTACCTTGCTATATTGTTGGGTGGTACCACCAACCAGACTTCTCCTTTTTCCTGCTGATTCACCAATAAACCCCAATTACTCTACTTCTTAACTGTCTCTCAAGTATTTTTTCCTCCTCACTTGCCAAGGTCACTGACTTCGAGTCTGTCATTTCTGTTCCCACTCTTGTCCCATTTCAGTCCATCTTCATGCTACAACCAGAGTAATCTTTGTAAAATTTAAATAGAATTCATATGTGTCCCCACCCCTCCCAGGATCCTCCACTGGCTTCCTCTCTTAGATAAGGCCCACAGCCCTTCAAGACTCCTTATGAAGGGCAGCTCCTTCTCCAATTCAGCCTCATCTCTTGCCACATTTGTTCTTTCTTCCTTCTGTACCAAATGTTTCCGTCACATTGAATGACATGAAGCTCTCCAAATTCCCCCAAACTAACTCTTCCTTCGACTACCAGGAGCCATAATTTTGTCTGTACTTCCCCTCCTCACCACCCTAGCCTACCTTCTTTGGCAGATATTCCACCATCCTTCAGGCCTTTGCTTCCATACCCATCAATTCATCAAAGAAATCTTCCCTGACCAATGTCATTCACTCCCAACCACCCCCATAACTAGTGTCCATTTAGTGGCTTTTCTGCATCCTCCCAACGCTCCTCTGTGTCCCCCATCCTAGAAATCATTATGTTACGGGTGGAAAGTATCCGAGTTATCGGCAGAAAATCCGTACAGGAACCTCATTTCTTGCCTCTTCAGAAAAAAGAATTCGACTGAGAAGCATAAGGCGGAAAAAGAGACCGAGGCAAGTTTCAGAGCAGGAATGGAAGTTTATTTTAAAAAGCTTTAGAACAGAGAAAAAAGGAGAATATGCTTGGAAGAGGCCCAAGGTCAAGTGCGGTGTTTAACCTTGATTTGAGGACTTTATAGGCTGGCCCCTTTCACAGGATTCTTCCCTTAGGGTGGGCTGCGCGCATGTGCAGTGCCCTCCTTACCCTTAGGAGGTGAGCACGTGCAGTGTGTTTAGGAAACTGTAGTCCTGCTCACCTGAGGCTTTCTTCCCTTTTCTGGTGGTGTGCCTCTGCAAAGGTCATACTCTGCCATTTTGTCTCTTAATGCATAGGCCCAGGAAGTTGCTTCTACCTGGTACCTGCATTCAATGAACACTTCAGTGCAATAGGTGTGGACCATCAAGAAATGACCGCTCCCTGGCACCAGCTGCCAATCTGTCACTTTTAGAGAGGCGATGTGATCATTGCCAAACCACCACCCAGCATTCCTATGAGTGGGGGAATTGCCCTCTCCTGCCCAGCTCATGCTTGTCTAACTACCTGTAACAATTGTTAACAATTATACCACTGTAACGGCCTGTTTGCTTTCTGACAGCTTCTACTCAACTGTGAGAAACATCAGAACAAGAACTGAAGATGCCTTCGGGTTTTTATTGTTGTTGTTTTTGTTTGTTTGTTTGTTTGTTTGAGACGGAGTCTCACTCTGTCACCAGGCTGGAGTACAGTGGCACCGTCTCGGCTCACTGCAACCTCCGCCTCCCCGGTTCAAGCGATTCTCCTGCCTCAGCCTCCTGAGTAGCTGGGGCTACAGGTGTGCACCATCACGCCTGGCTAACTTTTGTATTTTTAGTAGAGACGGGGTTTCACCATGTGGGCCAGGATAGTCTTGATCTCTTGACCTCATGATCTGCCCACCTCAGCCTAAAGATGCCTTCTTTGCAAGTTTGTTTGCAATGCTCCACAACTATTTATTGAATGAACAAGTGTTTGAAGAATCCTTGACTTTTGGAGGAACCATATGACCTTGGGAATTCTCACCAATGACAATTCTTCACTCTGAATCATAATGTGAGAGCAGAAAATTATCAAAATGTGTTTGTATTTCACATTGAAATTAATTGAATAAATATATAATTCATCATCCTGATTCATCTCTCATCTGATCACTTGCCCATCTCTAATCATAAAACAAAAGTATATTCCATTTTGACAGCCAAATATTTTCTCATTTAAAGTTATTAATTAATCCATAAAGCCCAGAAAACTAATTATATATTTCCATGAGGGGTGAAAAAAAATCAGCATGAGATGTGACCGCTAAATGATATGATTGATATTTTTAACAAATATACTGCAACTTATTCATGTTGGCCTTCATTCCAATGATAATATGATTCCTCAAAACATCAGCAAGGCACCTCTCTGGATCCCGTTCCTTCCAGCCTCTGCAGAGTTCAGACTCCATTAGTTCTGTCTTTGGCTCCTGAATCACCATTCTACAGCTCTGTATTCATCTGTTCTCACGCTGCTATGAAGAAATACCTGAGACTGGGTAATTTACAAAGATAAGACATTTACTTGACTCACAGTTTCGCATGGCTGGGGAGGTCTAAGAAAACTTACCTCATGGCAGAAGGTACCTCTTCATAGGGCAGCAGGAGAGAGAATGAGTGCCAGCAAGGGAAATGCCAGATGCTTTTAAAACCATCAGATCTCATGAGAACTCACTCACTATCATAAGAACAACATGGGGGAAACCGCCCTCATGATTCAATTACCTCCCATCAGGTCCTTCCCATGACACACAGGGATTCTGGGGATTACAATTCAAGATGAGATTTGGGTGGGGATACAGCCAAACCATACAGCCAAAGCTGCCCCTGCCTCCTCCCAAATCTCACGTCCTCACATTTCAAAACACCGTCATGTCTTCCCAACAGTCCCCCAAAGACTTAGCTCATTCCGGCATTAACCCAAAGTCCAAGTCCAAAGTCTCACCTGAAACAAGGCAAGGCCCTTCCACCTATGAGCTGTAAAGTCAAAAGCAAGTTACTTACTTCCTACATACAATGGAAGTGGTATGGTTTGGGTGTGTCCCCACCCAAATCTCACCTTGAATTGTAATAATTCCCATATGTCAAGGGCAGGGCCAGGTCGAGATAACCGAATCGTGGAGGTGGTTTCCCCCATACTGTTCTCATGGTAGTGAATAAGTCTCATGAGATCTGATGGTTTTACAAACAGGAGTTCCCCTGCACAAGCCCTCTTGCCACCAGGTAAGACATGACTTCACTTCTCCTTTGCCTTCCGCCATGATTGTGAGGCCTTCCCAGCCATGTGGAACTGTGAGTCCATCAAACCTGTTTCCTTTATAAATTACCCAGTCTCAGGTATGTCTTTAGTAGCAGTGTGAGAACAGACAAATGCAGGGGGTACAGGCATTAGGTAAATACACCCATTCCAAATGGCAGAAATTGGCCAAAATGAAGGGGATACAGGCCCCATGCAAGTCCGAAATCCAATAAAGCAGTCATTAAACCTTAAAGTTCTGAAATGATCTCCTTTGACTCCATGTCTCACATCCAGGGTCTGCTGATGCAAGAGGTGGGCTTATAAAACCATTAGATCTCATGAGAATTCATTTACTATCATGAGAACAGCATGGGGGAAACTGCCCCCACGATTCAATTATCTCCCACTGGGTCCTTCCCATGACACATGGGATTATGGAGATTAAAATTCAAGATGAGATTTGCGTGGGGCACAGCCACACCATGTCAAGTTCCTTCCTTACAGTTTATAACCAGCTAGAATCTCTCCAATCATTCACACACACTCTCTCTCTCTTCCTCAGACTCTGCAAACCCTGCCATCTACTTCTCTCTCTTCTTTCTTAGTAAAGAGAAGTCCATAGTCAGCCTCTATTCTTTGTTTTTTCTAGTTCTTCCTCAACCCACTGTAGATTGGTTTCTGTCTCTGAAGCTGTTTTTCCTAAGCTCACCATTAGCTCCACACTGCAAAACTCCAATGAACACTCTCGATCCTTACCATCCTTGACCTGTCTGAATTGTTTGATGCTATACTTCATGTTTGATGTTACACTTATACTTGACCTTGAAATGGTACCACCCATTCCTGGTTAGTTATCAGAACTAAGCTATCCTGTTAATCGCAGGTTAATCTTCATGCTTCTACTCTAATTTATTCTGTATTAAATTTAAAGTCTAACTCTCTGAAGGAAACCTTATCCTCCTAATTTCACACAACACCTCATTGAAGCCCCTGCATGATCCCCAGAAAAGGTCAGAATCATTGTTCTCCTTTTCTTTTTTTCCATCTCTCAGACCCCTCTCTCCTCTTGGGCTCCTTTGATGGTTCTCTAATTCCTTTCTCCTCTGACATGTTGATGTTGCTGTTCCCCAGATCTCGAGCTTCAGTTCTCTGCTCTCCTCATTCTATGTACTCCTCCCAAGTACTCAAGTAGATGATGCCACTTGTTAACTAAACAATTAAATAGGCTAAAATATTGACACCACTTTTCTGGTGTGACTCTTAACGCTATCCAAAAGTGTTTTGAGCCATAATAGCATAATTGAAACGAGTATATAACCATTCCCCCAAAAAACTGCAACCCCAAAGACTCACAAACTTATATGCACACAGGGCCAGGTACATAGAACAAGTGGATGACATGGACCAAGTGTAAGGCAGTAAGGAGCAGTGGACAGTGGGGCCAAATGGATAGCATACAGGAGACTCCACCAAGAAGCTCCAGCTATACATCGCCGCTAGGGAATATGAATCCAGCGTAACCATCTCTTCTGATTTTTTCCAAAGATACACGAAATTCTAGTCTTTGTGGGAAATATCCCCATTTTTAAATTTAGGAGCTTATTCAAAAAATTTAAAATACATTGTGAGCCAACATTATGGGAAGCAAACAAAACATATCTAAAGACCCAGTTTGGCCCATGGACTATTCATTTTTAACTTCTGCTTTAAAGGATGACACTCAATTGGCAGTACATACATATATATATATGCACATAAAATTCAAATACCTTTGTTTTAGACCTAACTCTGTCACTTACCAAATGTGTGGTCTTGAAAAAGATGCCTAACCTCTCTGAGCGAAAGTTCACTCATTTGTAATCACAGAGAATCCTTGTGAGGACCAAAAGGTAATGTATATGAAAGTTCTTAAAAACTATTACATAATGCCAAAAATATAGTTATTATGATTTTAAATTTTCATGACTTTTTAACCATCATTTGATTTTTTAAAATATTTTATTATGTTTGGACTCATCTCAACTTTTTGTACACAGGATTATGACTGGTGACCCTCTTTCAGAAAATCATGAAAATAGTAACATTGGTCTTCTTTGAGTGGCTATTCAGAGTAGTATTTTAAGATTTTAAAAACCTCCTTCCAGTAATTGATGTATTTTTACAATATAAAATGATAACTTCAAACTATGCAATGCATTCCATTTCGAAACTGCTCTCTTTTTTTCTTTCTTTGCAAGCACCTTAAATGGCAAAAATAACCTTTTCTCCAAATTCAATTGAAAGCTAAATGGCCTTCACCCAAGGAGCTTAGATAGGCTGGAACACTATACTAGAATTTGGTAGAAATTATAGAGATTAAGTCCAATTATATTAGGTTTCTTGGGTTATGCTTTGTGTGAATGGATGACACCTACTGGTATAAACTGAAAATTGGCTTTCTCTTTTCAAAAAGAAAAATGACTGCTCATCGCTCAGATCAAGAAGGGAAAAAAATCACCTCCAGCAGAGTCCAACACTGTTAAAAGTGTAATCACCAGATGTACAAGCCAAGGATTTTGTGAAATCATGAGAAAACGTTCATAGTACAGTATATTAAAAAAGCAAGCTACATGTACAACCTATATATAAGCTTAATGTTTAAAATTTTATATAAAAATCTATAAAGAAAAATACATAAAAACAATACGTAGAAAAAGGGACAGGATAGGCACCAGAATGTTAATTTTTATTACATTACATTACATATTACTAATTAATATGCTAAGTATAACTAATGATTATTTTTCCTTTATGTTTTCTGCACTTTCAAAACCTTCTCCTATGCCCATGTAGCAATTCAGCAAACAAAAGTCACATGTAATTTTGTTTCCATCAACCAGATGTGCCAATACCTCACTTGCTTGTGGAACTGCATTAATGGCAGAGAAGTGGTAGACATCTATTTTGCTAGCACAAATGGTCACAACAGGATAGTCTTATAGCCAGTTGATTCGAGACATGGCAGCCTCTAACAGTGGTCATGACAGCTTTTATGATTATGACAAAAACCATGTAAGTCTGGGGGCTGGGAATTATTTCTAAAAGCTAAGACCAAGAATCTGCTTCTCTAGGCCTTCCAAATATTTTGTAATATCTGGTAACAAATCCTTTTCTGGTTAAACTAGAGAGAATGGTTTTAGGTTTCTTGGGTTTTGTATTAATTTATTATAACAGCAATAAACATATACTCTATGTGTGAGTGTGTGTGTGTGTGATTGTTTTCTCTTCCATAAAGTTTTACAAAATTACCTTATGTATGAGGAAGCAGAATACCTAAAGCACAGAGAATGAAAGTGATAAAATAACTCAATAAATTATAGCCAGGCAATGCCCTTGTTGGTGGTGTTTTTTAAAAAATATCTATTGTCACCTAATTTTTTTTCCAAATGAACATGAAAATCATGTTTAAATTTTCACAAGTTCTCCCTGCCCAATCTTTCTGCTCTCCGCATCCCACTGGAATTTTGATTCCATACAGTGCTGAGTGCCTAGACCTCTACATTACGACTTGGAGATCCCAACAGCATCCCACAGCCTAGTAATTCATAGCATTTACAAGCCATTTTATTTTAAAAGTTAGATGAAGGTTTAACAGATGCCATTATGAGTGCTATGAGAATGTGCATATGTGAAACTAACCTCATACATTTTATCAGTGTCCACCTTTATTTCTTAATCACTAGTTCATATCTTGAATAGACTTTGGTGTCTTTAAGAAATTAACATATAACAAGAATTGTCCCAGCCGGGCGCGGTGGCTCACGCCTGTAGTTACAGCACTTTGGGAGGCCAAGGCAGGAAGATCACTTGAGGTCAGGAGTTTGAGATCAGCCTGGACAACATGGTGAAACCCTGTCTCTACTAAAAATACAGAAACTATCCGGGCATGGTGGCAAGCGCCTGTAATCCCAGTTACTCGGGAGGCTGAGGCAGGAGAATCACTTGAATCTGGGAGGCAGAGGTTGCAGTGAGCCAAGATTGCATCACTGCACTCCAGCCTGAGCAACAGAGCAAGAGACTCCATCCCCCCCTCCCCCACAAAAAAAAGAATTGTCCCCATTCTTAAGATTGAACCACTTGAGAAGAGGGGCAAGGATCTCACAGACACTAGCAGGGTTTGATAGGGAATTATAAGAAATGACGACTGAGGTAAGTAACTGTCCAAAAAAAATAGAAATGGTTGAAAAGTTTAATGGAGAAGATGGAGTGACAGATCACAGTGGCTTGGTGATTAAGGCAGGTAAAAGAGATAATAAAGACAGAAAATATATTAACTCACATTTGTATGGGATGGTACAGTGTGCCTAACACCTATACACATTATATGTTTAAAACCAATGACTTGCACAGAATGGATATTATCACCTGCATCTTGTTGGAATGGAAACCTAAGTCTCAAAGAAGTTAAATCGTTTGCCCAAATTAGCTAAGCCAGGACCAGAACTCATATATACTCACTTCTAGATCAGTGCTGTTACAAGTGTCCAGAAAGAAAAAGAGAAACAAAGGTGTTAGATTTGCTGAAGTTTATCCTGGAGGCTTGGTTCTATCTCAGACATGTAAAAACTACTAGACACAGTCTCCCGTCTGTTGGTCATTGATCATTTCCCAAATTAGAGATGCACTGAAGTGTCCAGACCTCTCTTATTTTACCTTTTAATAAGTCATTTGATATAAAAAATAAAAACAGTTTTGGTAGATGTGGTTATAAAGCCATGAAAATTAACATCACACTCTATTATCCAAACCCCCACCTTAAATCTCTAGAATTATTTTATGACAGGTACACTAGATTTACTATCAAGACAGTGTACACCCAATCTGGACCTCTAGCCCAGAGGATGAGCAGTTTCCTCATACAGCATACTGAATCAAAATCTCCAAGGGACACAGGTCGAGTGAGAATCGTCAGAGTGAAATTAAAGTTCATCCAAAAGAGAACTTTTTTTTAGGAAAAAGGAGTAAAGACGATTACTAGGTCTGCCACACATTAAACCATATTATAAAGTTATAATAATTCAGTCATTTTAGGCTGGAATAAAGACAGACAATTCAACAGAATAGACTATATATCCAGAACTAGGTATTTGTGTATATAAGAATTTAATGTTTGATACCATCATTGCACTGGATGGGGTTCAGTTGCAGATAACAGAAACCATTCTCTCCAGTTTAACCAGAAAAGGATTTGTTACCAGATATTACAAAATATTTGGAAGGCCTAGAGAAGCAGATTCTTGGGCTGAGCCTCTAGAAATAACTCCCAGCCCCCAGACTTACATGGTTTTTGTCATAATCATAAAAGCTGTCATGACCACTATTAGAGGCTGCCATGTCTCAAATCAACTGGCTGTAAGACTATCCTGCTGTGACCATTTGTGCTAGCAAAATAGATGTCTACCACTTCTCTGCCATTAATGCAGTTCCACAAGCAAGTGAGGTATTGGCACATCTGATTAGTGGAAAAAAAATTACATCTGAAACATAGCTGCAAGGAACCCCAGGAAGGGTCGTTTTCAAATTTTCAGCCTCTATAATATAGAAAGGCTCACTTGGACGTTAGAGTGGAATTTGAGCAAGCGAATTCCAGTATCTACCAAAAATAGCATTTCACATCAGCTAGAAGAGTTATTTAATAAATGATGACAAAGCATTTGGGTAGCTAGTTGAAAAAAGATGTATTTAGATCTATACCTTACACTCTACATCAAAATTAATTGCATATAAATTAAAAAGTTAAATTATAAAAATTCACATTAATAAATGAAAGAACATAAAGAAATATGTTCTATGTACAAAAGAAACCTTGTAGAGAAATGTTAATAGACTGGATCCAAAAGGAATTTTGTACACAACACACAATGATTATAATCAAGACATTCAAGACAATACTTACAGGAAAGAGGCAAAGGATTAATATTTGTCATATTTTAAATCCTCATGCAAATTGACTTTCAAATATTAAGACCCCATAGATAAATATGCAAAGCACTTGAATGTTACATTGACAAAAAAGGGAAAAATGTAAAAAGATGTACATGAATATAATAGTTAAAAATAGAAAGAAAAATGGGTCAAAAGATAATATCAAGGAAAAATTCAAGAAAAAATGATTTTATATTAATAAAAAGCATAATTCACAATGAAGCTTTACTAGCTTCATTTATATTTGTATAATACATCATTGAAATCTCTGAAGTAAAACTACCAGAAATATATGTAAAACTGATGGAAACACAATCATTATGAGAGATTGCATTAAGTCTGATAATTTGCATAAGCAAAATGTACAGAGAATTTGAATAAAAACGCAAAAATTTGATTTATTAGATACATATTAAAATTCTAGTTTATTAGAAAATATATCTGCTTTTCCAATACATGGAACATTTATGGAAAGCAATTATGTATTAGAACTCAAAGAAACCCTCAATATGAATTCAAAGGCAGGAAATTTATATCTTTATTGATCACTATGCAATAAACCTAAATGTTAGGAAGAAACATTTAAGTGTTAAAACATAGCTACTTGAAAATTTCAAATATCCCTCTTTAACTCTGTGATCAAGAGTAAATTGGCTGGGAGTGGTGGTGCACACCTGTAATCCCAGCACTTTGGGAGGCTGAGGCGGGCATATCACTTAAGGTCAGGAGTTCGACACCAGCCTGGCCAACATAGTGAAACCCCATCTCTACTAAAAATACAAAAATTAGCTGGGCTTGGTGGGGCACGCTTGTAATTCAAGCTACTTGGAAGGCTGAGGCAGGAGCATCAACTGAACCTGGGAGGTGGCGCTTGCAGTGAGCCAAAATAGGGCCACCACACTCCAGCCTGGAAAACAGTGACACTCCACCTCAAAAAAAAAAAAAAAAAAAAAAAAAAAAAAAAAAAAAAAAATAGTAAATTGCAATTACAGACTACTTGGAGAAAGTAGGATAGTGAAATATAACTTACCAAAACAAATTAGATGTGGCCAGTCCAAGTTATAATTGGGAAAAAAATGTATTCATACACCTTTGGTTCTTTATATTATTTAACAAGAATGAAATGACACTCATGAGCCAATCATTTAAATCAAGAGATACAAAAAAAAAAAAAAAAAACTAAGTAAGCCTTTAAAAAGTAGAAACATAGAATTAATATATATTCAGAAATGGAAAAAATACTGAGTTAGGAAATAGAAAAAATGTAACTAATAAACCAAAATTCCTGTTTTCACTTTTAAAAACATTAATTTGAACAAGACTCTCTTAGCATGAGGAAAAGGAAAATATATATGTGCAATATTAAAAGAGAAGGAAATAATACAGATACTGATGAGATTTTTAAAATTTTAAAGAAAATACAACACAAAATACCATGTAACTTTTAAAAACATGGTTGAAACGGCCAATGCTTTGGGACACAGGAAACTGACACAAAAATAAAAAACTGAACAGAGTCATAACCTTGGAAGAAAATAGGAATAGAACTAAGAAACTAACTCATACAAAAGGGCTGAACCCTGACTATTCTACAAGTGAGTTATTTAATGACTCAAAAAGTAGAAAATTCCTGTGCTATTTAGACTAGTCTGGAGCACTAGAGGTAAAAATGGAAATTCTTCAGGTTATTGTGCGAAGTTAATATAATGTCAATGACAAAATCTAACAAGTTTAACTCAAAAAAGATTAACAAAAAAACTCACTTATTAATATAGATACATTCTAAATTAAATACTAAAAAACTAGTCCAGTGGTTTCTTAAGGAAATAATTCACTGATAGGATTTACTCCCAACATGCAAGGATTGCTTAAAAATAAAATGTCTATATCTCAGTAACTTTGCATGATTTTTAAGAAGAAAAATCTGTGAATACATCAGAACTAGAAGGATATTTCCTAGCCTGATGAAAAGTCATACCACACATCACCAGACATTGTCATGTTTACTTATGAAACACTGAAGGGATCCCCTGAAGTTAGAAGGAAGGCACTACCCCTGTTGTTTTTCAAGATCCAGAAAGATATTTAAAAGAAATAATTGTTATACCTTTTTAAAAAGAGAAGAGACAATTATCAGATGTTTGCTCTGATGTCACTGATTACCAAGAAAATCCAAGAGAATGAACTGGAAGGGGGTTAATAAGAAAGTTTAGTAAGGCAGCCAAGGACAAAGTAAATATAAGAAAAGCCACAGCTTTTTATATGTCAGGGGGAAAATGAATGGTTAGAAAATTATAAGGGGGAAAATAACAATAAACAGGCACAGTTTATATCAAGAAAGCTATGAAACTTTCAGAGGGACATTAACAGAAGATTTCAATAAATGTAAAGGCATACAATGCTTCTCAATGAGAAGATGCAATGTTATAAAAATATTAATTCTCTCCAAATTATTTTATAAATATAATATTTTTAAAACCAAAATTCCAGTTGTATTTATCACATTTGGGAGTCTGACAAAATGATCCAGGAATTCTTCAGAAGAATGAAGTTGAGAATCACCAAGACAATTAATGGGCTAGAAGAAGAAGTGATGAGTGGTTGAGCCTACGAATAGGCATAAGAATTAGACTGAACACAAAATCCAAAACCAAATCCTAATAATATTCAGTATTCAGTAAAATGACAGATGCATAGAATTTCAAGTCTGTGGGAAAAATATGTATTTCTCATTAAACAAAGTGTTAGGAATAATTAGCTAACCTTTTGGGGAAAAATGGAATTAGATCTCTACCTCATATAATTCAGCAAAATAAATTCATGAATCAAGATGTAAAAAACTGAAATCCTAAATAAATTTGAAGAAAATTTAGATTAGAAAGTATTCCCTAGCTGCTTGGAATGATGAACTCCTTCCTCGCTATTTCTCAACATTTTCCTTACCTGTATTGATAGCATCTTTTTTTTTAAGCCATAATCATGTGCCCAAAAAAGGCATATTTAAGAAAATATATTGATAAATACTTCATCTATATATTTAGAAAGGTATTTTGAAACCTAAAAACAAAGGAAATTTGAAAGAAAAACCTTGATATACTTACTTCCTAAAAACTCTCACATTTTCCTGCATCAAAAAAATTAAAACTAAAAGTAAAATGGTGAAGGGAGAAAAAATATTTGCAACTTATATGATGGCCAAAGACCAATGTGATCAATACTTAAAAATTCTTACAAATTATTAATAAGATGAAAAAATTTTTTAAATTAAAGTCTAAATAGGCAATTCACCCACATGCATAAAAAGCCTAAGTCAGCCATTCACAAAAACAGAAAGGCAGAAGTCCAGAATATACATTAAGACAAAGAAATTTCAAGCTCACTAGTCAGCAAAAATGAATGAGATACATGAAACTACAAGGTTCATTTTTTCCTACCAATTTTGGAAAAAATTAGACATTTAAATGACATTTAAAAGATATTCAATGATATTCCAAGGATAGTAAATAAAATCTAATGTTCCGTTTTAGTAAGGAGATAAGTAATGGACATTTTTATCCATAGCTAGCAGGAGTGAACATTGATGCAACCTTCTAAACAGCCATTTGGTAACAAATATCAGAAGTCTTAAATCACATCGCCTGATCTCCTGACCAAGCAGCACCCTCCCAGGATGCCTGATCCATCACTTCTTCAAACATTTCCAAGCAGGCCAGGGTCCCCATTAAAGTTCTAGTTAGGACTCCAACCCCATATACATACATGCATCTATATCTATAGTATAAATTATCTTTACAGACGTTTCCGATTTACAATGCGGTTACACCCAAATAAACCCATTGTAAGTTGAAAATATCCCAAGCTGAAAATACATTTAATACACCTAACCTAACCAGGCATTGTAGCTTAGCCTAGCCTACCTTAAACATGCTCAGAACACTTATATTAAGCCTACAGTTGAGCAAAGCTGTCCAGCACAAAGCCTGTTTTATAATAAAGTGTTGACTATCTCATTAAATTTGTTGCATACCGCACTGAAAGTGAAAAACAGAATGTTTGTATATAGGTACGCACCATTAACATACACAGCTGCAAGCACACTGGGACCTGAAGGAGATTTGAGGCACTGAACTAGTTAATTGCTGGATGGTAAGGATGCTACAGGGACAGGTTATCAATTCCTCTCTCTTCTGCTGAGCCTCTGTAGAAGGCAGTGGGGCATTGACACTTGTTGATGGTTTAGTAGGCACAGTGTTTTTCAGAAAGGTGTCAAGAATCGGCTGCTTATCCTTGAGACAGCGTGGCTGACTGGGAGTTGAGAACTGCAGCCTCTGCAAAGCATCACGAAAGAGTATCGTACCACATGTGGCTGGCTCCAGAAAAGATCAAAATTCAAAATTTGAAGTTTCTACTAAATGAGTATGGGTTTTGCACCATCATAAAGTCAAAAAATCCTAAGTCAAACCATCCTGAGTCAGGGACCATCTGTGTAAACATCAGACATCCATATGTTGTCTTACCTCCCTCACAGCCATGTGGAAGGTACCTTCCAAATGACTGAATAATTTTTTTTTTTTTTTTTTTTTTTTTTTTTTTTTTTTTTTTTTTTTGGAGACAGTCTTGCTCTATCCCCTAGGCTGGAGTGCAGTGGCATGATCTCGGCTCACCGCAACCTCCACCTCCCAGGTTCAAGTGATTCTCATGCCTCAGCCTCCCAAGTAGTTGGGATTACAGGTGTGTACCACCACGCCTGGCTAATTTTTGTATTTTTAGTAGAGACAGGGTTTCACCATGTTGACCAGGCTGGTCTCGAACTCCTGACCTCAAGCGATCCACCAGCCTCAGCTTCCCAAAGTGCTGAGATTACAGGCATGAGCCACTGCACCCGGCTAAATTTTATTTTTGTTAAGTGTTTCGTGTCAGATGGACAAAGCCTGAACAGTATGTGCCAGAGTACATACCTATTCCAGCTTTGAACATTTGTCCTGGAAGTACCCTTAGAAACATATTGATAACCTGAAAGAGAATAACAGAAAAACAAACAGAAAATGTAATTGGAACTATTCTACCTATCCTTCCTAGACTGAGGTAAAGAGATCCTGAAATATATTTAAAATAAAGATGTATAAGAAACAATAGGAACTTCTAAATGTGCTATATTTGTCATTGCTCTAGTAGCTTTGTTGCTATTATATAAAAACTAAAAAATTAATGTTGTGTGTTCCTATGGATGGGGATGGCCTGTGTCTGCATTTTGCATTATTTTATCAAACGAGTGATTTTTTTCTAATTTTTTTTTGACACAAGATTTCACTCTGTTGACCAGGCTGGAGTAAAGTGGCACAATCTTGGCTCACTGCAACCTCTGCCCCTGGGGCTCAGGCAATCCTCCCACCTCAGTCTCCCAAGTAGCTGGGACTACAGGCATATACCACCACACTCGGTGAATTTTTTTTTTTTTTTTTTTTTTTTTTTTTGGTAGAGACAGGGTTTGGCCATGTTGTCCAGGCTGGTCTTGAACTCCTGGGCTCAAGCAATTTGTGCACCTTGGCCTCCCACAGTACTGGGATTTCAGGCATGAGCCACTGAACCTGGCCAACAAGTCATGTTCTTTACAATTGATAGATGGCTTCAATTCCCTCCTAAAAGATGCCAGTTGACAGCTTAGAAAGCATTTTATTTTTCTGCTAATGAATGTATTTTCAATGATGCTAATTCTCATCATGCAACACAAAAGCACCTACTGAATCAAGGCTACATAATGATAAACAAGATGTGTAGAACCCAACATAAAGCAATACTGACTTTAAGATCACAGAGAATATATTAGTTACAGATTTCCATTGTAAGTGATCAAAACCCAACTGGCTTAAGAAAATGAATTATTTACTCATGAAACTTAAACTCAGGAAAATCTATCTTCAGGTACAGCTAGATCCAGAAATCTATCTTTCCTTGTATCTCTTTTTTGCTGTTTTTTGTGTTGACTTCATTCTGAAGCAGGTTCTTCCAAGAATCTCTATGCTTCTCTCCTCCCAGCTTTGCAAGCTCAACAGCTAATAAAGAGTATAGCATGCCGGGCACGGTGGCTCATGCCTGTAATCCCAGCACATTGGTAGGCCAAGGTAGGCAGATCAAATGAGGTCAGGAGTTCAAGACCAGCTTGGTAAACATGGCAAAACCCTGTCTCTACTAAAATTGCAAAAATTAGCCAGGCATGGTAACAGGTACTTGTAATCCCACGTACTCAGGAGGCTGAGGCAGGGGAATCACTCGAACCCGGGAGGCGCAGGTTGCTGTGAGCCAAGATTATGTCACTGCACTCCAGTCCGGGTGACAGAGTGAGACTCAGTCTCAAAAAAAAAAAAAAAACAGTATAGCATTGGCTAAAGGCCTAGGTGTGATGCATTGGACAGACACAGTTCACATGCCTGTTTTTGAAATAATTATAGTAGCAAAAGAGATGCAGAGCTCTGTTCAGCTAGGCCTGTCCCTGGAGCCCAGGAGTGAGGTCTGCTCTAAGCCAACCACATGAACTAAGAGATGGGAATAGTGGCCCCTAAAGGAAAATCTAGGTGCTATTACCAGAAAAGAAGGAAAGAAATGTTGAGCAGACAAAAACAGCAGAGGTCTGCACAGATGGGAAGATGCTTTCTTTATGTTGACACTGAGGATAAAATAAATGCTCAAAGAAGGCACGGTACAAAAACTTACTGAGGTAGGATATATAGTGAAGGTTTTAGACTAAGTCACGCCAGTGACTAACATAAGCTTTCTCTTAGTCATTTCATCTTTCAAAATAGAGGGGAAACGGAGTCTGGAATGAGCACTCATTGTTTGACTGTTCAAAGGCCTGGTATAGTGCGATGCTCAGGTGCCTCATATTCAACAAGAAATGAAAACCTTGGGGTAAGAAGGACCCTCTTTCACCCTCCTCTGTGCTGTGGGATGCCGAGGCTTACAGAGCACCTCAACTCCCCCAGCCTCTGGCTTCCGCTTGCTCTCAGCTGCTGGAGTTCTGGCTGGAAACAGGAGGGCAGGAGGAAAGTGAGGCTGGAGTGTTTGTTCCCAAGGCGACCTCCCTGCAAAACCACAGCTCCTCTCAGGGGCCTTCTCGCACAGCTACGGTGACCCTTGCAGCTCTGCCTGGGTTCTGGTAAGCATTCTCTCCCCCACCTTCAGATCTAGAGGTGGGAATGGCTTCCTGCTGTTGCTTGCCCTGGGATGCTTCTGCACCTTCTGTTGATTTTCTTTAGCCCTGCTCACACCTTGGTTAATCATCATTGATTATACTCTCCTCAGTCACCCGAACTTGAGTTTACTGCCTGTTTCCTTGGAGGGGGAGAGTGGCCCAACTGAGTCATAGACCAATTTTGTAAAGATAAATATAGTAAGTGCCTGCCTATCTATTGTTATTTCAGGGATGAGGCAAGACAAAGGTCTTAGCTCACTGGCCTTCTCACCTATTGATCTACTCACTAATACGTGAATTTCCTTTAAGTGGAAACAAAGCCTTTCATTACACTGCATTTACATAGAGTGTAAATTTTCCTGACTTCAAATTGCTGCACTATAGAAATGACTGATAACGGATTCTTTCTTGAGGAATAGCATTCACCATAAAGGGAGATAGAACAGTGAGGCTCAGAGTCTGATAATGACAAACAAGATGGTGATGACCAGGCACGGTGGCTTACTCCTGTAATCCCAGCACTTTGGGAGGCCGAGGCAGGAGGGTTGCTAGAGCCCAGGAGTTTGAGACAAGTCTGGGCAACATAGGGAGACTCTGTCCTTACCAAAAATCTAAAAATTAGCTGGGTATGGTGAGGTGCTCCTGTGGTTCCGGCTACGTGGGAGGCTGAAGTGGGAGGATTGCTTGAACCTGAGAGCCATGCTTACACCACTGCACCCAGCCTAGGTGACAAAGCAAGAGCCTGTCTAAAAAAAAAAAAAAAAAAAAAAAGATAGTGACAACACAGTGAAGAAAGGACCCAGAAAAAAACCTACAAGACTATGCATACCAAAGAAAGACTATGTGTACCAAAGACAGACTTTTTCAACTCCTAAGTTTGAAGGCTGGCTCTAAAGCTAAGCATCTCTTCTTTACCAACCTAGAACAAATTAGGTTACCCAAGATATGGGCTGAATCCTGTCCCCCTCAAAATTCCTATGCTGAAATTACAAGTCCCAGTACCTCAGAATGTGACTGTATTTGGAGATAAGGCCTTTAAAGAGATAATGAAGGTAAAATGTGATCATATGGGTGGGATCTAGTCCAATATGACTGGCGTCCTTATAAGAAAAAATTAGTACACACACACACACACACACACACACACACAGAGACCATGTAAAGAACACAGAGAGAAGACGACCATGTATAGCCAAGAAGAAAGGCCTAGAACAAATCTTTCCCTCCTGACCCTCAGAAAATCCAACCTGACAACACCTTGATCTTCAACTTCTAGGCTCCAGCATTGTGAGAACTTTCTGTCGTTTAAGACACCCAGTCTGTAATACTTTGTTGTGGCAGCCTAACAAATTAATACACCCACTCCCAAAGTTCCCAAGATAAAGACTTACTCAAAGAGAAAGAAAAAGCTGAATTTCTCCGCCAGACCAAGAAAACCAAAGCAATTCACTGTGTCAGCATCCTGAAGCTGCAACTTGTGTATATCAACCTAAGGTGAAGTCATGGCCACTTTCTTTGCCCATCCATCAATAGATGCCATCAGATGCATCTTTTGGGACAACAAAATAATTAGCACATTTATTTGTCAGCCATATGGGGGAACTGACATATGGTTGGACCACTGACTCTTCTACCAACTATTGGGACAAAGCTTCGTTTATAAGCAAGGACTTGGCATTTTAGAACTCGATATGTCATCTCATCTTGCACAATGATACTGTATTAAGGTCTACTTACTGGGTAAAGAGGTATGGAAAGTCACTAATAAACTCAACTGATTGTAAAAGAATAAGAACTCAAATTACAACATAAGGTAAGACAAGATCCCTGAATCACAGAGGTCAGTTCCTTACCTGACTACTAGGTGTTACTATGCCAACAAAAGTTATTGCTAGATCCTTACTAGGGACAGCTGGGTTTCTTTGAAGCCGTAGCCTGACCTAACCCAACCACTTTAATTTGCAGGATCTGCCCACTAAGGTTTAGCCTATTCAGTTTGTTGTTGGTCACTGCCCTATAGGAACAGGGGAAGTTTAAAAAGTAGTGGAGAGCAAAGCAAAGAAAGAGCCCCAGACAATCATATTTATTATTTTTCTCTCCATAGGAATAAATACTATCCAGATATTCCCTGTTTCCATTGCAATTACTAAAAGGTAGTGGAATCTTTTGTGAAATTTGTGCTTGGGAACCCACTGCCTTAGAATAAAAGCATCGAGTAGGCTTGGGAGTAAATCTAAAAAATAAACTTAAGAAGGAAAATCACGCCGGGTGCAGTGGCTCACGCCCACAATTCCAAAACTTTGGGAGGCCGAGGCGGCCGGATCACCCAAGGTCAGGAGTTGGAGACCAACCTGGTCAACATGGTGAAACCCCGTCTCTACTAAAAATACAAAACTTAGCCAGGCGTGGTGACGGGCACCTGTGTCCCAGCTACTTGGGAGGCTGAGGCAGGAGAACTGCTTGAACCCAAGAGGTGGAGGTTTCGGTGGCCAGGATCATGCCGCTGCACTCCAGCCGGGGTGACAGAGCAAGACTCAGTCTCAAAAAAAAAAAAAAAAAAAAAAAATCAAAACCAAAATTGTTGAAGTTCTAGAGATCTCAGACTCAACAATAAAAAGTCCTGGGTAATAAAAGCCCTGTTAATGGAGTCATTTGTTTTATATTGTCTCATTTTAGTTTCAAGTTCCAAAGATGTTCATTTTTACTTAACTCACTGAGGAACTGTGTTCCTAACCATTATGGATACAAAGGAGTTTTTCCTTCAACTATATAAACTGAGAAGTTTTCCTGCATCCTTACATGTGATTTTTATTAGACCCAGTGCCCAGGAATTCTTCCAGTGAAATCCAACTTGATTTCAAAATAGAAAAACTGGATTCCCTTCACAGACTCTTGCTTGGCTACAAACTGTTGAAGCAGCTGTGCTTCCTTCAGAAAGGCCGGCTGTCCAGTGCAGAGATGAAGAGCTGGCTGCAGAGACAGGCCTTTCAGGTTTGAATCAGGCTTTGCAGTCCCTCGAGCTGCAGGTTCGTGGGCAAGTGAGGGAACCGCTCAGGGTTCAACGTTCTCATCTGTAAAATGAAGATCATGACAGTCCCTATCTCCTGTTAGTCTGTTGTGGGAACTGTGTTAAATAAGTTAACATAGTAAAGCATTTCAACTAATGTGCTAACATAAACCTAGTATGACATAAAAGCTAATGTTTTATGTTCCAATAAGTACTAGCTGCTGCTGCTGCTGTTGTTGTAATAGAAAAATAACACCTAATTTCTCGCCTCTTATCCAGCAAAGATGCCTCAGCTCTGTTGTCTACGCCATTCAAACAAACAATGGACTTGTAATCAAAGTGTGAATCAAAGGGTGGCCTGTGTGGTTAGTTGGTAAACAGCTCGAGCTGTCTGTCAGGGTCCCTGAGCTGGGGCTGTGGTGGTAGTGAGGTTTTGTGGCACAAGTTTTCTCAGTGGGTTTTGCTCTGAAGATGCAGAGGTTGTTTACCTTTAAAAAAAAAAAAAAATCTTTTTCTTGCTCTACTTGTAACATTTAGTAAAAACTTGAAACTATTTGTGACTTTGTGTGCTCCAAAAGCTAAATATAGAAAGAAGACAACTAATATTATGAAATGTGAGGACGGAGAAGAGGTGTGATGAAGCTTAATGCAGAACTTGCCATTATTTTCAGGTTTGAGGTCAAAAAAGTTTGCTTATATTATCTCCTAGTGAGCTAAACTCCCCTAAACCTTTCCTTCCTATCAAACTCCATCCGTAACGATGGTGGGAGAGAAGGAAACCGAGTAATTACTTTCCCTCAAATCGTTTCCAAATTGCTGTGTTGGATATATTTATTTAGAGTTTCAGTGGCAGTGTTTTTCCTAAATGCCCTCAGAATTTAATGCAATAATATCAGCCTTTCAAAGGCATAAATTACTCAAGCCAGATTTTGGAAGTTTCATTTACTGCCTCATCAGTGCATAAAATAGCGAGAACCGTAGGCACCTGGAACTCCACCTATCTGGTCCAAGAGAGTCAAGGGTAGAATGACATGGGAAAGTTTCCTTCAATAGAGAATAGTACCCTCCAATTGCCCAGAATTTGACCCAAAAATTGTTAAAGAAATCGTGAAGGGATTCCAAAATATCCAGGCAAATGTCCTGTGTGTACATGGGTCCTGTGAAAACAGCCGCAAGCCCAGGAGGTGTCAGATGCTGCACTCTGATTGGTCAGACGCAGAATGCCCAAAGTTAGAGGCCAGCAGTGATTGGTGAGTGAGGAGAGCCGAATGTTGGCCAGAGGTAGGGAGGTGAAAGAGGAAATAGTGAAAGGAAGCAGAGAAAGGACAAGAGGGACAAAAATAAAGTAAAAGGAGAAGAGAGACAAAGGAAGGAGAAGGAAGGACTGTGAGAAGAAATGCAGTCTTACTAGGGAAAGATTTAACGAGGGAGAATAGGTGTATTGAGAACACCCAGGCTTGTTTTCTTAGAGGCTTCTGTAAGGGGACATTTCTGAAACTGAGAATTGATCTCCCCAAGTTGCAAACACTGTCATAGTCCCTGAATGATTTTACTTTCTTTGTTTTTTGGTGTTATTTGTTTTTCCTATTTTCCAGTGCCACTTGGACTATGATTATCTTAATAATTATATTTTTAATAAATGTGTCCTTATATTTATATTTTATTTTAAATAAATTTTAAAACTTTCATATCAGTAATTGAATGGAAAGCCAATATTATTTGCCATGAATAAAAGGTGATGACAACAAAAAATTAGAAACAAACAATACCTTAAATTCTATCCAGATCCTAATTACAGACAGAGAAGAGACAGATATATATCTATATATAGATATATATATATAGATATATCCTAGTGTGTTAGGGAGGCATTAAATGAGTCTTGGTCTTTAATATAATCAAAAGGAAAAAAAGAGAATCTAAATGAGAAAAAAATATTTTCACTTGGTAAGTGAATGTTATTTAATGCCCATCCCAGTAACACCTGAAGTCATTTTTCTTCGACCTCCAAAACAGGTGTTATCCATTTCACATTTTAGAAACTGTTGGGTCTGTGAGCATTTTATTTCATAGAAAACACCATGCTCTTAATAAATTAAGCCATTTTTTTCATAGACCAGTCACCAGTGTTACTGGAATTTAGTTAATCTAAGCACCCCCTCCAAGAGGATAATCCCCTCTGGGCACACTAAGGCTTTGTGGGGGGAGGACCAGAACCAGAGCCAGGAAAGGAGTCAACCCAGAAAAATGCTGTCAAAGAGTCACTGGGTCCCTGGATGAGATCCTCACCACTGCATCTGCCCCTGGGACACACGTGGCTTCTGGGTACTTGCAAGTGGCTAGTTCAAACTGAGATGCACAATGTAAAATATGCACCAGATTTTTGAAGACAGTACAAAAATTTTAAATCTCTTATTAATAATTTATGCTGATTTTATATTAAAACAATTTTTAGATATATTGCATTAAATATTAAAATTAAATTCACATTTCATTTTACCTTTCAAATTATTTTATTTTGAACCAATTTTCAACTTAAAGAAAAAATGCAAAATTGTATAAGTTCCCATATAGTCTTCACCTAGCTTCCCCTTAAGTTAATATCTTACATAACTGCAGTACAATGACCAAAACCAATAAATTAACATTGATACATTAGTATAAACTACAAAGTGTACTCAAATTTCACCAATTTTTCCACTGATGTCCTTTTTTCCCCAGGATCCAACACAAGATACCACGTTTTATGTAGTTGTCATGTCCCCTTAGTTTTTTCCAATCTATGATTGTTCCTCAGTCTTTCCTTGCATTCACGACCTTGACCCTTTTGAAGAGCACTGATCTGTTATCTTGTAACATGTCCCTCAGTTTAGGTTTGTGTAGTGTTTTCTCATGATTGGAATGAGTGTGTGTGTTTTTGGCAACAGAAATCACAGACAGAAGTGCCCTTCTCAGTGCATTCTAGCAAAGGGCTCATGATGTCAATGTGTCTTGTTACTAGTGATTTTTACTTTTATTTAATGTGGCTACTACAAAAATTTTAATTACATGTGTGCCTCACATTGTAATTCAATTGGACAGTGTTGGTTGACACCATACACAGGTAAAATAATAAGTATGTGACTTAAAAGAACATATTCATAACAAAATATATGGGTTTAATCATCAATATTTTCCAGACCCTTTTCATGTATTTCAAAACCTTTTAATACTAATGACACCAAATGTTTACTGAGAACTTACTCTATGTCAGACTCTTGTCTAAACACTTTGCATGTGCTGGGTCATTTAATCCTCACACAACCTGATAAAGTAGATGTTCCTATCATCCCTGCTTTGCAGCTGGGGAACCTGAGATGCTAAAGAGGGTTTAAGTGGCATAAGGCCCTCACACAGCTTGCTAAATGGCAGATCTAGAATTTAAACACAGGAGGAGAATTCCAGAGCCCAGGCTTATAACCACTACATTTTTAAAAGGTACAGCATCGGTTAATTCAGGGGACCCCAACTCCAGGTACCATTCTGAGACCTATTAGGAACCGGGCACACAGCAGGAGGTGAGCAGCCTTGCACTCTGCCTGCTGTCAGATCATCAGCAGCATTAGATTCTCATAAGAGCAGCAACCCTATTGGGAACTGCACATGCAAGGAATCTAGGTTGTGCGCTCCTTAGGAGAATCCAGTGCTTGATGATCTGAGGCAGAACAGTTTCTTCCTAAAACTATCCCTCCCCCAACCTCTTACATTCGTGGAAAATTTGTCTTCCATGAAAACTGGTCCCTGGTGCCAAAAAGATTGGGGACTGCTGAGTTAATTCGAATTCCACAGCTCAAGCTTTGTAATTCAAATTCCACAACTCGAGCTTTGTCAACTGTAAACTCTCTGTTTCAACTTTTCTCTCTTTTCCTGCATTACACAGAGGGGGAGAACTGATGTTTATTAAGTAAGCTTCTATACACTGTACTAAGAATTTAACATACATCATGTCATTTAATCCTCATAGCAGTTCCATTTTACAGATAAGAAATCTAAGGCTTAAAAAGTAGCGAGTGGCAGAGGCTGAAATCCATTTATTTGACTCCCTAGTTTTCCATTATATGCACGTGCTCTCCAATTGTCCCAACTGCATAAGTGTTTTTAATGTTTACTAATTTTGAAAAATCAGTGTTCTGCTCTGGGGATTCCATCAATCAGCAACACTTCGGCCCATTATAGAAAAACATTATCAGTTTTCCTAAAGAAATTGATAATGACCCCGATGTGCCTTTTCAGACACCAAAGGAAGAAAACAATATCACCTTAGTACAAATTACAAAATTGGTTAGGTTCCAGGTATGGGAAGCCCGGTCATTTATGTAAGGGACATAAGATAACACTTAATTACTCAGAATATCTGATAGAGAAAACAGAGCATTTGACCTCCTTGAAGTTAGCCAACTTAATTCCTTTCACACGTACTACAAATGCTTAGTATCCATAGCCTGGAAAAACTGCCTGTGGTTGAACGCAGAACCAGTTCTGTTAATCGATACTCACTCCAGTCGATAAATGACAGAATCTTCTTCAATAAAAGAGTAGAACTGGGCACCACTTCCTGGAATTGTGCCACCTAAATGCCCCGGATGGAATATTCCAATGACTCCGGAGACCATGCTCAGAAATGCAGTTGTTTATTTGTTCACTTGGGTTGCCAAAATTGTTTTTAAAAAGTAATGGGATGATTACAATTTATTGAAATATGGAGAAATGTTCCATGAAACTAAACATCCTTGAATAAGGTAGGAGTGAGATATCTCATATTATTATGGATTACAAAGAAAAGAAACCAATTATTTCTAAGGGTTTCCTGCTCTGAAATCCCGATTCCTTCGCCTCAGAGCTTTCTACAGTTCCCAAACATGCCAGCAGAGGGTGCTGCTGAATCATACTTAATTCCCCAAACCCACAGCTGTACAAATGCTTTTGCTTCTTTTCTGAAAAAATAAAAATAAATCATGAACTGGTCCCATAGGCATGCGTGCAATGCACTGTAAGGGACAAGGTTTTTTTAAATTCTTTTTTTTAACAGTTTTATGCACAGGCTTAGAGCAAACGTAGTAAACGTAGTAAATTACTGTATTGCCAACAGTAGCAAGTAAGTCTCAGCAAGAAGAGATGGACAAATTGTCTGATGTGATGATGTCTGCCCCATGAATTGTTCTCTTGAGAGAATTTTGTGTTTGCATTGAAGGAGGCGCCTGCCTGGAAAGCTGCATTTTTATTTTTTAACGTGCATGTGTGTGTGTAGCTTTGCTTTAGAAGGAAGGAAGTGAGAGAGTTTCCATGCAGAGATTTGAAAAGGAAACCGATGTCCTTGGAGGATTGCAATATCCTGGAGAGGGCAAGAAAGTCAGCTGGAATTGATATACATCATCTCATCTTGGTCCCATTCCCACTTCCTAACTGTAAACACACATCACAGTCATCCTACAAAGCCTACTGAACTAGCAATAGATCCACGCCCCAGGGAGCAAGATGAGTAACTTTTAAATAAAATATGCATTCCCCTTTACAGGAAAGAAACAAAATGAGGTGGCAATGGCTGTTGACAGCAAAGCATGACCGACCCCAGCACCTGAAGAGAATGGACAGACAAGATGCAGGCATGTTCCAATTCACAGCGAACTTGGGTTCTGAACATTTGTTGGCAGGCCCATGTTTGGAATTGAGAGAATTATGAAGGCTGGGTACAGTCCTGGGACAGCCAAGCACATTCAGTCCATTGGCTGGACTATAACCCTGGCAGGGAAGCAGCCTGCTCTGAGCACCACCCTCATTCACTCTCAAAGGAGTGCTTGAAAGTGGAGATTAACCCCATTTCACCCATGAAGACTGGGATCTAGTCAGTTTGTGGGATGTTGGTGCAAAAGTAGTTGCGGTTTTTGCAATTACTTTTGATGGCAATAATAACTTGCTCAAAGTCCAACACCCAGCAAATGGTGGCACTCAGTCAATTGATTTCAGAACTTGTGCCCTGTCACTTCACTCACGTATACTCACTGAGGGCTTTCAGTGTATCAGGCACTGCACCAAGTGTGTCACATGCATCATTTCATTACACCCACAATAGAAGTAACAGACAGGTACTCTTACTCCCATTTTACAGATGAGGAAGCGGAAGCACAGAGAGGTTTAGGAAGTTGTCCATGCTAGGAAGTGATGACGCATGGTTTAAAAACCAGGTCATGGGGCTCCAAAACTGTTGCTCTGAACCAAACCAACACCCAGGGGATCCTCCCAGACCCTCCACAGGTGCTCAGGCATTTACAGAGTTACAAATCTTCAGCCCGGAGGCCATAACTGCCAAAGGGGAAAGGACAAAGGTTTACCCTCCCTGTACTGAACATGAGATTGGGTAACACTTGCTTAGAGCCTACGATTCGCCAGGTTCCATGTTTAGTGCTTTATATATATGATATAATTTGGTTCTCACAGTTGTCCTGGGAGAAAGGAATAGTTGTCCTCGTGTTTAAGTAGAGAAACTTGTGCTAGAAGTTACTTAACCTACCCAAGGACATGCAGTTAATAAATAGCAGGGTGGGACTAAAATGTAACATCTGTTTAACTTGGAGGTATTTCCATGAAATATTGTGGGTTTTTTTGTGTTTTTTTTTTTTTGTTTTTTTTTTGTTTTTTGAGACGGAGTCTTGCTCTGCCGCCCAGGCTGGAGTGCAGTGGCCGGCTCTCAGCTCATCGCAAACTCCGCCTCCCGGGTTCACGCCATTCTCCTGTCTCAGCCTCCCGAGTAGCTGGGACTACAGGCGCCCGCCTCGTCGCCCGGCTAGTTTTTTTTGTATTTTTTAGTAGAGACGGGGTTTCACCGTATTAGCCAGGATGGTCTCGATCTCCTGACCTCGTGATCCGCCCGTCTCGGCCTCCCAAAGTGCTGGGATTACAGGCTCGAGCCACCGCGCCCGGCCTCTATGAAATATTGTTAAAGGAGAAAAGCAAAATGCAAAAATGTGCATACAATATACATATATATAAAGAAATACATTATTATCAGAAAGGTACAGAAGGATACATTTAAGGCTGTTAATCAGGGATATGGGAGAAGGTGGGGTAAAGATGTAAAAAGTACATACATCACACATTTATGCATCTGTGAAAACTATGCATGTGTGTAATTATATGTACATATAAAAAGTTATGAAATTTATGCAAAAGTTATAATAAATAGAAATAAATTAATTTTGACTAATTAATAAACATTTGATGAAATTCAATAGCCATTTCTAATAAAAGTTCTTAGTATACTTTATTGTTATGGGTGTGTTGTTCTAATCCTGGATTATTAACAGAAATCAAAAGTAAGCATTATATTTAACATTAAAACTCTGGGCATGTTCACCTTAAAATCAGTACAAGGCTAGGAATCCAACTATGATTCTCTGTTATTCAACATTACTGTAGAAGTTCTGGTTCATACAATACAAGAAAAGGAAGTATGAGGTGAAAACTTTAGAAAGGAAGACACAAAATTACCCATGTGAATAATAATGTTATTAAAAACATATCTATACACACAGTTACATATATCAGCACAGTGCTGCTTTCATACAACATAGGACCAACCGTGGGTGTGTCAGTTAGGGTTCCCTGGAGAAACAAAACCAATAGGATATACGTAGATATACAAAAGGAGATTTATAATAGGAATTGGCTCACACAATTATGAAGGCTGCAAAATCTCAGTATGCCATCTGCAAGCTGGAAAACCAGGAGAGCTGAAGGTATATTTCCAGCTCAAACCTGGAGGCCTGAGGGCCAGGGGAACCAATGGTATAAGTCCCAGTCTAAGTACACAAAGGCTGAAGAACCAGGAGCACTGATGTCTAAGGGCAGAAGAACATAGATGCCCCAGCTCAGAGAGAGCAAATTTGCCTTTCCTTGTTCTCCTCCTGCCCTCAATGGATTGAATGACACCTACCTGCACTGGTGAGGGTGACCTTTCCTATTCAGTCTACCAATCCAAATGCTAATCTCTTCTAGAAACATCCTACAGAGACACCTAGAAATAATGGTTTACCAGCTATCTGGCCATCCCTTAACCCAATCAAGTAGACACGTAAAATTAACCAGTACACTTGGATATCATTTTTAAACTGGCAAAAATTATTGGTACCGTTTTACCTTCTTTACTATCCACCACCTACTAGTTTCTACCTCCCCAAGTTTAGTGCTATTACATTCCCTGAAACACTAAAATTACCATATTCCTCTTTTTTCTACCTGTAATCAAAGCTATTTTCCCTCTAGGTAAAGAAAAAATGACCCATCCAAACTTTTGCACAAGAAAGTGTGAATAGCCATTAAGATCTTCTTACTTTCCTAAATGTTTCTGTATATTTGGTTTTTTATTAATAATAAGTTTTATTTTTAGAGCAGTTTTAGGTTCACAGTAATATTGAGTGAAAAGTACAGACAGTGGCCAAATACCCCTGTCCCCACACATACACAACCTACCCTACTATCAAGATTCCCCACCAAAGTGGTACATTTGTTACAATCAATGCACCTTTATTTGACACATCATTATCACTCAGAGTTCATGGTTTACATTAGGGTTCACTTGGTTTACATTCGATGGGTTGGGACAAGTGTATAATGACATATCTCTACCACTGCAGTTTTATGCAGAATAGTTTAACCGCCCTAAAAAGTATCTATGCTCTCCCTATCCATCTCTCCCTCCTCCAACCCCTGGAGACTACTCATCTTTTTACTGTCTCTATAATTTTGCCTTTTCCAGGATGTCACATAGTTGGAAGCACACAGTAGGTAGACTTTTCAGATTGTCTTCTTCCATTTAGTCATATGCATTAACTTTTCCACCATGTCTTTTCATAGCTTGATAGCTCATTTATTGTTAGCACTGAATAATATTCTACTGTCTGTTTCCCAATAAGAGCAAAAAAATAAAAACATCTCATTGTCTGAATGTACTATAGTTTATTTATCCATTCATGTAAAGAAAATCTGGTTGCTTCCGAGTTTTGGCAATTATGAAGTAAGCTGCTATAAACATTCATGTGCATGTTTTTGTGTGAACGTAAGTTTTCAATTCATTTGGTAAATACTAAGGAGCATGATTGCTGGATCATATGGTGAAAGTGTGTGTAGTTTTGTAAGAAACCTCCAAAATGTCTTCCAAAGTGGCTGTACGCATTTTGCATTCCTACCAGCAATGAATGAGAATTCCTGGTGTTCTACATTCTCACAGCATTTGGTGTTAGCAATGTTTTGGATTTTGGCCATTCTAGTAGGGATGTCACGGTACCTCATTGTTGTTTTAATTTGCTGCTTCCTAACAACAGATAATGTTAAATATCTTTTCACATGCTTACTTACCATCCATGTACGGTCTTTTGTGAGATACTGTTCAAGTATTTCATACAATTTTAATTGGGTTGTTTATTTTCTCATTGTCACATTTTAAGAGCTCTTTTGGATAACAGTCCTTTATCACATGTGTCTTTTGTCAATATTTCTCCCAGTCTGTGGCTTGTCTTCTCATGCTCGTAACATTTTTTTTTCCACAGATAAGTTTTGAATTTTAATGAAGTTCAGCTTTTCAATTATTTCTTTCATAGATTGTGCCTTTGGTGTTGTATCTTAAAAAGCCATAGTCATACCCAAGGTCGTCTAAATTTTCTCCAGTGTTATCTTCTAAGAGTTTTATAGTTTGTGTTTTGCATTTAGGTCTATTATCCATTTGAAGTTAATTTTTGTGATGGGGGAGACCTGTGTCTGGCTTCAGTTTTTGGTGTTTGGTTCTTGTTTTTTGCATGTGGATGTCCAGTCTTTCCAGCACTATTTATTGAGAAGACCATCTTTGATTTGTTAGATTATCTTTGCTCCTGTTAAAAGAAGAACTTTGACAACTTAAACTTAACAGAGTTAATCGGGCAAAGGATGATTTGTGAACAAGAGAATAAAAGAACACTTCAGACTCTATAAAACTTTTACTGGCTTGCCTGGTGAATGTTTACCAGCTTTTATCATTATGAACAAGATAATCATGAAGTAAGTGAAGTCAACAGAGCATTGAAAATAAACACTTGTCCAAACTCATAGAATATATAACACCAAAAGTGAATTACCTTAATATAAACTATGAACTTTGGGAGTTAATGATATATCAATGTAGGTTCATCAATGGTAACAAATGTACCCCTCTGGTGGGGGATGTGGATTGTGGGTAGGAGATTGTATGCATAGGAACAAGGGGAATACGGAAACTCTCTGTACTTCCCACTCCATTTTTCTGTGAACATAAAACTGCTCTAAAAAATACAGTTTATTAGGAGTATATATATATATATATATATTTTTTTTTTTTTTGAGACAGTGTCTCACACTGTCTCCCAGGCTGGAGTGCAGTGGTGCAATCTCAGCTCTCTGCAACCTCTGCCTCCCAGGTTCAAGCAATTCTCATGCCTCAGCCTCCAGAGTAGCTGGGACTACAGGTGCCCACCACCACACCCAGCTAATTTTTTGTATTTTTAGTAGAGATGGGGTTTCACCATGTTAGCCAGGATGGTCTCAATCTCCTGACCTTGTGATCTCCCCACCTCAGCCTCCCAAAGTGCTGGGATTACAGGCGTGAGCCCCCACTCCCGGCCAGGAATAATATTTTAAAGTGGCACATAGAAGGAATGGTAAAATAAAATAAAATAATTTTTTAAATGAAGTTGTTTAAACTATGAGCATTGTTCTTTCTTGTCACATTTTTGTTGGTTGAAGCACATTTTTCAGGCCTATGGGTCAGTACTGATTTATAGACCTTACTTGATAACTTGGAACATTTAAGAGCACACACACAGTGATGTAAAAATCACAGGAGACTTGTGGGTAGGTCATCAAAATGTTTTGTAATCAGATAGCTGGAATGACTACACAAAGATTACCAGGTCCAGCCTCAAAACTTGGGCAGATGTGCGTTGACATGGCCAGCATTCTATGGGGATGGAAACTCCAAGCTGGATCTGGGTAGACTGTTCCAAGGTTAATAACTGCTCCATTTTATGAATTCTTTATTGTTGCTCAACCAAATGCTCAGCAGCTATAACCCAATTCTTTCTATTTTGACAACTAAAAGTATTTATGGTTCATGCTCTTCACATTACAACCTCTCGATTTTTGAGGAATGATATCAGGGCTCCAAGTAAAGCAATCCAAATCATGCAAACTATTTTCTAGTTCTTCCCCACCACAACATTTTTCTAGTTCATAACAAATAAAAGAGTTAAGGACACAAGCTGAAAAGAAAACGAGAAAAAGGAAGATAAGACTAGGAAGTAGTAAAGATATAGGTAAGGTGACTCTGCAGAGCCCTAAAGGTGTAGTAAACACAGCTAACATAGCTTCTACTTGTACTTCCTAGACTCTTGAATTTCACAAAGTAAACTTTCAAAAATAAATAAATCCATCAGTAGAAAGCTTTGTTAGCTTTTCACTTTACCAAGTAATGGCATTAAAATAAGTAAATTTTTAAAAATAACAGAGATCTTAATATAAACTACCATGATAAATTTATAGAAAGAAGGAACATGTTTAATATCAAAAAGTAGGATGAATCTATTCTCAAAAGAATGATTGTTCTTTACATTGAATTAAAAGGGCACCACATCCACTTTCATCACTACATTAAAATGTTTTTCTCATTTTACTACAGATGAATGAAGCACTGTCAAAGAAAAGCACTTCTCCTCCAGGGTCTGGTATTTAAATGCCCCTAGGCTACTCCATTACAAGCATGAAATGAAACAGAAAAGACCAAGGTGTTACAAGCAGGAGATGGTTTCATAATGCTATGCAGGAAACGTTCTGGCATGTGTAGCTCTGCACTGTGGGCAGACTCTTCTTCATTTAAACTCCCATCAGAAAGTCAAACTACCAACCTTCGCCAAGCTTTGAGTAGACACAACTGATTTTTGTATATTGTTCTTGTATCCTGCAACCTTGCAAAACTCATCTCTTAGTGCTAACAGTTTTGTGTGTGGATTTTTTTTTTTTAAGACAGAGTCTTGCTCTTGTCTCCCAGGCTGGAGAGCAATGGCACAATCTTTGCTTCCTGCAACCTCAGCCTCCCGAGTAGCTGGGATTACAGGCATCTGCCACCACATCCAGCTAATTTTTGTATTTTTTTAGTAGAGACGGGTTTTCACCATGTCAGCTAGGCTGGTCTTGAACTCCTGACCTCATGATCCACCCTGCCTTGGCCCCCCCAATGTGTGTGGATTCTTTTGGGTTCTCTGTATATACTATCATGTCCTCTGCAAATAGAAAGTTTTATTTCTTCCTTTCTAATCTGGATGCCTTTATTTCTTTTTCTTGCCCTGGCTAAAACCTTCAGTACCATGTTGATTAGAAATGGCAAAAAGACATATCCTTGTATTGTTCCTATTTTTAGAGGAAAAGCTTTTATACTTTCACAATTATTAGCTATAAATTTTTTATATATGACCTTCATCATATTCAGAAAGTTCCATTCTATTCCTAGTTTGTTGAGGGTTTTTAATAATGAAAAATGTTAAATTCTATCAAATATTTTTTTCTGCACCTATTGAGATGATCTTTTATTTTATTAATATGGTGCATTACATTGACTGACTTTCGTACATTGAACCAACCTTGCATTCCTGGGATAAATCTCATTTGGTCCTGTATAATCCTTCTTAATGTGTATAATCCTTCTTATATGCTGCTGGATTTAGTTTAGTATTTTACTGAAGATTTTTGCACCTATATTCACAGGGGATATTGACTTGTAGTTTTCTTTTCTTGTGATATTTTTGTCTGCTTTTGGTGTAGGGTAACACTGGCCTAACAGAATGAGTTAGAAAGTGTTCTTTGGGGAGAAACCACAGCACAAAACAGTGAATAAACAACAGAAAGCTCTCAAAATGAGTCAGAAAAATCAAGAGAAGTTGTGTCTTGTTTAAAAAGTAACAGCATCGGCATTTTGTAGGCTATATTGTAAACAGATGCATTTGCAGGCAATAAGAATTTTACTCAATTGTTAGATACAAGATATAAGCTAGACACAAGGAAATGACCATAGTAACACAGAAAACAACCAGTATGGCCCGAAAGCTAATTCCTAATGGGGAAAACTGAAGTTCAATTTAAAAACCTCACTGTAGATTATTCATTATTTGTTTAATGTAATTATCCTTGGAGTAAAGCATAATTATAAAAATGTATAACATTTTTATTTCATAGTCACAGTTTAGTTGTTCTCAATGAAACTTTGTGACAGAAATTGTGAACTGCTTCTCCATTGTCTCCTCTCTTTTTCTTCTTTAGTAATAGGAAGACTTAGCTGGACACATAACTATTCAGTCAAAGACTACATTTCTCAGTCACCCTTGCAGATATGTGTGAGTAGGTTCTGGCCAGTAGGAAGTGGGAAAACATTATATGCAACTTTCAGGTCATGTCCTTAAAGGACAGGAATTTGCTCTTCCCTCTGCCCAGTCCCTGCTTGTGAGAATGTGGAAGTCATAGTGGAAGTTAGAGCAGCCATCTTAGATCACAAGATGGAAGCCATGTGTTGAGCATGGCAGAGCAAAAAGGATCCAAACCCCCAACGTCACTAGTCTCCTTCAATCCTTTCACTCAAGTAGTCACTAAGTAAGACAGAAATAAATTTCCATCTTGTTGACTGCCAATTTGGCCTTTGTTACAGCAGCAAAATTATTAATAGCATCATAACTAACACAACCTCTGTCTAAAATTGCAGGTTAAAAAAATAAAACCTGGAGATACTGTTGAAGTCTAATATTTTTTATATAACAGGCTGTAGCTTTCAACTATAGTCACAATTTTGTATTGTAAAACAAATGAGCAAAAACATTAGATAATTAATATTCTTTTTCTGTAATTTATTTTTCTCTTCTCAATCTTTCTTGAACATACTTTAGTCAAGTCTCTTCTTCACAGCCCTCCACCAAAATTACTCTTGTCAGGATCAACAGTGACCTCCAAATTATGAAATTCAATCATTAACTCTCAACCCAGTTTATATTTGACCTGTCAGCGTGGACACATGTGTATTCTCTCCTCTTTGAAACACTTAATTTTGTTTGCAGAGCACCTTGCTTTCCTGGACTCCCTCCATCCTCACTAACTGTTCCTTTTTAGCCTCTTCCTCATCCCCGCTTCTGCACAGAGTGCTTCTCAGCTCCTAGAACTCTCTTTCCTATCTGCATTCACTTCCTTGGTGATCATATATAGTCTCATATCTTTAAATATCATATAGACTGTGCAACTCCAAAACTTTATGTTCCACCTACTACAGTGTAAACCCTCTGAGGACAGGGATCCTTGTCTGCTTCTTCCCAGAGATAGCTTGTATCTTCAGTGCCTAGAACTGGGCCTGCCACAGACAGGTGCAGCAAGTAAGCTAATTGTGGAATGAATGAATAAGTAACTAGAATCTGGTTTGCTTCCTAACTAATCTCTTTAAAGTGCTTAATATTTACTTTCCCCCTTGAAAGTTTTACTAGACGGCAAGGAAATCCCATATCCTTGCTTGGCATATTGAACATATGCAGCATAAATTTCAACTCTGAATTCCTGGGGGCACAGACAAGCTGTGTATCACTCTCACTGCTCTTACCAGCTATGCAGAGAGGGTGATGACGATGTTCTGTGTTGGTTTGAAGAATTTATAGCACTGCAGAATATGGAAAGATATGCCAAAGTCAATAACAGGCTTAAAGAAAATGAGTGCTTATTAGTATTCAGTTCTTCACGTCTGTGAATTCTAATCCTCAATACAGATTCTTTTAGGATCATAAACAAACCTCAAAGACGAGCACTTTTAAAGGGCGTTTACAGGGTCTGCTTTGTTTCTGGCTGTAGTTAACCACCAATTATACTCAGTGAGATACTAGGGCACTCAGAAAAGAGCACGTGTGTCTAATTAGAAGTATTATCAGTTAAATGCAGGCTCAGTTAGTCCCAGTACAACCTGTGCTTACCCAAAACTGAGCCCAGGGACTGCAACAAGCTCTTCCCTTTAAAAGCCATGCTAATAGCATGCACAAGTTTAATCTCTTGGATTCTGAGGGGTCTCTGGGTGAGCAGCTTGGTGTAGGTGTCTCTCCGTCTATGTGTCCGTGTGCTTATTTGTGTATTTAAGTCTGTGCCCAAGAAAGTATGTCTGTGTCTATGTTCTGAAAATATTCTGCTCAGGTCTCCTGGGTAAAAAAGAAGAGCTATTAGCTGAAAATCTGTCTGTGAATAGATAAAGCAGAATGCTCAGGAGAAAAAAATATTTCCCCTCTGGGAACCTAGATTCTCAGAAAAGGTATCCTCGAGCTTATACTTGACAGATCATTGCCAATGTTTCGATTTGGCAAAGTAGACCTACCTCCTATATCTTAGAGAAATGGAGAAGGTAAGAAGAGGTAGTGTTGTGTGCCATGGTAGTTTGCTGCACCTGTCAACCCATCACCTAGCTATTAAGGTCCACATGCATTAGCTATTTCTCCTGATGCTCTCCCTCCCCTGCCCCACCAACAGACCCCAGTGTGTGTTGTTCCTCTCCATGTGTCCATGTGTTCTCGTTGTTCAGCTCCCACTTATAAGTGAGAACATGCAGCATTTGGTTTTCAGTTCCTGTGTTAGTTTGCTGAGGATAATGGCTTCCAGCTCCATCCATGTCCCTGCAAAGGACATGATCTCATTCTTACTTAAAAAATTTAAATCCCTAGGATTTTAGAAGTGCAAAAAACCACTGGGGATAATCTACTGTGATCCTTCTCATAGGGATGAGAAAATGGAGCACAGAGAGGGGAAGTAATTTGTCCCTAATCACATAGCCACCTGGTAACAGAAATGGGATTAGAAACTGGGTCTCGGGTTCAAGTCTATACACTAGACCACGTGATCCAAAAAGATCTATAGATGAAGATTCATGGTCTCTCAAAGTGCTTATTATGAAAACGTGGAAATCAAGATCTCCCTTTCAACATCAAGAGATTTTGTGATGTTCAAGTGTAAAATTATTATATCCATGTATTAGTCAGGGTTCTTTGGGGAAACAGAACCGAGAGAGAGGGATTGAGAGACAGATTTATTATACAGAATTGGCTCATGCACTTATAGAGGCTGAAAATTTCCCAGATCTACAACTGAAAAAACTGCAGACCCAGGAAAGCCAATGGTATAATTCTAATCTTAGAGTCCAAAGGCCTGAGAATCAGGAGAGCCAACGGTGTAATTTCTGTCTGAAGACCGGCAGGCTGAAGACACAGGAAGAGGTGATGTTTCATTTTGAATCCAGAAGCAGGAAAACAGAAACAAAAACAAAAACCTATCCCCAATTCGAAGACAGTCAGCCTTTGAATTGAAATAGTCCCCTTTGACTCATTGAAAGGGCCATGTTTTTGTTCTATTCAGGCCTTTAACTGATGGGTTGAGGCCCACCCAAGTTTAGAGAGGGCCATCTGCTTTATTCAGTCTACTGATTTAAATGTTAATCTCATCCAGAACCTCACAGACACACTTAGATTAATGTTTGACCAAATATCTGTGCACCTTATGGCCCAAACTGACACATAAATCTAACCATCACAAATTGTTATCATGAGATTCCTGGGTCTCAGTAACATCAGAGAAGCAGAGTTGCACACACAGCCTCCAATACAGCTATCTTTGATAATCACTCTGCCCAGCCACTAGGGAAGGTTGTGACGCTGGGGAAAAAGAGGTATCAAGACCTCCTTGCTGAACCTGTTCTTTTGGAGTTGGGCAAGAAGGCGGATAAATTAGAGCTACATATGATAATTAATAGTAGTACTTGAAATGTAAATCCTGATATTTTAGAATCAAATGGAAAAAAGAATAAAAAGGTAACATATAGCTTAGACATTTTTACTCTTAAACTATAACGAGGATTTTGAAAAGAACAGAAAGGTTTATGAGAATGGCACTATCTCTTGAGGTTTCTCTAGAAAGCAGGGGTCCTCAAGTTTTGGTGACAAGCAACCACTTTTCATTCCCCCAAAGCTTTATGCTCACAAATGTAGTAGAGCAAGGAGAGAAAAGATCACAATAAAAACAGTGTGGAGGGGGCTACTCTTCCTTATAATTGGAATTTTGGCAAATCACAGAGCTCTTTGTTGGTAGTTATAAAGATTTTGGAGCCCCACCATGAAAAGATTAAAGACTATAGTTGGGGTTCATCGTCATTGACAGCTAACACCCTGTAAATGTTCAAAAGTAAAAATAACAGGAAGAAAAAATAAGAAGGAGCTCTATAGAAGTCACATAGAGTAATAAGATTACAGAAAATCAGAATGTCAGCACTTTCTAATGGGAAGTGAAAGACAGATAAGGAACTCACTATTTCAAGAAATTAAAAAGAAAGAAAGAAAGAAAGAAATTAAGAGAGTCCACATGAAAATGATGGCTCTATTCATTGACTTAAATACCATTTTATCTGGACCTTTGAGGGGACAAAACATAATTAGTTTTACATAAAGCACGTTTTGCAATTTCATTGCCCTGGCTGCATATTTAGTACATTTTCAGGCCATCAACTGGATTACAGAGCCTTGAAAGTCCAATCAGAGGCAGGAAGGAGGCTTAGCTACTATTTGAGAATGTGATTCTATGGCTCATGCTGGCACCAATATCAAGGAGAATACCCCAAAATATCACAGGTGTAACATATCTGGGCAACAATATCCTGTTTTTTAAAAAATCAAAGTCAGTTAATCACCACCATTCTTGGTAGATCAAATCTGGTTACATCCATCTAGGCTGGCAATCCTCCTCCTACCACCTGGAAACCTTCCTACAGCATGCATATAACCCCCATCCTACCTGAGAATTTATCCCTTCATCTTCTGCCAGATTAAAGAAAGGGGAACCAGGATCTGATTCTCAAGGTCACAAAAATGGCATCTTTTTTGTTGACCCCCTTCAGAACTGGGGCAAGGAGTAGAAAGATTGAAAGCAAAATATTTGGAATTGGGCTATAAATCAAATGAAAGAAACAAAAATTCTAAAAATGTTCAATATCTGCTTACTGTCCAGGCCATCATCAAGGAACTTAATTATGATCAGCTCAGCAGGCTTCCTCTCTCAAGCTCCTTCCTCTGGAGTACCTTCTCTCCACCTGCATAACTGGCACACGCTTCTAGGGACCACCAGGAACAATCCATAGGCCCTAAGGAAAGGAGATAACGGAAAGGGAGATCAGGAAGCTTGGCTGATGGCTTTCCAAGCCAGGTTATTACATGAAACTAGATATACTATAGATTTTAACCTCAGAGAATAAGGTTTTTGTTTTGGGGGGTTGGGTTATTTTTTTTCCAAGAAGAATTAAATGTTACAGAATTTGGAGGCATGATTGTACAGATACTATATGAGGAAAAAAATCTTTTATGCCACAACTGCTTAAAATTCTTTAAATTGCTAAGCCCAAAGATACTGAAACCTCACAGCAATATTGAGTGACAGATACACTAATCTTCTTTCTATCCTTTTTATAAGAAAAGAAGGTGGGACTCACAGAAATAAAGCAGAGTGGGTGACAGCAATTTAGAAGCCTGGCTGGGAGCTATGCCTGTCCTTCTGACTTCAGAATGTTTGTCTTTTTTTTTTTTTTTTTTTTTTTTTTTTAACTTTAAGTTCTGGGATACATGTGCAGAAAGTTCTGGGATACATGTGCAGAATGTGCAGGTTTGTTACATAGATATACATGTGCCATGGTGGTTTGCTGCACCTGTCAACCCATCATCTAGGTTTTAAGCCCTGCATGCATTAGGTGTTTGTCCTAGTGCTCTCCCTCCCCTTGTCCCCGTGACAGGTCCCAGTGTGTGATGTTCCCCTCCCTGTGTCCATGTGTTCTCATTGTTCAGCTTCCACTTATGAGTGGGAACATGTGGTGTTTGGTTTTCTGTTCCTGTGTTAGTTTGCTGACAATGATGGACTCCAACTTCATCCATGTCCCTGCAAAGGACATGAACTCATTCTTTTTTATGGCTGCATAGTATTCCATGGTGTATATGTGCCACATTTTCTTTATCCAGCCTATCATTGAAGGGCATTTGGGTTGGTCCCAAGTCTTCACTATTGTAAATAGTGCTGCAATAAACATACATGTGCGTATGTTAAAATGTTTTTTCCAGTGACCATAATACTTTCCTTCAGCATTCAAAAAGGGGAGAGGAGAGAGAGAAAAAAAAGATAGAAAAACATAAAAAGTCTTTTTATTCTTTTTTTCTGTTTTCTCTCTCTCTTTTTTTTTTTTTTTTTTTTTTTTTTCTGAATCACCTTGAAGCACCTGAGTACCTGAGTACCTGAGTTTTCTTTCCTGGCTCACTGTCATCAGACTTCCCCTAACCAATATAACCAATAAATTTTTTTTCTTGGGCTTCCCCTGAATCCAAGTGTTCATTCCTTATACTCTGCATCCCTCTTTGATAGGTCCCATTTGTAAAGCCTGGGAAACTGGAACTGTAATGTCCCATTCCACCAGATCACATCATAATAGAATTCCTAAAGAAGTCCTTGTGCCCAGAGTTCCTAGTACTCTGAAGATAATAATGAGATTATTATCTTCTTTTATTATTATCATTTTTTTAGAGACAGAGTCTCATTCTGTCACCCAGGCTGTAGTGCAGTGACACAATTATAGCTCACTGTAGCCTCGAACTCCTGGGCTCAAGCAATCCACCTGCCTCAGCCTCCCAAGTAGCTGGGACTACAGGCACATGTCACTACAACCGGCTCATTTTTTGCTTTAAAATTCACCAAGTTCATCGGCCAGAACCAACAGGTCAAAGAAAAACCACTTGCCAAGTTCAAATTCTAAATTCTAATGAATTACTTTAAGAGGGATTCTTGAAACATGAAGGGGGAAAACAGAAGTGTTTCCCTTTCCTAGTTTTATCCCAGTTGGCAATGACAAGAAGGGTTCAATTGTACATAAAACTTGTTCTGATGTAGCACTTTATCTGCAATTGGTAACTCTGGCTGCACATTAGAATCACCTGGGGAGTTTTTTTAAAAATAAAGTCTAAGTCCCAGCACTGGTGGTTCTAATTCAATTGGTCCTTGTTGGGACCCAAGCAGCAGTTTTTTGTGTTGTTGTTGCAGGTGTGTGTGTGTGTGTGTGTGTGTGTGTGTGTGTGTGTGTGTGTTTTGAGACAGGGTCTCACTCTGTCACCCAGACAAGAGTGCAGTGATGCAATTATAGCTCATTGCACCCTCGAACTCCCAGACTCAAGCAATCCTCCTGCCTCAGACTCCTGCGTAGCTGGGACTACAGGTGCGCACCACAACACCCAGCTAATTTTTAACTTTTTTGTAGAGACAGGTCTCACTTTCTTGCCCAGGCTAGTCTTGAACTCCTGGGCTCAAGCAGTCCTCTGCTTCAGACTCTCAAAGTGCTGGAATTACAGGTGTGAGCCCCCGTACCCACCCCTAAGCAAGGGTAATTTTAAGAAGATTCCCCAGGTATTTGTAATGAACACCTCAGGTGGGGAACCACTGCTAACTTCATAAATAGGGCCTCCCTGTATCCATTTGTAAAATTAGAATCCTGCGCTCATCTCCAAGGAAAGTGGCTCAGAGGTGTTTCCTGCTCTTGCATGTCATGTACATATTCTTCGTAGTTAACTTAGAATGGTCCAATGACTCATTTCACAAGTCAAAAAGCCCAAATTCCATTTTAGGTAGATCTGAACAATGACAATTATCAGCCCCTTGCATTTGAAAAGTGCATTATGTCATTTTGCTGATGAAGTATCTCATTTGATCCTCACCACAGCCCTGCAACAAGCAAGTCAGATATTTTTCCCATTTTAAAGATGAGGAAATCAGTGCTTCAAGACGGGGGGTGATTTCCCAGGGTCACACAAACGGAAGTGGTAGAATTGGGTCTAGAACCCAGGTCTCCTATCTCAATCTGGTCTTCTTGGCATCACCCAATGCTGGCCACCACTGAGTTTTCCATCCAATCCTATTGGCCCAGTCCTATGCCCTGTCATGGTGTGCTTTCCACTCTGCTTCTCCACTGTAAGGTGCATGCAAATCGCCCAGGGATCTTGTTAAAATGCAGAAGCTGAGTCACTGGGTTTGAAGTGGGTCCCAAGATTCTGCATTTCTAACCTGCTGTGAGTGACGCTGATGCCGCTGGTACACAAATCACACTTGGAGTAGCAAAAGCATAACAAAATCACAAAATATATTCTTCAAATAATACTGAAGAAAAAAATTAAACTGAGCTTCATCCATCTTCTGAATGCTCACGAGACAATACACATGTATGGAAGCAAACCATCATCAGATCCTTGGCAGTTCTCCCTGGCTAGAATATGTGTTATTCTTTTGGCAGCCAGATCATCATTGTGCTCATGTCTGGAATAGGATCAACAGCTGGAGTTGCAGCAGCCACTGGCTATAATTTCTATCTCTGTCTCACTGCTTTGCTTCTCTTTCTCTCAAGCCAGAAGGATAGGGTCTGTGGGGCCACTGGGCCATCTGGCCATGCAGCTGGCCTGAGCTTCTGAGTCTGAGAACACAATGGTGATTCACTTTGTGCAATCCAAGTCCTGAGATGACATCTCCAGTTCCTGGAAATAAACTGCCAGGGAATAGTTACATAGACAAAGGGTGTTTGTCTTTGAAACCTGTTAAAATTTATCAGTGAGCCAGGCACGGTGGCTTATGCCTGTAATCCCAGTACTTTGGGAGGCGGAGGTGGGCAGATCACTTGAGGCCAGGAGTTCAAGACCAGCCTGGCCAATATGGCAAAACCCCGTCTCTACTAAAAATACAAAAATTAGCCAGGTGTGGTGGTGCACTCCTGTAATTCCAGCTACTGAGGAGGCTGAGGCATGAGAATCATTTGAACCCAGAAGGCAGAGGTTACAGTGAGCCTAGATCGTGCCACTGTACTCCAGACTGGGCAACAGATCATAGACCTTGTCACAGAAACAAAAAAAAAAAAAAAATATGTTAATGTATTACCATCGATAAAGATGATCTTTTTCAGTTTGTTTTTATTCTTAAAATAATCAAATTGCTGAATATGTTTGCAGTATACAGAACATCCTAGAGAGCACAAGGGACAGGGACCCCCAAAATGGGTTTAGCTCCACTCTCACCATGGACTAGACAATTTGAGACAAAGCATTTCATCTTTCTGTCCTTTAGAAAATGAGATGGGCCAGGCGTGGTAGTTCATGCCTGTAATCCCAGCAGTTTGGGAGACCGAAGCAGGTGGATCACCTAGGGTCAAGAGTTTGAGACCAGCCTGGCCAGAATGGTGAAACCCCATCTCTACTAAAAATACAAAAATTAGCCGGGTGTGGTGGTGCATGCCTGTAATCCCAGCTACTCAGGAGGCTGAGGCAGGAGAATCACTTGAACCCGGGAGGTGGAGGTTGCAGTGAGCTGAGATTGTGCCATTGCACTCCAGCCTGGGAGTCAAGAGAGAAACTCATCTCATATGAAAAAAAAAAAAAAAGAAAAGAAAAGATGGTGAGACTCTATGCTCTGACAATCTTTCCTAAAACCAATATCCAGAGTCAGTGGTTCTATCTTTACAAAGTAGAAGAAATTCTTGCGGAGAAACTTTATCTCTTTCTTCTAATACCCCTTCCCCCCATCACAAATAGTCCACATTCCAACTGCTCCACAGGACATTTGATCACTGCTCACTCTACCTTGGGGCCATTCAATCCTAGCCAGTCATTTATGAGAGCTGCCCACTTGTATGCCATCCAATCTTCAGGAGGCACCATTGAGAATGCACAGCTATGTCCTGACACACCAGAGACCCTCTCAGTCCCATATGAGTCAGATTCACCCTTCCTTCTAGTTACCTTGACCCTCTCCCCTTGCTGCCATTTTGATGAGCACATATGTTTATATCCATTACGGTTGTTGAGGGTTAATATTTTGAAATAGTTATTGAAATAGTTTATTTCCTAGTATTACCTCTTTTCACTTCTCTGTCACCATCCCTCCCATATTCTCATAACTTGCCTCTATTCTTCATTGGCTCAGGGGAAGAATGTGTCAAAGAAAATGGTTCAACTACCCCCACTAGTCTTTCAGCCATTTGTTTAACGAAAGTCTTCAGGATAAGGAAGGATTTCAAAAAAACCTGAACAGAGAATAATTTCCCTCAGGCCCTAAAGAGAGTCCCCCTGAGGTCAGAGGGAGAGAGAGGTAAGTCAAGGAGCAGAGAGGACCTATATCTCAATCCCTAGGGTCACCACCTGGAAGACAGCAATTCAGAGAAAGAAGTGAATTGGCTATAGGGTGCTCACAGATCAACAGGACCAGAGACACCTCACCCAAGATCTCCTGGCCCCAAGTGGAACACAGGAATAGCTGAGAGTCACCATTCCTGAAGAGTGACAAAGAGAGAAACAACGTAAGTAGACGGGCATGAGAGGACCTGACCAGCACCCTACCCCAGTGTCTTCACATTGCACAAGATCCAGAGTGTGACACAATCCCGGGGAGACATGGGGAAACCCCAGAAAGAACTGAGGTTAAGATTTCTTTCCACTAACCTAGCAGAATGAAGCTTGCAGTCAGAAATTCAAACCTCAAGTTGAGTTACCAAAATGAAGAAAATTGTTAAATGCATAATTCCTCCCTAAGACTCATGTCTGCTCTACATCCATAGGTGTTGTATTGGCATTACTCTGCATGAGCAATTCCAGTTGGACTTTACTTCAAAATATGAGGGAATCCAGTGGTTGTTCATTAAGTATTCCTTGCAAGCCGAGTATCCACGAAGCACCTAGAGCAATGCATGGCATATAGCAGCCTCTTTGAACACTGCTGGCTGGTTGGCTGGCTAGTTGGCTGGCTAGTTGGTTGCTGAATGACCAATATACTTGATGAAGCACTAAAACAACTCCATTCCTTTATTTTACTGTGCTAGTTTGAATACAGAAAGATAGAAACTACTCAAATCAGTAAAATGTGAACTAAGAGTGAGCCCTTAATAATAACTTCTTCCAGATCTATCTTCTTGGATCACTCCAAAGATACAGCCTGAAAATGTTCAATCCTCTTCACCAGAGAGTTTACACTGGAAGGCAGACAGCTGCTATATGTGATTTTACAAGGACTGTAAAGGTGTGAACAGCCTTGAAGCCCTAGGACCACTGTGAAATCTGGGATGCTATGTTTTGAAGCAAGAAATTTGTCTTGGCAACTGTGCTGTAATCGGGCATGCCTGGGTGTTAACTGAAATTGAAAAGAGCCTTTCAACAGCCCTAGGTCCTCAATTACTTTTTCATATTATAGTTCAGGTTGCTAAAAATATTCCTAAACCTCTGCCTTTTGATAATTCAGCAGGGGAGGTCTTACATGGAGAAGTAGCTGAATAATAACCACCTCCCTACTAGAAGTTCAGGATAAATCTAGAGAAGGCATTGGACTTCATCAGAGAAGCAGCCATATTGGATCCTGTCTGTTGCTGCAAGGTCTCTCTCCTCCCCACTAAGACACACTTCAAATAAAAGCTTCTACATCTCTTCTTGTGTGAAACTGAGATAATTTCACGTTTCAGATTGTTAGCAGTCACTGCTTAAAAGTACTAAGTCACTACCCACCTACAAATCCTGTTTTATCGCTTTCTCTTAAAAAATATTTTTAATGGGGCTTAAGATTTGGGATATAAAGCAAGAACACAGGAAAGAGATATGATTTCAATACTCAATTGCAAATGGTAGAATTTTGATACTGGAGCTTACTTCAGTGTCAATCCTCATGTCTTATGGGAATTCCTTCCTTTCTGATGTTTCAAATTCTACCTATATTTAGTGAACTGAATAGATAACTTTACTGGTTACTATATACATTAAACACAAAGCAAAAAGAATAAAGGAGTGAGATTAATTTTTACTATGCACTCCTAGTAGAATGCCAAGGGCTCTGCAGACATTAAGTGACAAATAAGAATCTCATGTTTCTATTTTTCAAAGACAGCAACTAGAAAAGGAGGAGCTTTTCTAGGTTTTCTAACAAGTTAGAAACATGCAGATATATTATGGGGCAAGGATAGAAATGCTCTCAGCCTACCCAACCTAGATACTCTTCCATAAGCTTAGTTAAGTCACTTGAAATTAAATTGTCTTGTCTCTGAAATACTCCCTTTTCCCGGAATGGTTAGAGAGTCACACAAGTCTTAGCTGCCTGTATGAGACCTATCCCCAATTCTGAACTTGATTTGAAAAAAAAAAAAAAAATCCTTCCATACCTTTTTGTCTTGCCCAATATGTTTATCTGACCTAGAATCACTTCTACCATGGAACCAATCTACCTAGTTGTTCTTCTTCTTAGCCAGTTGGCAGTTCCTATGGTTTGAATGTGATCATGTGTTGGAAACTTAATATGCAGCAGTATTAGAGGTAGGACTTTTAAGACATGATTAGGTCATGAGGGCTCTGTCATTAGAACAGGAGTGGGTTTGTTATCACAAGAGTGGGTTTGGTATAAAAGTGGGTTTGGGCTTTTCTTGCTCTCTCTTGCCCTATCTTTGTCCTTCCACCATGAGAGGACATAGTAAGAAGATCCTCACCAGATATCGGTTCTTCCATCTTGGACTTCTTAGTCTTCCAAATTGTGATCCAATAGATTTCTGTTCATTATAAATTACTCAGTCTCAAATATTCTGCTACGCCAGCATAAAACAGACTAAGACAATAATGGGCAAATTATTTAATCATTCTGTGCCTCAATTTTTTCATCTTACAACTGAAGGTAATTGTTTCTACCTCATAATATTCTTACAAAGACAGATGAAAATTCTATTTTAAGGGTTTAAGACAGTTTGAGGGCATATCAAGCACTAAAGTTTGTAATTATCATTCCTGGAGACTCTGAAGCTCTTTTCTTATGCACACACACACACACACACACACACACACACACACACTGTAGAAATACGCCCTTTTTTTTTGAGATAGGGTCTTTCTGTGTCACCAGGCTAACATGCAGTGGCTCAAACATAGCTCAGTGAAGTCTTGACTTCCTGGGGTTATGCCATCCTCCCACCTCAGCTTCCCAAGTAGCTGGGACTACAGGCATGTGCCACCATTACCATTCCCAGCTACTTTTTTCTTTTTTTTTTTTCATAGCAATGGTGTTTCACTATGTTGCACAGGCTGTCCTCAAACTTCTGGCCTCCAGCTATCCTCCCATCTTGAGCTCCCAAAGTGCTGAGAGTATAGGCATGAGCCACCGTGCTCAGCCAGAAATGTAATTTTTTAATGGATATATCATGACTATTCTAGAGCCAGTAGGCTAATTACATGTATTTTGTCCATGTCTTCTCTTAGTCTGGTGAGCCCACCATCATTTTCCCCTGAATTCCTTGGACAGAGCAAACTCTGTGAGCCACCCACCTCATTTACAGTTTCAGAAAAGTTCACCTTCTAGCTCTGACCTTGCACTAAATACAGTCCTTCAGGGCTGTAATCATTTGCTTTATTCTGACCTCTTCTTGAACAGCCACAAATTACCAAGTGATCTCCCCTTGCTTATTCCTTTCAACATTCCTCACCTTACTATCCCCTGTCTTGGTTCTTCTCTTCCTCATCACAACGTCTCATGCCTTTGCTTTTTCTCCATGCTTCCCAGTCCCAAACTTGCCATTACTTGACGGCTATGTGGAGGTAGATGATCAGATTCTGTGCAAGCTTCTTCAGGGGAAGATGTTACCAAGAATATGGTTGTGCAACATGTTATTATTAAGCATACTGAAGTGCTTGCTCTGTTGGTACTGTGCTACATTCTGTAGGAAATACAGCAGAATATAAGGCAGAGACTTGACCTCAGGGAGTTTATAATTATTCAAAATTATTTCTAATGTACAAGCAGCACCCACTCCACCATGTTCTAAGAAAGTAGTTAGGAAATCCCAGGCAAGGAGAATAATGTTATGTGTACTATGGTGGTAAGAAGTGGATGATTACTAAATTTTCAATTTTCTCAAACCCCGTCCAGCAAAAGCATTAAGTATCTCCAATAATAAGTGGGTCTTTGCATGAGAAAAGCCATGAAATCATATGACAGGATCATCAAATGCATGTATATACATAAATCAGTTAGTGACTATTCTCTAAATCATGAATCTAAGTCCTTTTGCAAATCCGTGATAAATGGACCACATTCAGGCTATGCGTCCTTTTAAACAACTTACATCTGTTTCTTATAATTCATTAAGTGGCAAAATGCCATTCTACCAGTTCTATGCACCTATTGTTTAACTTGGCTCTGTTTTCAGCAGTCTGAATAGTGTTCTTTCAGCTGGACAATGTGTTTATTCATGTAGCTGTAGCTATTCTGTTACTAGGAGTGTGTGTTTGAAACAGACATAATGTCTGGAAGGAAAGAAAACACACAAAAGAAAAAAAATTAAATACATATCATTTTTTTCTCAATGACCTTTGCCCCCTCACATATATTAAACACATCGTACTCCTCAAAACATCTTTATAGAAGAAGACATCTATAGAGATTTTACAGAAGAAGACTTCAAAGAGTAGAAGACTATCTCAAGGTTAAATGTAAGTGGATGAGCTTCAACTCTACATTGCTCAAACACTGATAGACCTCCATGAGACGTCTCTTCCCTTACAGAAGACAGAGTGATACCTCTGTCCATCTTACAATGCTAAAAATGGCTAAATATACCCTGTCACTTAAATGGAGCTTCTTGGTTATAATTTTTAGTACAACATCTTCTGATTCAAGGCATCATTTTGTAGTGTGGGGAGCCTATGATTTTGAATGGCAGCATAGAATAAAATTGAGAAGAATCTTTTGTAAAATATTTCAACAGAGATGAAGAGAAGGGTTCTTGGGCCTACCTGATAAGGGTTCAACACGGGGAAACTGAATGGCTGCTCTTGGGAAAAGGGACTCTTTGAGTCCCAACAGGCTCTAGTGTTGAATGATTTCATACTAATAATGTGACTGTGTTTTTTAAAAAGTATTGTGGTGACCAGATTTGCCAAGGAGATAGGAAATCTGAGTAATGAGTGAAGTTGCCTGTCAATCATAAGGTAATTCAATAGGTGAAACAGAAAGAGATCTGTTGAGAAATGGTTGGCCACAGGGCGCGACACCTCATGAAATTTCTTGCTGGTGAAACTCTCTTCCTTTGCTGAGAAGGTCTCATTTGCTGAGCTTTCACAGATGTAGAAATATGGACTCAGCAGGTTGCAAAGCCAATTGACAGTTTCAATCGTGTCACTTACAAGAAGAATTTGATAACCAATTCAGAAATGAATTGTGCTCCTTTCCTCTTTTGATTAGCATACCTCACCAAACCCATTCTGACTGTTCCAAGTGTGCATCTCAAGTCTTACTTGTTGTGGAGCTTATATATTGAGTTCTTTCCAGAGAGCAAGGCTCTGCGGTTTATGTGGAGTGGAGAAGGAAGGGCATCTATTACGAAATCAAATGATTTGCCTTTCATTCAGTAATAAAAATTAACATTCTAGCAAGAAAGACCCAGGAACACAGGCTGTGTTGAATAATTTTACTTGCTCATTTCAAAACTTACAGGTCAATAATTCTATTAACATTTATGTTCCTTACTAAATATATCACAGAGATACTATCACAATAAAACGAAGCTGAAAATAGATTGAGTGAGTAAAAATGTCCTAATACAACTTTATTTCTTAACGAAGTTAATTAACATCCCTAAGCCCTGACCCTCTTATCTATAAATCCTGATCAGCCTGGCACTCCATAGTTCCAGAACAGTTATGATGGCCAAAGGAACCATCATTTCCTTTGACTACTACATTTCAGCACTACATATGAACATGCTTTTAAAAGAGAAATGTGTTCCTCAAATGAAAGATAATGAGAAAATTCAAACCCAGGTGATTAAATGACTTGCATGAAACTGGCAATTAATTGGTGATGGGACTGGGACACAGAGCTAGCCATTTTTATTTGCTAGCCAGATGTATTTCTTCTCCAGACCTTGTTACTTTTACCATTTCTTCTTGTGAAACCAACATAGCCACTTTAAAAGGCACGCTTTAGAAATAAGCACCGTACCCAAGCCTTTATGACCTAAAAGCAATCGAAAGAGTTTATCAAAAAGGAGAACAGCTATTCAAATGGCCATCTTTTAACTAATCAGGTACTCTTTCCACTAGAGACACTCAGTGAAAACCAGTTCTATGTCAGTCATTCCTCAGTGTCTAAGCCATCACAGTGGAAAAAATGGGCAAAGTAAAAAGAAAATATTTTCAAGACCTTTCAATACTGCCAGTGACAAACCTATTAACAACACACAAATTACTGATCATTGTAATTTATGTCCACAATTACATGTATGATTAACTAAGATGCAACTTGCTCAACATAGTTCATTTCCAAGACACAGGGACTTGAGATATTCCTTCATATGAATGAGGACTGCTTAATTCTGTTTTCAGGCTCTTAATGAAAGGAGAAGAGAAAAGAAAGAAGAAATTGATCTTTCTAAAAGCCATGTTCCAATTCCAATCTAACTTTATGTTTCTTTTCCCACCTTTTAAGTTATTGAACTGAATCAAATCGCAGCATCCAGGCCTGGTGTGCACAGTCATAAGCATTTCCAGGGGATTGCCTTGTACTTCCTACAGATCACATCTTGCTTAGTATACCCAGATGTACCCACTCCAAGCAACATCATGCACTGCTTATTCATCCCTGGGTCTTTTGCTGATGTACTTGCACACAGCCAGGCATTTATCACCTGGTATTTCTGTAATTTGCTTTTCTTCACAAATAGCACTTCTCTACACTTGTTCTTGATTGGAATTCACCTTGTTCATAACTGAAAACCTCTGCAGTTTATCATAAAGTCACCCTAAATTCTAATGATAGCCCAGTAGCCTCTCAGGCCTAGAAAAAACCTTGCAGACGTGATTCTGACCAACCACCTTCTGCTCTAGGGGAGGAAATGGAGACCCAGAGGCATAAAGGACATTTCCAGGAATATGGAATGTCTCGTTTAAGATTTCGGCACAAAATGGAATTCGTCTCAGATGATTTGACTGAGGAAATGTGAATTTAAAAAAAAAAACAAAACTACTTATAAAGGAGTGGACAGGATTAAGGCAAAACAGTGGATGCTGAGACCCGCCCCCCTCCCAGCAACCTGCACCAGCAGAAACTCCTACTTCTACAAAGTCTAAGATGAAACGGGGAAATAGCCACCGAATCCCAGTGAGGACAGGAAGATAGGAGGGGCTGCCAGACCACTCGAGGTGTAATCAAGGAAGGACACAACTACTGTCCTGGATGCTGTGTCAAAGCAGGGATGAATGGAAGAAATAGCCCAACCACTCTTCTGCCCACTCTCCCATCTCCTGCTGTGTCTTCTGGGGGTGGATTTCCATAGGGCAGGGCTGGCAGGGGGCGTGGCCCATTCAGGTCAGCTCCCCTAGGCATAGAACTGAGCAGGGATAGAATAGAGAACCAATCTGGAGGAGCAAAGGGAGAACAACCAACAGATATAGTGAATTCAACCACCCAACCTCCATTTTCACCAGGATCCATTTCATTACAAAGGCTCTTATTTGCCTAACTAATATTTACTGAAGGGAAAATAAAGAAAAGGTAAAAGAAACGCAGACAAGTAGGAAAAATGTAGAACAACCCTATGCCAGGCACTGAACCAAATACTACGAGGGGTCAAAAAGAAATAATAAAAGTATACTATAGTAATATACTTACCACATGTGTCAACTTAATATAGCATTTACCCTGTGTCAGGCCCATTCTGAGCACTTCATATATAGTAGCTCATTTAACCTGCAGCCTCATTTAACAGATGAGGAAACTGAGGCATAGTGCATTGAGAAGGATAGGCCCTAATCCTTTTGCTGAAAGGTCATGCTTTTGCCACTACTCTACACTGCCTCTCTAAAGTAAAAAAGTCCCTTGGGGAATTCATTAGATATTTAGGGAGATAGTGCCATTAATGTACAAAAACTTAATTGTCAGAATTAAACAATCACAATTTGCATCATTACAAGACAGCATGCGAATGAGTCCAAAGTGGGGAGTTCAGCTTGGACTGGAACAATCCGAGAAGAGACCAAGGTGATTATTAAACAGCACTTAACCCAGAAACAGCTCCAGCCAATGGCAGGCCTGCTGGGGCAGAGCCAAGAACAGAACCCAGGACTCCTAGTTCTCCAGGGAAGGATTACTAGTTCCCTTGCCCTTGACAATTGTCTTTGCAGGGCTTCACAGAAGTGTTCTCAGGGACAGAGTTCTAATTCACAGATCTGGCACCTCATCCAACAGGATCCCAGAGGGTCACCTTGCCCAGCCTTCTTCCCTCAGCCCAGGAAATATTATATGCTCTTTTGTCAAATGAAGCTCTTGTCAAACTCTTCTGCTCTCATTTTCTAGGTTCTGCGGGAAGGCCAGTGACCAGCAATTTTTAAATAACTAAACATAAGCTGGGCACGGTGGCTCACACCTGTAATCCCAGCACTTTGGGAGGCTGAGGCAGGCAGATCACTTGAGGTCAGTGACCAGTTTGAGACCAACCTTGCCAACATAGTGAAAACCTGTCTCTACCAAAAATACAAAAATTATTCTGGCATACAAAAATTATCCTGGTGTGGTGGCACACTCTTGTAATCCCAGCTACTTGGGAGGTGAGGCAAGAGAATCACTTGAACCCAGGAAGTGGAGGTTGCACTCCAGCCTGGGCGACTGAGCAAGACTCTGTCTCAAAAACAAACAAACAAACAAAAACATAGACTTGTAAATCTATGCACAGGAAAACATTCAAACAGCAGAATATAAGCAAAGTAAGATTAACCTTGTATGCTAAACATTTGTCCTTATTACAATCACTCTTGAATATAATTTAGACTCTGAGACAGATGCTTACATTTACTTTCTTAACTATCTCCCTCTTAGAAATTTACAGTATTTAATAAAAATATTAATGGAGGTATTTTTGTTTAAGGACCAAAGTAATTGTCTTCATGTGTGGATGCATTTTGATGCTGAAAGGAATAGACATCGCATTTGGTTTTATGATGTTGCTATGTGGTTTTCAATTAGGTTTCTGTTACGTTCTACAAACACAAAAACCAGCCTGTATCTAATTTAATACCTATAAATTTCCACAGATGACTGCAGAATACTGTAGGCTAGTGGATAAAGATTTTGCCGCATGTTTTCCAATTAGTAACTTAAAATTCTGTTTCTATCACATTCTTTTTTATTAAAATTTTCCATTCACTATTTTTTTTCCAGAGTGTGATTATAAAATAATTCTCTCAGTTTCACTAGACAAAAAAGACATCTGATTTGAAACAGTTTGTAGGTTAGGCAGCCAAGTTAGACAGAAATAGTTCAGCTGCAACTGAATAAAGCCAATAGTGTTAGGATGGCTGTCAAAAGTCAGATTCATCAAGACCAGTTTGATCCCAGTGTACATAATACACCACAGAAGATGGAATTTTTTTATTTTTTTGAGACAGGGTCTCACTCTGTCACCCAGACTGGAGTGCAGTAGCACAATCGTGGCTCACTGCAGCCCCAACATCCTGGGCTCCCAAGTTGCTGGAACACACCCCCACACCTGGCTAGTTTTTGTATTTTTCATGCCATGTTGTCCAGGTTGGTCTCAATGTCCTGAGCTCAAGTGATCTTCCTGCCTCGGTCTCCCAAAGTGCTGGGATTACAGGCATGAGCCACTATACGCAGCCTAGAAGATGGAAATTTCTGAGGGTATAGCAGGAGAATTTTACTTCTAGAGCAGCCACGAAATTCCTTCTATGTCTGTCTATGCTCAAAAATGCAGCTTTGTTCTCCTGCCACCAGAGCTCATGCCAATGTGCTGAAGGGTACAAGGTTGAGTGCAAGATTTAAGGAAAAGAGCACAGAGTTTGAAATCAGACTGACTTGAATTCAAATCTGTCTCTACCACTTACTATGATGAGATCTGGGGCAAATTATTTGACAAAAATAGAAATAATATCTTCCTCTTTAAAGGTTTGGGTAGACAAATATGGTAGGCACTCTCTCATCGCCCACATGAGCTCAATCTCGAGAAGAGGCAAGGTCATAAACAAAGGTTGATACTGCAGAGTGGTAAGAGCCAAAAGATTAAAGGACCAAATAAAGTGAGAGCAACCATGTGTGAGGGTTTAGAAAGGCATTACAGAAAACGGACATATGAGGTGGGTCTTAGAAAAGGCAGGAAGTAGCTTACAATCTCTGGAGTTCTCAATGATATCTTGAGTGCCAACTGTGATGATGATCCATGGTTCCCTAGAGAACTGCATTGAAAAGAATTTTTAGGACGCAACCGGGATCAGTGACCCAGCCTATGGCAGTATCTCCAGACAAGGTGTCTGTATTAGTATTCTCTGGAGGGACAGAACGAATGGAATAGATAGATAGATAGATGACAGATGATTGATAGATAGATAGATAGATAGATAGATAGATAGATAGATAGATAGATAGATACATAGATACATAGATACATAGATACATAGATAGATACATAGATAGATACATAGATACATAGAAAGGGGAGTTTATTAAGTATTAGCCCACACGATCAAAACGTCCCACGATAGGCCATCTGCAGGCTGAGGAGCAAAGAGAGCCAGCCTGAGTTCCAAAACTGAAGAACTTCCGGTCCAGTCGAGGGTAGGAAGCATCCACATGGGAAAATGATGCAGGCTGGGAGGCTAGACCAGTCTCTCTTTTCACATTTTTCTGCCACACTGGCAGCTGATGAGATGGTGCCCACCCAGATCCAGTGTGGGTCTGCCTTTCCCAGTCCACTGACTCAAATGTTAATCTCCTTTGGCAACACCCTCACAGACAAGCCCAGGATCAATACTTTGTATCCTTCAATCCAATCAAGTTGACACTCAGTATTAACCATCTCAGTCTCCAAAAGGTAGTACTCCCCAGTTTATGGGGTTTAACTAGTTGTTGGCCTCAGTTTACTGGCCCAGTATTCCAATTCTCCATGATACCCTGCCTAGCCTCACCTTAAGTGTGGGATCCTATTCTCAGTACTTCCAAATGTTGGCAGGTATCCTAATGTGAACTGATTGACCCACCAGAAGGTCAACAACCATCTGACTTTGGGCATTTCCTACCACATCCTTTCCTGCCGTGGCACCCCTCCTGCTAAGGTAGATCTCTGTGGACAGTGACGCCTGCCTGAATGGAGCCTGAACCCATAACAAGTCTCAGATGCAAGTAGTAGGAGGAGCTAGGCCAGCAGGAGCTAGTCATTCAAGCAGGCCCACTTCCCCAGCCCCCTGCCCAACTAGGTCCTCTGATGCCTCTCTTTACCTACCAGCTGCTGTTAGTGAGGATCCAACAGGCCTGCCCTGGCCAGTCTGCAGTATGACAGCGTCCAGCGCACTCTCTCTGACTCTGAATCCAAGCCGAATACAGAAAGAAAAATAATGCCAACCCCCTCTTTGGTCATGTGCTTCTGTGGAACACCAGCACCGAGTGCTCCAGGAAGCCCACAAAGAAAATCTAATCTCTCATTCATGTGACAGCCTTTCTTTCACACCTTACACACAGCTTTCATGCCATCCTTGAATCATGTCTTCTCAGGCACAAATTACAAACACTATCAACACTCCAACTAGCACAAGTGCAGTCCGTGCTACTCAGCTCCGCCTAGGTTTAAAGTACTCAGGGGTTCCTTCGTGATGTTTCCTGACGCCGCTCCTCCATAATCAGCTTTCACCCCTGCTTAGTGCCACCTGCCTCCACCCGCAGTGACCCAGAGTGGAATAATTACTTTTAACTCCCATTCCCGGCAGGGAAAGTCTTTTTCTGCTTTGACCCCAGATATTCCTACACTTCAACTTCTGGTAGAAATTACTTCTGCATAGCTACCTCCATCACAGTCTCGGCTGACTAGCTCCCTGCTTCTGCCTAGAGTCTCTCGCAATCTTCTATGTGGCCTGTGGCATTGGACCCAGCTCTATAACTTTATTCACCATATACCAGTTCACTTAATTTGCCATTTGGGGGCATCTTCAGGCCCTGGAGTCTGCTTTTGCCCTCTATTTTTTTTTTTCTCAAAGGGATGCATTGTCTTTTCTCAGCATCCCTCAGCCTCAACTCAGAGACCCTCCCTCCTCTTCACCCTCAACACCCCACCCTCAGCTTCTGCTCCAGGCTGGTTACTACCCTTTTAGAAACTAGCCCCATTCCAAAGTTCACAGATATGAATGCAAGGTAACTCCCACTGACTTCCATGTTCATTACATCCTGTGTCTCTAGCCTGTTTCAAATGGAGAATCACCCTCTTTGCCAGGAGCGTGCTACAGGTATCATGAAGATCAGAGCTTCTCACTGGCTGTGTTAATGATTTCCATTTTCCCCCATCTCTGAGCCAAGCATCAGTGTAAGAGAACCTATGAGACCTTAGGGCCAGAAAGGCATGCAAGCCAGCAATATTGCAGCACTGACTCCAGCGCCAGGAAATGGGAAAGCAGCTAGTTACTGCGAAAACTGTGAATTGGAGCCAGTGGTCCGTCTTTAAATGTCTTCAACTTCCTGTTTTCCTCACTGGTTACAGGAGAGAGCTGCTGCTGGTGACAATCTCAAAATAAGCACCTTCAGAAAGCTTTTTAAAACGTTCGTCCAAAAGAATATTGGCTGATGTCAACACCCATTTGTAACCCCTGTAATACATGCATTACTTCTCCAATACTTCAATCCCCTTTCACCTTCCAGTTTGCTCTTTTCCTTTTGCCAGTAACCCCCAGAAGTCAGATTTGGTCATTCGAAAAGAACATGGGCTTTGGAATTAAACATGTATCCTAATCCTGATTCTGCTACTTACTAGCTGTATGGCTTTGGGCAAGTAATTAAACCTTTCTGAACTTAGTTTTTTCATTTGTAAAATGGAGATGATGGCAGAACCTCTTCCACAGGGTTACTGTGGGAATTGCTTTAGCTAATGCACATCCATTTGTGCAGTATTGGAGGCTTCATAAGCTGGTTTCCTTTCCCTGTTCATTCAGGACAAGGAATTCACGAACGATATCTTAGTGAATCAGCTTCCTCAATAGGAAAGGAATACAGGGCTAGTCTTCATTTACAAATCCATGTTTCCTGTCCTTAACATACTGCTATGGTTTACCATAATGAAAAGGTGCTCACAGGAGACTAGAGACTATGTTTGAGTTGCAAGCTAACTACAAAGAAGGAAAGAAAAACTCTTTTTTTTTTTTTTGAGACAGAGTCTCACTCTGTTGCCCAGGTGGGAGTCCAGTGGCATGATCTTGGCTCACCGCAACCTCTGCCTCCCAGGTTCAAGAGATTCTGCTGCCTCAGCCTCCCACGTAGCTGGGATTACAGGAGCACACCACCATGCTCAGCTCTTTTTTTTTTTTTTTTTTTTTTTTTTTTAGTAGAGACAGGATTTCGCCATGTTGGCCAGGCTGGTCTCGAACTCCTGACCTCAAGAGATATGCCCACCTCGGCCTCCCAAAGTTCTGGGATTACAGGCATGAGCCACCGTACCTGGCCAGAAAAACTCATTTTCAACAAGGTGAAGAAAAAAGCTACCAGTGGGATGCATGCTGCATGGCTAACATGAAAAAGTGGAAGCAGGAAGAAAATGACAAACAGGAAGAAAAAGGTGATGATGTCCTTCAGGAAAGTGCTGCTCATGAGAAGTCATCTGTGTTATCTTCTAAAATTTGCAATCGTACCCTGAAATATATTTTTTACAATTCCTCTCAGAAAAAGCTTCTTCTTTTTGTTCAAATAGGTAGTATTACTTTGTGTGATGAATAAACATGTTTCTGAAACACTGTTGGTTGCTATGGTAACTTTACTGTGTGTGATGAAAAGAGCATGTATCATCTCAATGGGTTGTTCCACGACTTCCAGCGGCAATAGGAGCTTTTTCGGTGTACTGCAGGCTTTGCTGACAGACTGTTTATTGGCAGTGTTTTGCTTTGTGTTGTCCCCCTGCAGTATTCTTCTGTAGGATTGCTAAGAACAGGCTGGGTCACCTGAGATGCTTTTCCTAAGTCCCCTGCAAGGTTACAGAAGAAAGAGAAAAGATGGAGCCAACACTGGAGCAGCAACAGTGGTGATAATCACACCAAGGTGTAACAAGAGCACTTGAGATGGAGGTGGATGGAAAAGCGGGTTTTCTGTGGGTAGCCTGGAGTGGTAGCCGGGAGGTCTCAGAAGCAGCCTGGAAAGCACAGCTCCTGGCCAGAAAGGTGCACAGTGCCATCCACTGCAAAGCCCTGATGTGAAAACCTGGAGGTCTGACTTCTTAGCCTAGTTCAAATCTTGCCTCACCCTAGAACCTTGGACAAGGTCCCTAATGTCTTCGAGCCTTATGTTCTTCTAAAATCTGAGGATCATTTCCAATATCCTTTCCTAATCATCTGTGATGGTAGAATCCTGAGTTAAACCAGGGCTTCTGAAAGTATGGCCTAAAGGCTCTCTGAAGAATTAAAATCCCCAGACCCTGCCTCAGACCTTATAAGTGAGAAGTTTTGGGTCAGAGGCACCTCAATCTACACTTTTTCCAAATGCTTCAGATGATTATTGTACGAAATAAATGTAAGCACAAAGAGTGCACCCATGAAGGCAGATTTCCAAGAAGGGTCTGAATGTCAGATTCCTTGCAATATGCACCAGGATGGGTTAACTTCCTCTAAGAAAATTGCTTAGAAGAGAAATAGCTACCTCTTCTGCAGGTCTCATTAGCTTCCAGTGACATAGCATCAATCCCAGATGTGCCTGGGAGTGAGAACAGGAGATTGTGTTACAGTTGGAACAGTGGTCGCAGTCTCAGGTTGTTCTTGCACAGAAACTTCTGAAGAGGGGTCTCTAGTACACTTTTTTTTTGGGGGGCGGCAGGGACGGAGCCTCACTCTGTCACCCGGGCTGGAGTGCAGTGGTATGATCTTTCTCACTGCAACCTCTGCCTCCCGGTTCAAGCGATTCTCCTGCCTCAGCCTCCCAAGTAGCTGGGACTACAGGCACCCGCCACTGTATCTGGTTAATTTTTGTATTTTTAGTAGAGACAGGGTTTCACCATATTGGCCAGGCTGGTCTCGAACTCCTGACCTCAAGTGATTTGCCCACCTCAGCTCCTAAAGTGCTGGGATTACAGGTGTGAGCCACTGTACCCAGTCTCCAGTACACTTTTTACTCACACTGCCTTAGAAGCATAAGCTTTCCTGCTGATAGCGTTGTCAGATAAAATACAGGGCAGACTGTTTACTTGTTTTTGTGGGGTTTTTTGGTTGAATCTGGCAAACTTACTTCGAGTCCCTATCCCAGCATGAAGGCAAGGAAACATGAAAGAGGAAAGAATAAACTTTTCCTCCCTTTTTACCAATAGGGTGTGTCATGTTTCTGGACTGAACAGAAAAAATTGACCTGAGATGAGAAAAAAATATATCTATATGAAATAAAACAAGGTCTCTACAGAGCCTGAGTCATGGCTCTAACCAGGTGCAAACAACAAGTGAGGCAATGGGAATAACTTTCCAGAGAAAGCCATGTTCTCCTTTGCTTTGAGACCTCCCAAAAAAATAACTTAATTTATAAAGTCTTGAACTTCTCAACTGGCTTTGCTCTAGTTAACAACACAGTGACATCAACATTTCACAAGCTCAGTCCCAACTACGTTGAACAAACTCTCTATTAACTGGGGATATGGAAGAAGGCTCAGACTGGGTATAAAAATATAGTCAATTTTGGCAACAACCAACAATTCAAAAGAGAAAAAGAATAAAAATAAGAATTCACTAAAGAAAGAAAAAGATTGGAAGTAAGAGTGGATTAAGATAAAAGTAGAATGAATGAGACACAGTAGGCAGCTGTAGCTCACAGTCCAGAGTCTTTAAGGTTTAAGACAAAATATGAGTAGACCTGCACAAAGTTCTGCTGATCAAATAGGATAGAGATTAAGCTGGGACTGCCTAAGAAAACACTGATGGGTTCTGTATGGAAAATGGTCCTGGAGGTCCTAGTTCTCCAACTCATCAATCCATTTATTTGAGCATCTACTGTGTGCCTAAAGTTGTGATATCCCTGTCTTGGAGAAGTTCCTGATCTAACTAGGCAGAAAAGATATGCATGCTTGAAATTATTAGAGATGAAACCACGTATAGTTATGAAACAAAAGGGGAGAAATCCACATGAGCTTAAAGTGTCAGCAAATCTGATGGTGGAGGCAAAATTTGGGATTAGTCTTGATGGGTGTGAGAATGAAGGATTATAATATTTGGAGGTGAGAAATGAGGAAATGGGAAGTAGCAGGAATGCAAGTACCACGCTGAAGAAAGAGACATGAGCAGAGGCATCTGCTAGGAGCCATGTTGGAGGAGGAGCTGAATCTGTAGCCCCTGGGCACTCTATCCGGCTCCCTTGTCATCCACATTCCTGCCAGGGACAAGTGGTTCCAAGGAGGAGGGTTGCAGTGCCCAGGCTCCCCCTGCATGGTAGTCCAAGCCCCATTTAAGTTCATGGATTATTTGGGCTTGGAGCTGCCCCAGGAGGACCCTGATCCCAGAAATGCAGATGGTGATGAAGGCTGGAATCCCATGTGATGGTTGGTCCTCTGATTTGGGGACAGTTCACCTCTCTGAGTACTGTAGACATAGGATCTTCTCTCATAAATGACATGGGGATTAGCAGAGGCTTTCATTTGGTGCCCAGATGCACTCCCTTATCCTCATGTTTGCTTTCTCCCCTTTCAGCGGGAGAAAGTCTTTCAGCACATCATAGTCTTTCTTGTACAATTCTTCTGCCATAGGGGAAGCTTTTTTGAGCTAAAGGGTATTTTATTTTTATAAGATTGAGACTGAACGGAGGGGGCAAGGCTTACCTCAGTTTACAACAAATGGTAGAATTTTAGGCAATAGCAGAGGAAATATTAAGCTTATATAAAGTAGTCCATTATTAAGGGTGTCTGAAAGATACCTGGAGGGCATGACTTGTGTAAGGCACTCTCTGTCACTTAGATCTGCCTATCAACTATGAAAAAGGGTAATCTCTCTAAAGATGTTTAGAGGAGTAGAAATGATATACTATCCACTGAGGTTCCTGATTGGTGTTTTTCTTCATGGCTACCATCCAAAGGCCTAGAGAGCAAGAAGCACAGTCTTCCACAGAAAAGGAGCTCATTCTAGGTAATAATCATTACCTTACTTTGAAAGACCTATTCATTTTTATTTAACAACCCCTTATGAAATGCTTACTGTGTGCTGTCTTGTGTGTTTGTTAGTACTTGCTGGGGAAAGAAAGAGAGAGAGAGAGAGAAAGAGAGCAAGAGCAAGCAAGAGAATGAGCAAGGGGGAGAGACAGAGGAAGAGACACAGAGTTGCCTAAGCAGTGATTCTCAAAACTTGATGGGTATAAGAAGCACTGGGAAGATTTTTGGAAATACAAACTCCTGGCCCCACCACTCAAAGATTCTGATTCAACGCATCTGGGAATAAGTGTGAATCGGTGTTTTTAGTAAGTGACCCAGTGGATTCGGTTACAGGTGGTCCCTGACCACATTGAGAATCATTGCAAAAGACAATAACAGGATGTGGAGGTCAAAAATAGGAAACCTTAAGTGGAAACCAAACGTGCTGAGACTATACATTGGTTAAGCAAGAATCACAGAGGGCTTAGTGTGCCAGGCCCAGGTGTGCCAGCTAACAGCAACATAGGACCACAGGTGTGTGTTTTCCCCACATTTGCAAAATAGTTCATTTGGAAGCCACAAGGAAAAGCTCTATTTGTCAGGAAGGCAGATCAAAATGGCTGCAAGGGACTTGGTTGCCAACATTGGAGTTGCTATGACAACTGTAATGCCTGTGAGAGTTGAGCTGAGAAAGCAAGGGGTAAGAAAGAGGAGGTGAAGAATCTGTGTTAAACAGCATGCTGATTGATTTATAAAGGACTGCTATGTCCGTGTTAACCCACGTTATATCCCAAATAGTGGTGAAGAAATCAAAAGGAAAGAGGATGGATACCTTCCAAGAATTACTTGCAGGTAATGGGCTGGTGCAAACCTGACTCATGAAGCATTATTTGTCCTTCTGTGATTTTTCAATTTGTTTCCAGTATTTCAAATATTGGAGACTCCACAGCTACTGAATGAATGAATCAAAAATTTAAACACAATACTCAAATGCAAGGATGATAAAGACAACTCCGGAAAATGACCACCACAGATTTTTATTTAATTAAAAATATTATACATGTTGTTGCATTTTCATGGAAAATATTGAGTTAAAAACACCAGCAGTGTTAATTTTTAGAAACCTTCATGTACCCCATTTTGCCACCTGCTGCCTTCTTTTGTCCATGGCATTAACCACATATTTGTAAGAATTGGACCCATCGAATTGGAGCTTCTTAGAAGGTCATACCTATGGGTTTCCTGGAGTAAGCCATTGTCTTCAAGACAGTGTTCTGTCAAGTCAACTCAGATACCACCAGCTGTGGCTTCCTTGCAAACCATTGAAAGGAACTGGTGTAAAAGCCCCAAAGCACATGTCAACACCAACTCAGCACAATTCCGTGCAATCAAGCACTGCTATGACCTTATCCAGTTTCCAAGCCAGTTAGCAAATGACCTTGTGTTCTACCTGGTGTATTAGTGTCCTGAGCTCCTCCACAAAACTTCTCTGGGACCCATGGTGGAAAGACACTGCCATATAGTGTTTATATTCAAACCATAAACAAATACACAAAAACATATGTGGCTCCTTGCACAATACTATCAAATTAAAATATATATATGCAATACAACCTTTAGCATCACTGGCTAAAACATAGCCATGTGAGTATTTTTGAAGCCTTGATGTAATTATACATTTGTTTCAGAAATAAAAGGCATAAAATTTAACTTGAAAAGATCATTTCGGCTATAAACGTCTCATACATAAATACAAGATGTGTACAATATAGTCCTCTCTCTCTTTCCCTGCCTTTTCTTTCTTTGGACTGTGCCATTCCTTAATTCCTTGACCCACATCATAATGCTGCATCCCCATATTATTCCCAAGTGATGCTTTCACTAAAAATGGAGCTGATGTGACAGAAACATCCCAGCTCTGTCTTTCTGCTCCTTTGCTTTAAATTGTAGTACACGTAATTTGGGTTCTGCATCCAACTTTATATTAAAGAGAGATGAATTCCTCCCAAATGCACAAACAAATAAAAATAGCTGGATAGCAAAAAAGTTAGAATTGCCTCAGCTCTTGGAAATTGAAATATGGACTCTCTTCTTCATAATGGTTTCTCAATTGATGGGAATAAAATAAGGCTGAAATTGCTTTTCACATTCTGGCTCTGTTGGGGGCATTTTCACATAGACCCCTGTTGTAAGAGGGCTTCTTTTCTTTAGCTGTCAAACACAAAAAGAAACAGTAATTACTACTGAGGAATACAGAAGCCACTTCTAACCATAATAGAACTCAACACATATTGGGTCCCTACCTGGTTAAAAATGAATGTTCACAGCACACAGAATTATAAACCTCAGGAGATTTTCTTGATTCAACTATTAAAATTTATTTTACATAAATAACTGTGATTTTGATGTTAAATGGCAATCATTTGCCTTGAATGGAAGATAGGAGAAAGAGACTTTGAGAAAGCTTCACAAAGAACACCCAGAAAGCCTATGATAATTGATCGATCTTGTCTGCAAGAGAATAAGCTTGATAAGGTAATAAGCTTTAGTTATCCTGTTTGAGAGCTGTATTTCTCATCTCCACTGCTGAACCTATAGCAAGGGACATCTCTCTCAGGTTGGGTGGAGGATGTTGGAATAGAGTGTATCTTTGTGTATGTGTATAAGAGACAGAGAGTGAGAAAGAGAGAGAGAGAGAGAGAGAGAGAGAGAGAGAGAAAGGGAGAGAAGATGGCAGAGGAAGAGAAGAAGGGAGGGAGGGAGAAGGGTGAGTCTGTAATGGCAAAGCCAGCCTTAGGCAGAGGTGTCTGAGAGGGACTGTCAAAAAGAAATCCTGACAGGAGGCCTGATTCCATACTTCTACCTCTTCTACCACTAACACCTGTAATAAATAAAAACTGGGACTTTCATTTCCCAGTAAAGCAAACTGGATAATAGGGATAGGTTTTATGTGAGCAGCTACAGCTTGGACAAGGAAGGTACCAGAGTGGCACAAAGAGGTGAATTCCAGGTGATGAAGAGGGACATGGAGAAGGAGAATAAAGACCATCTAGATGGTCCTCTCTAGCAGCATTCTGCCCAGCCTAATCTCATGTTTTCAGGGTTGTTAGCTTAAGTACAATTGTCATGAAGACAAAGAGCAAAACAGCTGCCCCATGTTATTGCAACAGTTACTCAAATTGAAACCCTGCTCAGAAGCACACGAACATTCAATATCAAACAAATTCATCTAAAATATTAGTCATTCTGAAACCTCAAATGCCAATGCCTACGGTTCTAGTGTGTTCTTTACCACTGTCCTTCTTTCTCTTCATTTATTGCCTCATCTCAAGAACACTAAACTCAACACCATCTTTTGGGCAGTTGATACCACTAAAGGTATCCCCATCAGACATGGTGCACCATCAGCACCACACTCACCATTTTGCTCAAAGAAACAGCTGTGAGGAGAAAGCTATAAAAAAACAACCCCGAACTAACTGCTGCAAGGATCCAGAGGAGGAAGTCAGAATCTGGGCACGGTTCTGGATCTGCAACAGAAAACAAAGCAGAGCCTCCCTGAGACGGTTTTAAACTCTAGGGCTCTACTCTCCAACATTGGTGGAAAAAGGACATTAGAGCTTCCAGGCCTTGAGGTCCACCCCTAAATTGCATGGGTAGCCCACCAATAGGTTTGGCTATTTGGGACTACTTCCCCAGGAACATCATATCATATCAAAAGCATGGGTCAAGCGTCATGATGATTAGCACTCCAGAGCAAGTGCCCCAACTTCCCCCAATCATTTTATTTTATAGTCAGAATGCTATGAAGGTTGCCACCCATCATAAGCAAGGCTACCATGTGGTAGAGAACTCTTAAAGAGAATTTCCACAGTCCTAAAAATAAACAACCTGAAATTAAGGGACAAAATTGTTTTTATGCATAGAAGACTGCAATGCAACAGGTGTCAACTCAGTGAAATGGCTTTGCTCACCAATTACATAAATCTGGGTTCCGTTGCCTATTCCCATGTAGTATGGTGGTGGGTACATGAGCTCCACCTTGCAGATGTAGAGTCCTGTGTCCATAGCCCTCAGTCCTTGGATAGTGAGGTTCACTTGATTTCCACTGGAGGTGCCCATGCAGATGGAATCATCTAGGAAGGTCAACTCATTCCCCATCATGTACGTTGCCGCACAGACTTCAGTCACCTGGCTGTCAGCCTGCCGAAGCACTGTCACCCGGACCTCAGTGGCTTTGCCTGGAGACGCATACTCACACACAAAGCTGGCGATCCCTCGGCTGTTGGCCAGCACCACAGCAGGCTGGGCCACGTGCATTGCTAGCATGGAAAAGCCAGAGGGAACTCAGTGAACTCATGCTCCTTCACGACCAAGCCCAGGCAAGCCCTTCTGCCTTCTAGCTTCATCCCCATGGCCTTCTCTCCCCCGTCAACAAATCCATCACTTACCCCTTCCCCTCTCCACACCCCCAGCCTCCCCTCCATCTCTCAACTGTTTTCCAGCTACTCTCCATATAGATGTTTTCTTACTGAGAAATAGATTCTTCAAGGTGCTTGTGACAGGAAGGACACTGATATGACAAACAGAAGACCTGGCTCTCCCATGAAATATGTGATTTGGAGCAAGTCACACTTCCGCCATGTCCTTCATTTTTCTCATGTATAGTAAGAGAGAATTAGATGAGATGGTATCTTCTCTGGTATTCTAAGGTTATGATAGAACAATAGGAGCTATATAGTTCCGGAACTAAAATGAGTGGTAGGGGAAATTCTGAAGGCTGAGGTACAGAATCTTGCTTTATCTCTCAAAGCCTATGTCAACTTATTGAGCTTGCCCTGAACCTCTATCACCCAGCAGTAGCTGTGTCTTGATGCACTGTACCAGCCTCCGCCTTCGCTGGCATTGTTGTAGAGTGGAAGATGTTGTTAGATGAAGGAAGCCACAGAGCCGAGGGCACCAGGTCGTTTCCTCTCTAGGTTGAGGCAACCCTCCTGTTAACTCCTGTGGGCTTCCCCTGACACCACGCCGCCTCTCTGCCCTTTCTTTCTCCTTCTCTTGAACACTCCCGTGCTCCTCTGTTTTCTCTTTTCCCACAGGATAAAGGAGATAAAGCTCTCCATACAGAGAGGCTTGCATCAACTCAAAAATAGTGGCTGCATGCCAAATTACTTTCCTGTAACTAATCTGGCCCCTCTCCAGTCAGTTTAGTGGGTCAAGTGAAACCCAAAACTTGTGTTACATGATGTCACTCATCTGCTCAATCCCTTTGACTCTTTACTAACACCAATTGCAAAAACAAATAAAATAAATAACATTCAATGAGTCCCCCATGATCCAATTCCAATCTATCACTCCAGTCTGAATTTCTAGGACACACTTTCCTGCTTATAAATCATCCTATATTAGAGACACTAGTCCCTTCCGCCAAGCCACCTGTACTGGACATCTGTCCTCAGAAGAGAAAACAGTTTGGCAGCAGCCACTGTCATGTCTATTCCAGCAGCTCTAGCTAGCTAGACTATAGTTTCCTTCCCTAACCCTCGCCTCTGCCTATCAGAGATGCCCTCTGAGCATCCTTAGCACTGTGATAACTCCATTGCAGTACTTCATTACATTCTGCCCTGTATTAAAGTTATTCGTGAGTTAATCACATCTCTCCACTCTTTTACTTGTGGTTCATGAACTCCTGTGAGCAGTGATTATATGCCACCCAAGTGAGCACTCAATAATCTTTATTGTATTGACTCTAAGCTTAAGAAATCCTAAATGTCCTGCCCTCTCCCCAAGCAAGCTCACACTTATCACCACTAAATGTGGTCACACTCAACTTTCCAGTATCTGTCATAGGAGGGTCCTGCCTGGTTACTGGTTGAGATAAATTTACTTTAGGAAATTTAAATACTTCTAAGAGCATTTATTTAATCTTTACATATTTAAAACATGTAAAAATAAGAAAATATATGTGAATATTTCTTCTCCAGTAAAAATTAAACCATCAAATATCTTTTGAGCACCTACTTCATGCAAACTACATGGTTTCTTAACCAAGAAGGTCTAGAGAGAGATAAGGTTGAGATTCAATGGAAATACTCATCATTTTAAGCCATGTAACAAACCTGGTGTCAGTCTCTGAAGAGATGAAAACTGAGGATCTGCATCTGAAACCCACATGTAGGTCAGGCAACAATTAAGTATTGTATGCCAAACAGACTGGTGGCTTGCTTTCTTTCCTTTTTCTTGTGTTTTTTTGTTTCTTTGTTTGTTTTGTTTTTGCAATTTCAAGCTTTTATTTTTAAATAATTGGCTAATTAGCTTGTAGAATTGATTAAGAGAACCTTAAAACCTTGAATTAAGTAAAGAAGGCATTCTTCCCATGATTTCCCTACATTTTAAACAAGCTGGCTAATTCGTTTATAAAGCATATGAATCCGAGGACCTTAAAACCTTGAATTGTATGGCAAAGAAACTCTTCCCAGGATTTGCTTAAATTAATTAAAAAAAAAAAAGAAAGAAAGAAAGAAAGAAACTTGTGAGCTCATCCTGAAACCCAGCTCAAATGTATTCAGGACTATGGATATCCTTTCCCTCTTAAATTACTTCCAGTCTCATAGAAGGGTCTGAAATTGCCTGTGTCTCTCTCCTAAACCAACTCACATGCATTCATGAAGCCCCTACTAAATACCTGGCACTCTGTTCTGAGCTATCTCTTTGCTTATTTGCTGCCGCCCAACTGTTCCCTGCTGACCCTGGAATACAGAGCCAGCCAAGCCAGATTGGAGTTTTACCTTTAACTTCTGGCTTTGCTGTAAATCACTGCCCTTGACTGCTGAAAGAAATGAAACCCAGGTGGGAGAAACACCTCCTCCATCTTCATACTCCAAAAGTCTCACTCACCTTCGGAGAAGACAGGGATGAAGAGAAGAGAAAACAGGAGAGTGTAGGGCCGGGTCCTGGTAGCCAGGTTCAGCCGAGCCTTGTGCCGCTGAAATCCAAGGCAAGCCATGGCTTTATGGGAGCGGTGTTCAGGTCTTCAGGAAGTAGAGCGAAACCTTTCAGGATCCTGAAGCTTTGAAATGTGTTTGAACCCACACAGAATCAAGGACTTTATATAGATAGCTTTGATCCCAGGTATGTATTACACATGTGCACACACAGAAGGCACTTGAATAGAAAGCCTTTTTGTTTTGGTTTTACGAGAAAGGAAGCCGTGGGTTTAGCTGTTACGTCGAAAAGACAACCTCAAGCACTCAACTGAACAAAACAAGCCAATCCATGGATGGAAAATGTATTCAATTTGAAACTGAAGCTTCATGTTCACTTTGAGGATCTGGACAACTAAGTGGAGATTTGGAGAATTTCCTGGAGTACAAGGGTCCTCCTAATTTTATTCAATCTCCTGGGCATCCTTAACCATCCAGTCCAATTCATTTCGTTGACATCTCCAAAACTGCTAGGCTGCTAACTTTCTGATCCCTTGGGCTAATGGCAGGATTTGTCTGCAGGCATCATTAATAAAAACTGTATTCTATCTGTGAAGCACCATCCTTCTAATCGTTCCTTGACATGCTTTACAAATAAGTGTATTTCTCCTAATTCCATTTAGCATTTGGTTAAGAGAAAATACCAAAATCACAAGAAATAAACTGAAAACAGGCAGAAAAAAAAGCTGCCTCTGGTTTTGCAGAAGGAAAGAATTCAGATGTTCTTAAAAGCCTTAACTCAACAGAGACAAAACAGAGTTAAAGAAGGTCCAAAGAAAAGCCAATCCACATGATTCAAGAGATTAGAGCCTTCCATAAAAGGATAGACTTTTTTTTTTCTAATACAAGTTTTTCAAGCAGAAAATTCAAAAGTGAAGGTTAAATATAACCAGAGTCCTTAAATTTGTGACCGCTGTAGAGAGGACCAACGATCTAACAAAAAGAGTTTGAAACATTGAGGACCTTTCTTAAATCTGGAGAATTTTCATACATTTTAATAAAGAAAGAAACATTTATAGGGAGCCTGTAATATGCCAGGAGTTGTGTGCACTTAGGATTGAATGATGACAAAACAAAAACATAGCTGATACCTTAAGGGGCTTCTAGAAGGCTGACATGCAAACAGACAGTTGCAACAGGGAATATGGCATTTGCCTACTCCAGTCTGTCCATGGTTTCCCATTGTCCACACCTCAGCACAGCAGAGGAGGCTCTGCAGAATACTCACCACATGCTTCCCTCTTTGACCTGTCCCCCAGCATTCCCTCCCATTCCCCTTTCCTGCATTTGTCTTTCCTTCCGCATGCCTCTTTCAGGCCTCATCACTTTTACCCATGCTGTTCCTACTGCCTTTTTTCTCCTATTATCTTATTTTATACTCCTTCTCATCTTCCAGGACTTAGCTCAGCTGTCACCTCCTCCAGGAAGCCCCTTCTGACCTGCCTGTTTTCTATACTCCACTACACCTTATAGAAATCTTCAAGCCACAGCTCAAATACCAACTAGCAATAGCAACCTAATGGGCACTTACTAATCCCAGACTGGGCACCGGAGGTTTTCTAAAAAGTGAAAAACAAATGTTCCTGCCTTCAAGAGGAACACACAGCAGTGGCAAGGACAGATAGCTAAACCCATGATCATGATAGAGTGAGATCAATGCTGGAATTGAAGTATTATGTAGAGGAGCAGAAGCCAGTGGTTCAGCCTGTGGAAATCAGAAAGGGCTTCTCAGAGGAAGAAAAGCCTGAACTTATTATTGAGAACAGGGAAAAGGGTGGATATTCAGACAAGAAGAACAGCATGGGCTAAAGCTGGAAATGGTATGAAGAGCTCATTATGGTCAGAGGACAAAGCTTGTCTGGGGATGAGCAGAAGGTACAAGCTGATCCTCTTAGCAGCAAGGACCAATGAAACATATGGAGCAAATTGGTATGACTGAGTTCACATTTGGGGGAAATTTTAGGGATGGGGAGGATGGGTTCAGGGAGAAATGTAACCAGGAAAACTGGGAAGAAGACTATTGGAATACGCCAGGCACCAGGATTTGGAAAGCTTTCTGTAGGGGGTAAAATAGTAAATACATTATGATTTGCCAACCATATGGTCTCTGTTGCCACTACTCAACTATGTCATTTTAGAATGAAAGAAGCCATATATTATATGTAAACAAATGGGTGTGTGTGCATTCCAATAAAACTTTATTTACAAAAATAGGTGAAGTCTGGATTTGGCCTGTGGGCCATGGTTTGCCAACCCGTGGTCTAAACTAAGGTAATGACAGCGGTGAAGACAAGGTCCCTACGGGATTAGTCCACAATCAGTGAGTGCAGGGAGAAGTTTAGAATGAATGACACCAAAATTACAGTTTGAAAAGTACTGTGGTGCTGCAGAAATTGTTCAAATGTTAAGTTTTCTTTCTTTCTTTTCGTTTTTTTGGGGAACAGAGTTTCGCTCTTGTTGCCCAGGCTGGAGTGCAATGGTGCAATCTTGGCTCACTGCAACGTCTGCCTCCTGGGTTCGAGCGATTCTCCTGCCTCAGCCTCCCAAGTAGCTGAGATTACAGGCACCCGCCACCACACCCAGCTAATTTTTTGTATTATTTTAGTAGAGACAGGGTTTCGCCATGTTGACCAGGCTAGTCTCGAATTCCTGACCTCAGGTGATCTACCCGCCTCGGCCTCCCAAAGTGCTGGGATTACAGGCGTGAGCCACTGCACCCAGCAAGTTTTGCTTCTTTCAAGTCTCAGAACAACCCTACAAGACAAGAGTTATCATTTTTCCCATTTCATAAAGAAGGAAACCAAGGCATTGAAAGTTAAGGTGACTTATCCAATAACCTGTAGGAAGTGGCAGAGACAGGATTTGAAGCCGGTGATACTCTTTATCACTATGCTAAAGCAAAGATTTTGAAGTCCAAGATAACTGGATTTGCCTCCTAGCAAGAGGACTTGCTTACTGTTTACCTGGGGCTCAAAGCCCAATGTCCTCCAGATAATGGCATCTTCTTCTCAAGATTATTGAAAGGATTAAATGAGATAATGCATGTAACATGTATATAAGGCCTATTGTAACAGAATGTCACTCAATAAATAGTCCTTTCTAATTATATAGGGTCACTGAGAAGACAGAGGTGCAATTTACTGGAATAAATAACAGGAAGAGCAGGTAAGAAAGTGAAATGACAGCTTTCATTTGGGTATGTTGAGTTTATGGCATCCATGGAAAGCAGTTGCCAATAGGATTATGGAGCACAGGAAGAGACATTAGTTTAGGCAACTGTGAAGCCACTGATGAAAATGTCACAGGCCAAGTCACAAAAGGAGCATTCTCTAAACATTTGTTAAATGAGTGGTAAATGAATGAAAGCAGTTTAACCTAAGAAGAGATGAGGGTTGTAATTAGAACCTTCAAAGACATCTTACTAGATACCTTAATTATGCTTTTATGAAACTAATTCTGTCATAGCAAGAAAATTCAAATGGTTGTTAAAAAAAAAAAAACTGGGTAAAAGAATCTTGGTGAGAAGATATATTCACATATACCACCCCACAGATTACTTGATAATTATAATAGGGAAAAGATAATTGATAAATCTAGCAGATACTGCCTTAACCAAGTGATCCCAACTGAAGATTACCGTGATGGAGTGTTTTGACATAGGTACCTCCAGATACAATACACTGAGAAGGACACAACAACTTTGTGTAGTTATTGCCAAAATTGTTTTAACTGAATCTAAGCATGAAGAAATAATCAGACAAATCCATATTCTGCAAAATAACTAGCCTAGATTCTTCAAAAATGTTAGTATCACAAAAGATTAAAAAGAGAAAAGCCTGGAAAACCACTCTAGATTGAAGGAGAAAATAGAGACATGACAACAGAATTTAATGTAGGATTCTTGCTTGAAAAAAATAATACAAAGCAGATTACTGAGACACTGGGGGAAATTTGAATATAGCCTATATTTCATAATAGCATTGCCTTAATGTTAAATTTCCTGAATGTGATCATTGTACTGGGGTTATGTAGGGAACCATCCTTGTTTATAGATAATACTCAGGTATTCGAGGTTTAAGTGTCAGAATGTCAGCAAGTACTCTCAGATGGTTCAGCAAAAATATGCACCTGTGTTAGCAGAGAAAGGTAAAAAGAATTAAACAACAGTGATGAAATGTTAACAATTGGTGAATCTAGGTGAAGAATACGTGTGTGTTCATGGTACTATTCTTACAAATTCTTTGTAAATTTGAGGTTTTTCAAAAAAAAAAAGGAAGTAAAAATTATAAGGCCAACTATTTATATTATTAATAATATGGTAGGCAATAAACCATAGATGAGCAAACTGAAATGTAGAGAGGAAAAGTGACTTGCTGAAGGTGATTCTCCATCTGCTTTCCTCAGATCCAAGCTCCACCTGGGACAGACCCCTGTAGACAACGTCTCTCCTTAGTTCCCTGTCAGGGTGTCTTCTGAGGGCTTAGCATTGGAAGTTCCCAGCAGATCAGAAAGTACAAGGTGGAAGTCCAGGTCTTTCTTCCCTGCCCTCTTCCAGATTCAGGGCCATGTATCTGGTAGTAACAGTACCTCTCCACAAGTATAGTTCCTGTTTGGTGGCCCCTGTTCTATGATGCCAGTTCTCACTCTTACCTCCCCTGGTCCTTTCTATCCTAGGGGTGCTGTCAGCTTCCACTGTTGTTAGTGTTTGGGTGCATTACCAACCTCCACTCCTGATGCTTTTTAATATTTCTCAAAGTAGTTCTTTCATTGAATCTCTTATTTGAACCCTGTGTTTCCTGTTGAGACCCTCATCGATCCAGTGTTACATTTGGTATGTGGCAAAAACTGGATTGAAATCTTCGTCTTCTCATTCCCATTCAGTACTTATTTTTCCCCAGTTATCTTATGTACAGTAATAACATGTTGTATCATATAGGTTTGTATTTATTATAGTCAATCATGTGCAATTCTGTCTTCCTCCAAATTCTATTTCCACAGCACTTACATCCTCAACACACACAAAGCACCTAATCAAGGCCTCCTTTGTACCTAATAGATAATAGAGAATTTCTGCATTTCAGTTTAGATCTCAAGCGTTTTTATTTCTCCAGCATCTCGTTTCCAGCTCTGGGGAAAGTGCTAATCAATAAGCACACAATCATAGGCCTGATAGGCACTAATGAGCCCAGCAGAGTGATTAAAAGCATGGCCGGAATCAGACAGACATGAGTTCAAGTCCTGGCTCTGCTGCTTCCGGATATGTGATCTTGGATGACATTTTTTAACTTCTCTGATCCTCAGCTTCCTCATCTGTAAAATATGGGTAATTTACAGGAACTATCTTATATCATTATTGTGATGATTCATTGAGCCTATACCAAGAAGTTATTGAACACTGTGCCTATAATATACCATGTTCTCAGGAAAAATTAGCTTACACATTCAACACAGAGAAAGCTATGGAATTTAAATTTCAGCTGTTATATAGATCCTCTTTCATTATCATTTCTACTGAATAGATGGTATTTTAGATTACAATCAGATACTAATTATTCTAATACTCACATATTTAATTTCTGCCCTGTCAGTATTTCCATGAGTATCTGGAACCAAACAGCTTATTATTTTTTACCTGATTGAGTCTAAAACCTCACAACTCTACACATAATGTAAGAATTGTGTATTATAAGCTCCCAATTATTCAGTGGCCGAATATTCAAATACCTAAGGGTAGACATCCTTGGATATTTTCATTTCAGGTTAGGAAGGGGAAAGTCAATTTGCTAATTATTTTTACCACTCCAATTATGAAAGAAAAAAAAGTGGGGGGGGTTGGTGGTAAAGGAAACGAAAATAATCGGCTAAAATTAGGACTCGGGGATTCACTGTGATTTCATTTATACTCACTATCTTCTTATATCCTAATAGCTTGAGTAAACCCCAGATTGGTTTTGTAGTACTCTTAGTGGTTACTGGGTTTGAAAGATCTCTCAAGATTTGCATAATTCACAGTGGTGCCTATGGTGAAGTATCTTCAGAATTCCAAATGGGGTAGAGTTTGAAGAGTAACTGGGTTGTTTACTTAATTGTAAAATTCCTCAGTTGGTACAGCTCATTCTGAACTTAATTCAACTTTTCAGATTTTTGAACCTTTTTTTCCCTAAACTTCCTCCAATTATCCTTTACCCAACTAGTACACCAAAAAAAGATCAACTTTTTATTGAAAGATTTGCACCTGGCATTGACTGTGGTACCTACTGCAAAACATCCTTTGCTTGACGGTTTCGGATGTAATGGGAAGAATGAAAAGTCTAATATTTGCATAGTGTGCAGTTTCAGGACATCCCATTACGTTGAACCTATAATCATGCCTAATTAAGGTTATATACTCTGTGTGTTTGTGCTAATTAGCTCATCACACAGAGCTCCTTTCAAAATCGACTTCAAAGGAAAAAGAAAATCATCTACCAAAGTAAGTGACTGCTGAAGAAGAATCTATCAATCATCGCACTTGAAAGAGAATTAAAGAGAAAGGAAATGATATGCAAAGTGACTGGAAAGAAATTTTAGCTTCATTACCATTAAAGGGTGAAAATATGGGCTGGGCAAGAACCCACTTAAATAAATGTGGCAGATTAATTTTCAGTCCCTAGGAAACTATAATCCATTTCATAAAATTAGGTAAAAAATGGATGCTTCTGAGCTGTGGACTTTGTCAGTCCTTTTGTGGGGAAACAGAGTAGGTTCCTGCTGGCTTTTCAGTTTACATTGTGAACAGGGTTGTCAGGGAAGCAAAGTTTTATTTGCTGATTTGGATGACAATGAAATGCAGAGCCTGCTTCAGTTGAAGGGTAATCTTCACCTGTCACAGATTTAATTATATAGAGATGAAAACAAATATTTTTGAATGAATAAATTTTTTTTATTATTATTTTTTTGAGACGGAGTCTTGCTCTGTCGCCCAGGCTGGAGTGCAGTGGCGCGATCTCGGCTCACTGCAAGCTCTGCCTCCTGGGTTCACTCCATTCTCCTGCCTCAACCTCCTGAGTAGCTGGGACTACAGGCACCTGCCACCACGCACGGCTAATTTTTTTTTTTTTTTTTTTTTTTTTTTTTTTTTTTTTTTTTTTTTTTTTTTGTATTTTTAGTAGAGATAGGGTTTCACCGTGTTAGCCAGGATGGTCTCAATCTCCTGACCTCATGATCCACCTGCCTCGGCCTCCCAAAGCGCTGGGATTACAGGCGTGAGCCACCGCGCCCAGCCTGAATGAATAAATAATAAGTTGGCTGGGCATGGTGGCTCATGCCTGTAATCCCAACACTTTGGGAGGCTGAGGCGGGTGGATCACTTGAGGTCTGGAGTTTGAGACCAGCCTGCCCAACATGGTGAAACCTCATCACTAGTAAAAATACAAAAATTAGCTGGGCATGGTGGTGCGTGCCTGTAGTCCTAGCTACTCGGGAGGCTGAGGCATGAGAATTGCTGAACCCAGGAGGCAGAGGTTGCAGTGAGCTGAGATCATAACACTGCACTCCAGCCTGGGCAACAGAGCGAGACTGTCTCAAAAAATAATATTAATAATACGTTAACTGTGGTCACAAAGCAATTTGTACAGGGAATCTGTGTTCTAATTGCCTAAGCTCCTTACTTTATATGATTACATCTTTTGAATATCTTATCTCCACTCATGGATAATGTTGTTATTATATTTTGAATTTTAGACATTATCATCTCTGATTGTCTGTCTGTCAACGTCCTTAGCGTCTCACTCCTAAAAGTAAAATTAAAGTTGGATGTTGTCTTTTTTCTTAATCCCTCAACCCTGTTGCAACACAGCCAGCCATAAATAAATTTAGGTAAGCGGCTTTATCAAAAGGCAAAAATAGATGTTTTCAAAAATAGGTAACCTTCTTATTTTACAGAGCAGGAAAATGATATTGAGAAGGTAACTGACTTGCCCAGGGTCACATATTCAGATCTTATTCTTTCATTGTCAAGGAGAAATAAACAGAAAGGGAAGGGTAAATAGTCTCATATTTGACCCACGACACCCTCCCCGCAACGTACCCCACCTGAATGGTACATTCAGGAGTGTACCTGATTTCTATTTAGAACAAGCTGAGATTACCCAGTACCATTTCCATTTTACAAAAGAAGAAACTTCACAAATCACTAATGTTTTCTTGCCTTAGTGCAAGGAGAGGGAAATCTTGGACTTGGACTACCAATCGTCTTTAATGCTGAATGAACCACCCACCTACACCCCAAAAGTTGCTAGTTATCTGTAAATAGTAACATTGGAAGTACCAAACATTTGATGGAACCCATTTCTTGTATGATATTTGTGGCTGATAAAATCTCAACCTCGAGCACTTATTTCAGTTTCTTGGTTACAGAGACATTGCTTTCATATTTTGAGCTGTGTTATTTTGGGCCCTGCTTGCGACTGCCACATTTCAATGATGCCAGGCCTTGACCCTCTTCATACTTCCAGTTCATAGGAAATGGTTATGCCCAAACCTTGAGTACAGAACATATAGAAAAAGAGTACCTCTACTGTTTACAGTGTGAGTGACAGCAGCTGTGATGGTGGAAAAGGGTGTGTTAGGTGACAAAAAATACAGGGTGTTTGCACAGCCTGTGGCAGGCATTGACTCCTGGAGCTAGAAGAAATGTTAGTGAGTTCTGCTGTCTCGTTTTAAAGAGAGAACATGAAGGCCCAGGAAGGTGAAATGATTTACCCAAATCACTCACACAGCCTGCTGGTGGTGGAACCAAGATGAGAATCCAAGGGCTCTTGACGCTAATGTGATTTTCTTTTTTTTTTTTTTTTTTTTTTTGAGACGGAGTCTCGCTCTGTCGCCCAGGCTGGAGTACAGTGGCCGGATCTCAGCTCACTGCAAGCTCCGCCTCCCAGGTTTACGCCATTCTCCTGCCTCAGCCTCCTGAGTAGCTGGGACTACAGGCGCCCGCCACCTCACCCGGCTAGTTTTTTTGTATTTTTTAGTAGAGACGGGGTTTCACCGGGTTAGCCAGGATGGTCTCGATCTCCTGACCTCGTGATCCGCCCGTCTCGGCCTCCCAAAGTGCTGGGATTACAGGCTTGAGCCACCGCGCCCGGCCGCTAATGTGATTTTCTTCTCACTGCCTTTACCATCATTCATCATCTTCCCCAGAACCTCTCGAACTGACATGGCTTCTGGCTCTAGTTTTCTGCTCAGTTTGCAACTTCAAACCCAGCCCCACCAAACTTCCTGCTAGGTCTTGGGTACCCACAAACACAAATCAGCAAATCATTTAAGTAAAAAAGCATATACATATGGTCTCATAGCAGCATTAATCACAACAGCCAAAGTGGAAACATCCCAAGTGTCCATCAACTGATGAACGGATAAACAAAGTGTGCTCTCTCTACACCACGGAATATTATTCAGCCATAGAAAGGAATGAAGGTGCATGCTACAACACAGGTAAACTTTGAAAACATTATGCTGAGTGAAAGAAGACAGACACAAAAGGACACGTATTGTACGATTCCACTTATATGAAATATCCAGAATAAGCAAGCCTGTAGAGCCAGAAAACAGATTATTGATTGCTAGGGGATGTGAGAGGGGAGAATGGGGAATGACTGCTTGATGGTGTGAGATTTCCTTTTTGGGTAATGAAAACACTCTGGAGCAGCACGGTAGTAACTGTTACATGATGTCGTGAATATACTAAATGCCACTGAATTGTACACTTTGAAATGGTTAAAACAGTAAATTTTATGTTATGTGCACTTTACCACACACACAAAAAAAATACAGTCATACTGACAGATTCTATAGGCATTCACCATCTCAGAAAGCACACCATTGGTCTTACAGTATTATTGGCCATATGTTTTGTTCTTCTCTGAATGTAATCTGGCCAAATCTGAAGCCACCTTCCACTTCTTTCCAAGTGTCAAAAGAATGAACTGATGGACACATCCTTCATGAGCTGAGGCAAGGAGAAAAGATTCTGGTTATTTCTCATTATCTGCAATTCTGATCCCACATCACACTGAACCGTCATCAGCCAGAATCTGAGATGTGGATCACTGGCTTTGCCCTCTCCTGGGCACAATTTTCTAACAGGTTACTCAGCTGTGGACTATCTAAATGAGATGGAGGGAAGCCATGTTAGAAAACGTTGGCCCAATGAACTGTATTATTCCAGTGTGCTTTAGGAGAATATGATTTAGAAGGAGCTGGTTACATTAAGCAGCTTTCCTTAGCAGGCCCCATTTCATAGATTATGTTCTAAGAGGAAAATCTCTGGCCCAACACTTCAGCCATGAGGAAGAAACTAAATAATTGCATTTACATGGTCACATCAGGACCTGTTGAGGGCAATAAGAGTAATGCACTGTAATTAAAACCAAAGCTCTTTGGTTTTTGTCTGGCACATGCATAGAGCTCAGTTTCTGTATGCACCTGATAGGACCATGTCATGGCAATGACATTGTCTGCTTAGAAATCCATTGCTTATATTTTTGTCATTTCTCAACATTATTTACATTCAGTCTGATCACATAAAGTTCTTGCCACATGCAAAGTTTGAACTTTGTAGTTCTGGACATTTCTGTTCCATTGGTTAAGAAATGCTGACAAGTAGAAAGCACCAGAAACATGTGTTTCCTGTGCTCTTAAAATATAAGCAGTACACCAACATGGCACAAGTATACATACGTAACAAACCTGCACATTATGCACATGTACCCTAGAACTTAAAGTATAATAATAATAATAATAATAATAATAAATATATAAGCAGGTCAAGAAGCTTCCATCAAATGCATCTCCTGCATTTCATCCTTTGGATAAGATAGACAGTTGTGAGCATAAGAACAAGTAAGTTTATCTGGAATTTTAAGCTAACAAAAAAAAAGAGCTAAAGGAAGTTATGATATTTAAAAATTAAATGTTTGTCACTGGAATTTATTATCCAGATTCATAGGATAAATTCGGTAAGCAAGTTTATGATCATGTTGCCAAATAAATGCAGTTCTTTTTCTCATCATTTGTAATCACTATTTCCATTTGAGAAAATAGATCACTTTCAGAAATTATCTGAATCTCTCTCCAAATAACCAGGCTTTTTTTTTTTTAACAACATAAAATATCTATGTCAGTGAATGACATTTGTATAATCTGAATATACTCACTGACTTCAGTATCTCCTGTAGCAAAGAAAAACTGAAAAAAAATAAATGATATCCTTAAGATTTTTATTTTGGGTACCCACAAACACAATGGGAATGAAGAATGGGAATAAAGAAGAAAATGAGAAGAATAAGAGAAATGAGAAACAAATGAAACAAAGGAAGAAAGACAAAACAGAAACTTTAAATGAAGGATAATTTGCATGTATTCAAAGAAGCATCGATTCTGACCCATCTGATAGAATTAATCAGCAATAAGAGAACGTTGGTTTTTATTGTGGGTGGAACTTTCCTAAAATTCCAAAAACCTCTTGATATCACAAAACCCCCAAAAATTGCTCTGCTAGATGTTTTTATACAAAGAATGTACAGATAATGTCATTCTAGTACTAAATTTAGCAAACAAAATTGATTGTGATTGATAAGACTCATTGACTCTTTTTTAGAGTCTTTAACTCAAATTTCTTCAGCATAAATGGTTTTTTGAAGTCACAAACCTGAAAGGAAATTCTTACTTAGATTTAATCATGTTTCTGTTGACACTGAGTTAGATAACTTTTTAGAGATTTATGGCAGTTTGAGATGTTACTGAGATTCAATGCCTCAAATCCTGTTGTTCCTGCAGAGAGATCTCAATTTGAAACTTTAAAGTTTGAAAACCTGTCACAAAATGTACAAATTATTTCTATAAAATATTTTCAATAAATTCTGTGTTCATTGATCCTACCAACTGTTTTCCAGCAAACATTTAGCCAAGCTAAAGAACATAAGAGGAAGATAAGAATTTCCCATGTTCTCTAATACCAGTTAATCACTCTGGATTTAGTTATAGCATATGAAAAGTAAGAAAGGACACTTGTAAAATGCATAAAGTAGTTACCCAAGATTTAAGAGGTTTTAGTTATAGGCCTGGCTCTGATGCTGCCTAAATGTGAATTATTTTAGTTACACAATTGCATCAGAGTTTTTCTCACCTGAGAGATAAGGAGGCACTATGAGGAAGGAAGGGTCTCTTACTTCAACAATTTTTAATTAAAAGTGTATTTTCCCTTCATGATATATAAATTTTAAAATCAGATTATAAAATCATATTTAGAGTATGATCTGCTTTGTAAAATTAAAGCAAAAATACATGCAGAATTATTTATAGTAACATGTTAGTGATGCTTACATAATTTTTACATAAAATTTTTATTTTCATATTTTACCTATCTGTATTTTCCATTTTTATGAATGTATATGTGTTATTTTGTGGTTAGAAAAAGAGGATATTGCAAATAACAAAAATTAAGTCTTTTTAATGTTTATATAACACTAAGTATATATCAGGTCATCAGAACTTTGGCATTCCAGGTTTTGGAGAAGTTGAAAGGAGGTAAGATATGGATTTAGCTTCTTCTCTTTCATGCAGAGCTTTAAAATCCAAGATTAGTCTATATGAGAACTCCAGTTTCTAGAATATACACCAAAGAAGGAATTTCTCTGGCACAATGTATTACACCATCGGCTTCTCCACTTTGTTACTCCACCATCATCACAATAAGCTTAAAGCACTTCTTGTGTTAACTTTCCTGAAATGCTATAAAAGATACTGTACACATTAAGAAACACATTCTTTTCCCCAAAGATAAATTACATTATTAGATATGGTCCATTGGACATGCAAATAAGTGGATTATGTGACCTATATAAGAGTGAGACTGTAGTGGAGCAAAATTTTTTTAGCTTTTGAAACCACAACCAAGGTATTAAAGATATCCATCATAGTGGGGCAGATTTTAGAAGGAGGTAAATTTGTTTAATATAATCTGAGCTATCTGGGCCCAAACTCATTGAGACCTTGAATATGGGAATCAGAACTTTAAGGTTCATCTCTTTTTGGTTGTGACAAGGAAAAGCTGACCCTCAAAGGCAGAGGGCTAAGCCTGGCTCCACATCAACTGCTGACTTTGCATTGTCTGAGTGCATGTCCTCAGTTTCTAACTTTACAGAAATCATATAAGATACACCAAGCAGGTCAGGCAGATTACCTTCAGTTTAAGGTGGATTCAGATGTCAAGGGTTAAAACTGTCAGAATCAGGTATCAGATAATTCCCAGATATTCCACATTCAGTATAATAAAATAGACATGACCTTCAGCATACCATGGACAGAAAATTGAGGGACCAATCTTATGCAATTTTAGAATAATTCTCTGGCTGATTCCTCTCTGTCAGAATAATATTCCTACTTAAAGATACTTTTCTGTCTGAGTTATAGGAGTATAGTCCAAGACTCCCGACCATGTCAGCCTCTTCTCTGGTAGAAGGAGGCAAAAGAAGGAAAAGAGGCTCACCTTTCTTTAGCACGTGGAGCCCTTTGATTTACCTAAGTTTAAGACAATAGTATAATATTTAAGGAGACATCTCCACCAGTAACAAGGAGAATCCCAGGGAAATGTAAGGATGGCTGGCTCCCCACAGCTCATCATAGCTTCAAGAAACTCTCAATAATGAAAGGTCAATTGTTTTATCTTTACAGGAAGGTGAATATAAAACTGCAAATCCAAGTGACTGTAACCCTTCAAATATGTCAGTTTAGAAGGCTATAATTTTCCAGCAATGCTGTCCTTGTTGAGAACATCTCTGGGATACCTCTTGGAATTATTCTCACGTTTATGGGGGAGAAAAAATTGCAGTGTGTTACTACTTTGTGATCCTGTCTTGGTTTTGCTACAAAGTGGAAAACACCTGGTTTGATCACCAACTGTCCTTAGTTAATGAGAAAATTGTTGGGGGAAAAATCAAATTCACATTCAAACAATAAATGAGTGCTGCCTTTGAAGATATTGCAAAGATTGTGCTACAGGTCTTTGAATACCAGAAACATTTTCAGTTATGGCAGTGTACCACTAGAAAAAGAAATCACTATTACATTATGATAATTGAGGAGAGACATGTTCCTGCCTCACAACCGTTCAAGGCAAGTAGAGATGGAGAGGAAGGAGATTTTCTCCTTACCTACCACTTGTGCAGGACTGCAGCCGAGTATCAGGCCCCTCTGGGGGATCAGAGCAGGTGTGATGACAAATTTTCACCAGGCATAATTTGAGTAACTGCACTAGAACCTAAAGAAAAGATATCGCATGCGGGCAGGTATGTAGAGCACGAGGAAGAAACCAGGCAGGCAGCAGCCGGATATGTCTTCATTGGGAAGGTGGGCCCACAGATGGGTGAGCCCCAGCTCCCAGGATAGAAAGATAGAGTTCAGGACAGGGCTTCTGGCCCCAGGGAAAAGAACTGTTCAGAGCAAGGCAGCCAAGAGAGTCCAAGCAGAAACTCAGTCCTCTCAGATCCAAGCAAAAGGGACCAGGGAAAAGCTGGGCCTTACCTGATTACGGAGGCAGTCCAGTGGCCATTTCCAAGACCAGGAGCCACGTGAGAGCTCAGCGATGTGAAATTCACTGAACCCAAGTCTTAGATAATTACTGGGGCTAAGGCTCTTTCAGTGAAGGACTGAGACGTAAAACCTTTATAACTTCAATTAGGACTGAGGTGAAACAGAGCCCAGAGTGAGGTGAGACGGATGGGGGAGCTGAGATATTAGGAACACAGATGAAAGAAATTGATCAAGAAATAGATAAAAGACATAAATAAAGTCAGCTTAGATGCCCAAGCATCTAAGGAGCATCAGAAGGAGCCCCAAGGTTTCTCTCCGAAGAGACAAAAACTAATTTAAATTCTGGTAAGATTGTTTTACTCTACTGGCAAATCTTACATGAAAAATTCCGTGTTTCCTTTCCCTTCTGAGTTTATTGTCCTTCAAAAGATGCTGTTGTATTCCATGGATTGCTGGGATTTGTCGCTTACTTTTTTTCTTTTTTTAATTCAACTATCCAAGGTTAGTAGGGTTGAAACTAGACCGTGGTTTTCAAACAGCAGACGAATTGAGACCAGACTACATTCTAAACTCTCCCACGTTCTGGTTTCATTACGCTCTTGAAACCCAACTCAATTTTATAAAAAGAGTTGATAAAACTGGTCTTACTTCTTAGCAAACCTGACCCAGTTAGAACTTGAAGTTGGAGTGAATTCAGTTTTAATTTGGGGTGCAGTGCTGACAGTAGAAGTGAAACTAAATTTGTGCAAATGTGTAAGAACCGAAGAGGAGGAAAAAATTATTATTAAATGATGAATATTTTAACCCAAATCTCTGAGCAAGGAGTGGACAACTGGTAAAAATAAATATATATATATATTTCCAAATCTAAAAACCCAGAAATTACTCTAAGATCATAATTCTAAAATAATGTTTCTGATTAAGTTCAAACTTTCCAAGAACATTCACCCTTGATCTGAAACTGAACCTTGAGAAATTTCAAACTAAAAGTCATCATAAACTCCTGGCATGAGAATTATGTTTTCATGATGGAACTATAGTGTAATCATTGTCAGTTACTAACTACAATCTTGAGACAGAGTCAATGGGGTCAAAAAAGAAAGAAAGGGAGAGGAGAGAGAGAGAGAGAGAGAGGAGGGAAGAGGGAGGGAGGGAGAGAAAGAAGGGAGGAAGGAAGGAAGGAAGGAAGGAAGGAAGGAAGGAAGGAAGGAAGGAAGGGAGGGAGGGAGGGAGGGAGGGAGGGAGGGAGGGAGGGAGGCAGGGAGGGAGGGAGGGAGGGAGGGAGGGAGGGAGGAAGGAAGGAAGGAAGGACAAGAAGGAAAGAAGGAAGGGCAAGGATTAAGTTCATGCATTCTCAGAGCAAGTTACTTTGACCCTTGGAAATAAGACACTATTAGTCTTATTCTGAACACTTCTCAGAAACATCATTTTTCTTGGTGTAACATCTGACATTTGAATCAATCCCAGAGAGCTCTATCTCTAGTGAATCACAAAATAATGGGATTGATACTGATATCCAACTTCCACTGTCATCATTTCTCTAAGCCAAAATTTCCTAACCTCAGAACTGTTTACATTTCGGACCAAAGTTGGATTAAACAAGCACAAATTTCGTTAGAGGAATGTCTCTAAAAAAATATGGGGAAGGAGATGAAAAAATCTGGAAGAACCATCAGATCATGATGCAAATTTGACCCCTAAGTGAAGGATAGAAGGAAGAGAAGTTGGGTGGAATGGGTCTAGAACCTAGTGAAATCTAAATGGCTCCTGACAAGACTGTCAGGGCATCTTGATCTGAGGTGAGCATCTGGAACAGGCTTGCTTTAGCATTCCCACCCTGCTCAGTCACTGGCTAGAAGCAGTTCATAGGAAGCAAGACCTCAGCAAAAACAGAGCACCATAGACTGAATGTTTCTGTCCCACAAATTTCAGATTTTAAATCCTAATCAATTGGATAGTATTTGGAGGTGGGGTCTTTGGGTGATTAGATCATGAGAGCAAAGCTCTCGTGAATGGGATTAGTGCCTTCATAACAGAGACCCCGGAGAATTTCTTCTCTCTTTCTCCCACCATGTGAACACAAAGAGAGAAGATAGCTGTTATGAACCAGGAAGTTATCTTCTCTCATCAGACACTAAATTGACCATTGCCTTGCTCTTGAACTTCCCAGGCTCTAGAAACAGAAGAAATGAATTGTAGTTTATAAACCACTCCGTTTATGGTATTGTTATAACAGCCTGAATGGACTAAGACAAAGGGCAATGGATGCCAGAGTGCAGCGGCTTGGGCCTTTGGTCCGTTACATTACTTACAGGAGAGAGTCTGTAAGTCTTATTCTCATGGATGCCATAGTCCATCCCTTATGCCATGTTGATCCGCTTGTCCACAAAGGTTCAGGCAGCTCTTCTTTAGTGATTTCTGTGAGCCTTTCTTCTTCAAAAAAACTCAGAAGAGGGAGATTAATGGGATGAACAACTCTCATCACTGCAATTGATCAAGGCCACAACTGGTCCTCCTCTCTCCCTCCTCCCCAAACCATTCTAAATGCCTTTCCCTCATTCTCAACTATCATCTCAGCAGGTCTTGGTGGTTTACCTGGTCATGTGATCCAAGCCTTAATACCTGAGAAGTTTGAACCCTTAATAATCATACCCTTCACTGTTCGGAGTTGTTACACATTTGTTCACAGTTATAATGGGACAAGAATACCAGGAAACACCTAAGTGGATCACCTGTGTTCCACCTGTATTCTTCCCTGTCACCATTGTGTAGAACCAGCCTTGGTCTCCTTGATCAGGACCAATTATCCCTGCCTGTATGATGACTCTGATTCCTGCCTGTTTACCTTGGAAATGGGACTCCAACGTGTCCTAGTGGTCTCTGTAACATGTAATTCAGTGGGACACTTGTTGTGTCTTCAAGCAAGAATGTGCACCCTTGGGGAACCAAAGTAGCAAAGGCAGGAAGCACAAAATCCCCAAATGGGTTATTGGAAGCTATGGCAAATGGACCCACTCTGCTTCCACCTCTTCATTCCTGAACTCGAGTTCTCTTCTTACTGAGGATATGGTATTACATAGGAGTCTCTGATTTAATAAATGCATTGTATCCTTAAGGATAATAGCCCATTCTTTCAAAGTGCTTCCTCCATAAACATTTTAGCTATAACTTTTGAAGGCCATTGCAGAATCCTATGAGGCCAGCTGCCTCTTGGGTACACAATGTGATATGACCAGTGGATCCCATGGGCATGAGTCCATTTCAAACTTCCTTTGATGTAAAGTGGGTCCGTTGGTCAGATGCTATTGAGAGTGGAATTCTATGTACATGGACCAGGCATTCAATAAGTCCCAGAATAATAGTGTTGATGTGATGCTCTGAAGGCAGAAAAAGCAAATCCATCCTCAAAATAGGTATTGTTCCCTGTGAAGATGAACAACTGGCCCTTTCAGAATGGAAAGGTCTCAATGTAATCAACTTGTCACCTAATTGTGCTGTATGAGAAGCTTGGTGTTGCTAACAATTTGGACGCTCATTAAAAGAAGTCACTAAACCTACTTTGGTAAGTGAAAATTCATACTACTGAGACAAAATGTCATTTCCATCTCTTCTACTCTATTCACATGTCCAGCATATCAGTTCTGGGGTGACTAGTGATGAAGGCTGGCTAATGCCAAATCATTTTGTTCATTTGGTTGTTCAGTGCCTTTTCCATGGTGGATGCTTTCTGGTGGGCATTAATGTAAGATACAAAATCTTTGCACTTTTGTGCCCGGTTCCATATGTCTAGCCATAAGACTCCAAAGACCTTCTTTTCTCTAACCTTCCTTCCAGGTTCTTGACCAGATGGCCAGGCCATTGGTCACCTTCCAGGATCTATATTCTCATTTCAGGCCACTTCTCCTTCCACACAAGTGGATGATCGGATACATGGCTCGTGTCTATGTTCATTGGGAAGACTTTTCCACCTGACTGCCTTCAGGGCCGCCCCTGAATGAGGCTATGATGCAGCTACTGTCAATATTCAGTGTGTACCCACGTACCAAGTCAAGCCACCTGTAAACAAAACTCCGGCTTTTTCCTCCTCTTTCAGTTGGTCAGCTGAAACCAATTATAATCCCAAATTTAGCCACAGGCGCAAG